>NC_046985.1:18010543-18358043 GCF_009769545.1 Cyclopterus lumpus
CCGTCTCACTGACTCTCATAAGTCCTGAAGCCTTCAAACCCAGTCTCACTGACTCTTCATGGTCCTGAATCCTTTAAACCCAGTCTCACTGACTCTTCATGGTCCTAAATCCTTCAAACCCAGTCTCGCTAACTCTTCATGGTCCTGAAGCCTTCAAACCCAGTCTCACTGACTCTTCATGTTCCTGAAGCCTTCAAACCCGTCTCACTGACTCTCGTAAGTCCTGAAGCCTTCAAACCCAGTCTCACTGACTCTCATAAGTCCTGAAGCCTTCAAACCCAGTCTCACTGACTCTCATAAGTCCTGAAGCCTTCAAACCCAGTCTCGCTGGCTCTTCATGGTCTTGAAGCCTTCAAACCCAGTCTCACTGACTCTTCATGGTCCTGAATCCTTTAAACCCAGTTTCACTGACTCTTCATGGTCCTAAATCCTTCACACCCAGTCTCACTGATTCTTCATGGTCCTGAAGCCTTCAAACCCAGTCTTACTGACTCTCATAAGTCCTGGAGCCTTCAAACCCAGACTCTCATAAGTCCTGAAGCCTTCAAACCCAGTCTCACTGACTCTTCATGGTCCTAACGCCTTCAAACACAGTCTCACTGACTCTCATAAGTCCTGAAGCCTTCAAACACAGTCTCACTGACTATTCATGTTCCTGAAGCCTTCAACCCCAGTCTCACTGACTCTCATAAGTCCTGAAGCCTTCAACCCCAGTCTCACGGAGTCCTCTGTGTCTTTCAATGTTGCACTTAAAACCATAACGTGCTGTTTTCATTGATGTGGGGACACAGGTATACTTTAGGTGTGACTGTTTAACACTCAAACACTCAAGTCTCACACAAAACACATACACACACCCCTCTGGCAAACCTTTAAAACCAAATGTATTTCCGATTAAGTCATCATGCAGCAAAGAATGCAATAAATGAACTCCCCAGACTCATGGGATGATTTAAACCTCTCTAATGTAGACTCTTTACGACATAGATTCTGACATCAATAGAAATCAATGGAGGGAAAATGCATTCAGATATGCACTCAAAGGAAAAGCAGTTGAAGGCAGATGATTGGTGTTGTCAGTTGGAAAACCACAACCTGGTGATATTACCATTTGATACTATGGGGAGAAACCGTAAATAAGTACTAATATGATTAAGCCCTTAAGCAGGGTCACTGAATAGCACTTTGACAGGCTAATTGCTACATTTGATGATCGATCATTTGACTATTCAATGCTTTGTTGTTGTGCAAATGTACATGCAATCGCGTAGAGTATCCTCAACCAGTGGGTCTTTTCTCCTGCTCTGTGGCTGTGTGCAGGCACAAGACTGGATGGGCTAAAAGGTCACTTTGAAGCTGGGTCGTACTTGTGCCAGCCTGCAGGTAGCACGCCACTGTTCTCTCTCTCCGCCGCCCAGCCAGAGCATCACTAATGTGTTCATTTCAGCACAAAGACACATCACATATTCATGAGGATTCCTCACAGTTGAGGGGGTCAAAGAATCCAAAAGGAACAAAATATTCATCGATATGTAGTCCATTGATGCAGCTGGTGTTCAACGATTCACTTTTCACCACTTGAATGCGCTGTGAGTGAGTAAAGGGGAGAGGGGCGGGACATTTTTATTACCGTTAATTCACGATTCGTTCCATTGTGCTGAAAATAAACAAAGAGTATTTTTTACAGAAAAACTACGTACATCATTTGTCCTCAAATTCTTTATGGATAGACTTTAGAAAGATTAGCCTATGGTGAAAATACATCAGCTCTAAGGCATATTTGCTTTGGTCATTGTGGCAGTGGGGTGTGGTTAGGCTCGGCTGCAGAGTGGGTGGAGCGGGGTTGTGGTTCAGGGAAAGGTGCCGGGACAGGTCTAATCAGCCTCAGCTGGGGTGAGGGTTAATCGGCCCCATGTTAATCAGTGTATGTGTGTGTGTGTCCGTCTTCCCTCAAAAGGAGCAGTAGCGACGGGGAAGAAGAGCGTGGCGCAGCAAGAGTTTGCAGATACAGCTGTCGTGTGAGACTATGCGAACAAAAAGGTTTTGGAAACTACAACCAGTCGTGTCGTTGCCTCTATTCTGTCCGAGACTCACAGGACAAAAATGACAAAATATAACTTTACCTCTGCTGATACAACTAAGGAAGCCTGGCTATCAGATAATTATGTCTAACAATCTTTTCTTACTGAGTGTAAATATGCAGCAGTGATATGGCAGTGGTAGTGAGCTTTAGGAAACGCCCCTCATAATTCAATGGATGCACATGGACGATTATTGTGATATGGGGCTCTGGTGCGTGGAGGGGCTGAGTGGTGAAGTCGAGTCTGGTAAGATACTGAATGGATGGCTCAAGCAAACATAGGACTTTCAGGAGACCGCTTTTCTTGTCCCATGTGAAACGGAGACAATGTGGCTTTCCCAATGAGTTTAGCTCCAAAAGTCACTCAATCTAGCTAGAAAGCCGTCAAGTCGCCAGTGTCACCCCTTCAAAGACACTCCCCAAAAATTATCAGGGCCCTATTTCTCGTACCTGGCTAACGTGGTTAAAGGGATAATTTTTCAGGATGAGATTACACAAGCCAGTGTTTTCGGTTCCTCGAAGCAAGTTTGGAAAAATCACCATAGCAACACATCCAAAAATGTGAGACTGCTCCAGAGCAGGCTCATTCAGTCTAGCTGGATAATCTGGCCACTCCCCCTGAAGAAAACGGCATCTCCTTTCCTCATTGATGAAGGAGCGATATTAGTTAGATTAACGTTTTATAGGGAGGGAGTTCTTCGAGATCGCCAAGATCCGTTATCACGTGACGATGACTTCCTATACGAGTGCTATCGATTCTGCCCACAAGGAATCATTTATTAAAGACTTTCTCGAGCCGTACATTGAACACGAAACGCCGCAGCCGGTCATTGACTGTCCCACAGACTGTATGTAGAGCCTTGTGGTACATTGTTGTACAGTGTGGTACATTGTGGTACAGTGTGGTACATTGTTCTACAGTGTCGGCGATGCAGAACATCGGGAAAGCCGCTGTGTTTGGTGGAATTCATGGATAAATTCATTACGTTCGCTGGCCATGTCCGTGTAAATGCAATAAAAGTTCTATATGGTCATCTCCACATACATGAATATACATATATATATTATCTACTTGTTCTGAAAGAGATAGTTATTTTAGATCTCATTGGATGATGCATGCCATTAAACCGACAGCCAGCAGGCACATTTAAAGAATGAGGCATTTTCCCAACACTGATGCTGCGTTGTGAGTAGATTCATGAAAGTCAATGCACAGACTATTGGATGTGAATAAAGATGATGTTCATCCATTTATCTAGACGTAGTCAGTGAAAGTTACCGAGCTGTGTGAGCCTACGGGTGATGTTATGTATAAATATATTTATATATATACTGTATATGATATTAATGTTATGAACCCAAACACAAGGGCATTAGATGTTCCGACGTTTGTGGGATTTCCACAACAAGTATAAAGCAGAAATAGTGGTTATTTGTTCCATGGTGAATGGCGGAAGATATAAATGTTTCCATGGAGATAAGCCACGCCCCCTCTCAAGCGCGAGTGAATGAATTGATTAGATTTTACCATGATTATGGTCTGGAGTTCCTCTTATACGTTCATGATCACCTCCTGCTCGTCAGCGAAGGAAAAGAGTCTCTTCCTTTGAGTTTATTTGCCTTTCTGCTGTTACTAAATCATGGTTTCTGTGATCGACGCTTCTCCCTTTTTGAAGTCGGACGGGCACGCGCAACGATCCTGTGAACTGACGTCTGGCTCAAATTAACGAGATGGTTTTAGGGCGGATCAGCCTTTGAGAAACCGGGATAGCCTGATGTCAATCATCTTGTTAATTTTAGCTCGCTAATAGGACATTTGATCGACTTAGTTGAGCCATGTAAAAGAAATAGGGCCCAGAGGGAACGTAAATAACCTCCATGGCTATTGTTAAGACTCAGGTGACACGCAAGTTGTGCACACAGGTAGACAGGAAGGTAGTCCATCCAATCATTTCATCCTCAATGAAATGCCTTCTTTGGTGAATTATATTATTGTTAACCTTGGGCCTCAGTTCACCCTTGAGGGTCATTAAAAAAGCATTACATGCACACACACACACACACACACACACACACACACACACACACACACACACACACACACACACACACACACACACACAGAGGCAAATGTCCTCAAGCGATGTTGCTGAGTCAGAGTCTGTTGGGTTCTGAAGACTACAAGTGTGAAAATAAACACACGTGTAGGTGTGGAGTCAGGAAGTAGTCCGCGGCCCATCGCTGCTGCTCTAGCACAACACACCTGGAGCCCTGACCCAACTGTCGGTGGTTGAGTTGCAATGTGAGGAATGTAGGTGCCTGGTTTTGACAAGGAAGACAAATATGGAGAATAACAAAGGATCAATTCAATCAATAATAATAATTGGAGTGAAACGCTAATTCAGTGGAGTATTGTCTTTTTGTCCAATTGACACAACACTACATTTCATTTACTGAGAGAAGCTGATGTGAGAAAGAAAAAAGCAACATCAGAATGGGACAGACGGGAAGGTCTAATTAGGTAGCCACCGTTAGATTCACTTGCATGATGCATGATGGGAGGGATGCTGACCTAATGATTCTTAGATCATACCTTCTCAGTAATGAACATGTGTCTCTCCAAGGCCTGTGTGTGTGTGGGTGTGTGTGGGTGCACTCGGGTATACATATCCTGCATATGTGCATGTGTGTTGTGTGTCTGCCTCTCACAGCCATTACTGTGTTCTGTATTCAAAGCACATGCACAAACTACATATCTCGCTGGGCCTGAGGGGTTGGTAGTCCAACAAGTTTTTTTTTCCTTCCCTGTTCTATTCTTATTTTTCCTTTCAATTTATTTTTGTTGAAGGAGTCAGACACGAAAGAATAAATCTGTGTTTTGTTTTTTTCTTCTCCTCTGCCTCTGGCTAGTGTTTTAAGTATCAGCGCTGCCCACGCTGGGTTGTGCTTCATGAGAAAAGCTTGGGACAAAATGCACATATGCATACATTTAAATCATCTCCAAACTTTGACTCGTACTGTATGAATCTCAAACATGGCTATTTTTATTTAATTTCAATCTTATTATGTTTTGTTGCTCTTGTTCTGCACACCCTCATAACGCTGTGGTTCATTCATACTTAGCATTCATTATACTCTTTCTCCCCCCTTTGTAATATCCTATTATTATTAGCCCTGTGACTCAGTTTTCCCATGAGGATCATTAAAAAGTCATTACATCCATACACACACACACACACACACACACACACACACACGCGCGCGCGCGATAGCAGCACTGCAGCTCGACTATGGGCCACGCGCCGTGTTCCTTTCTATAACTTTTTATTGCATCATCAATGTCAAACTTGGCCCAGGCCGCCAAAGCCAGGAGCGAGCTTCACGAAGTTAGCGCTTCCTCCGTGCTTTGCAGACAAAAGGTTGCTCCAGAAGTTTGCAGATGAAGCGATTAAGCTCATCAGCAGCAGATGCTGAAGCTCAGCTCTAAGTGTTGCCTTTAGAGGTTTTACGAGGTACTCCAATGTACTGCTGTGGTATTATAGCAACAGTATTTTAGACACACATTGACAGAGATGTGATCCTCTTATGCAGATCATTATTCCAAGATCTTCCCACACTAGCTTTGCTCTCTTTCGAGGCAAACGTGTTGTACGGTCTAGGCTCTAATTCCCATACTTCTTTACCTGTGTGGAGTGTATTTACAGTTATTTGTGTCTTTCTATTTTTGTTTCTGTTTGGACGGTGTTGTAACTTCACCTCTACTGTAAAAACAATTTTACACGTGATTCAAATACCATTGGTATCCGTCCACCAAGCAACGTCCGTTACCAGCAGGCGCTGGCCGGCGCATCGGCCACGCTATCCTGTGTTATCTCGTCTTAACAGACAGATCTGGCAACAGAACAGCAGGAGGGGGGCGAGTCCCAGCTGATGGGGACAACCACCCCCCCTCTGCGTAGGACATGGTGGATCCAGCCTCGCTGTGAGACATGAGGCCCCACCGCTCCTCTCCTGGCACTGGCAGAGTAATTCATTGTGAGGGATTCATTTGGGGCTCTCAACGGTGTCGAGACCTTTTTAAAAGAGCTTAGGAGGTGGTGGGGGTTATCTACACCGTTATACAGGCAAAGGAAATATCACAGTGGATGCATCAGCACAGACACAGGCACACCCGATGCATTTGATTAGAACGACATTCAGGAAGTATTTCCTTCTTGCTATATAATGGATTTACTGTATATTTTTTTCATGTATTCAATCAGTTATCCCTTTGAAGTTTTTAATGCAACCTTTTGATCAGATGCCACAATTAAAATATGAGCCTTGCATTGGTGTATTAAATGTCATTTGCATGAAAATGTCCTACATACCAAAACACATCTTAAAACAGGCAACCTTTCATCTGCAACTGTATGTAAATGAAAATCCAACTCTATTGGTTTGAATATAAATAACACATTACATAATTGTGTTTAATGTTAGTTAGTTCAATTATAATCTAGAGTTACTGTCCATCATTCTAAGGATGAAAAGACTATATTGGGGTATTTGTAAATAATGTAAATTCTTTTTGAATAATGATTGCCTTTAATTTCTACAATCATTGATGAAAGGCTTTGTTTGTAACTCAAAGACCACATTTAGGGTTGGGGGATTCACAAGAGTTGATGGTTTAAAAAAAAAAAGTATTAGCCTTTATTTAACCAGGTCGGTCCCGTTGAGATACAATGACCTCTTTTTCAAGGGAAGCCAAGACAGCAGCATTGAAACATTGCAACAGTCACAAGACACAACAGAAATCACATAACACAGATAAAATGCATTAAAAAAGATAAGTCAATGTGTGCGGTATGAAGCCGCTGCAATTTCTCTCACACGAGTCTTCAAAGTTTCAAGGTTGATGAGCTCCTTTAACTTTAGAGTTTTTTGCAGTGCATTCCAAGCAGCAGTTGCAGCGAACTTAAAACAGTGCTTACCAAATTCAGAGTGAACTTTGGGCATAATTAATAAATAAAACTCATTGGAACGTAAGCAATAATTGCTCTGGGATTTAAAGATGTAGTTACATAAGTAGTGAGGGAGCAGACCCACGATATGGGTATAACAAGTACTGACGCTTGGCCAGTGGGCCTTTGGTCCAAACTACAGTACTCTGTGGAGCCTCCTCCTATCATGTATTTGGTCTTTTAGAGACGTCTCAGGATTGTTAGTCACGCGACGAACGACAGACATGGCGAAGAAGTCACATCTCCTGGAGGATCAACCGCTAACGAGGGGAACTAGGGTGTCTGGCCAAAGGAAAAGCAAGCACTGGAGTCCCTGCTACAGTGTGTCAGGATCGCTTACACCAACACACACACACAGCTGGTGCGTGGTTTGCTAGTGAAGAACAGACAGTACATTGGCTTTCTGAGCTACATATACACGGCCATACAAATAAAGCAAGTTAGCTGCACTTTGGAATATCAGTCCCTGTGTTGGGGTTCTAAAAGCTTCACAAACCCACAACTGTTCGCACACATACGAGCACTTCCACACTCAGTCTGTACCTCTTTCCTGGAAACAGTTTGGATATAACGTCCTTCAACCCTATGCACCTCTCTCTCTCTCTCCAGCATGAGGAGTGCGGCGGCAATGTTTGCTATAGAAGAAGGATTTGACCTCAGTTATACTGGGTTGGGGCTGAACAAACAGAATCCAAAAGGAAATTGGAATTAATAATGTAGACTCTAATATGTTTACTCAACTCAGATGATGGCTTCAATAAAATATGAAGACACAGTGCCCCATCAGGTTATATCTGTCTTGTGAGAGACATAAAATCCCTCTCCGTCCTCTCCTTCGCAGCCCAAATGCATCACAGGCAGGAAGCTATGGCTCCTGTCACTTCACCCCAAACAGAAGAAGGAGTCGGGGTCACACCATCCATCATTTCTATTTGGAAAAGGTTTCACCTTTAGATGGCATTGAGACAAAAGTACACACCAAATGGATTTGACACCAGTGGCAAATGAATGATGAAAATGAAATGGGATCTGCTACTGTTCTACACATGATACGGTATGTGTGTGTGTGTGTGGGGGGGGGGGGGTCAGGAGCCACAGGTGAATATTTCATTCATCGTCACTGGAGGGAAGTGACGTAATAACTGCACCTGTGAACAACACTCCCCTTATAGGTAGGAGACTGTATACTATGTAGGTGACCATAAAGCCTCCCGGTGTGAAGTGGACTATCTTGTGTGTAACTCCTATTCAATATTGCAGGATTGTAAGCCTTTATTAGCCCGGTTCGCTGCATAATCATCCGTTTTGTAAAAGCCATTTGAAGTTTTTTTTAGGATATCAAGTGCTTGCTGGCAGCGCAGGCCTGCATGGGCAGGTTGTTTATTAATAATAATACATTTTATTTAGGAAGAACTTTTCAAGAAACTCAAAGACACTTTACAAAGGTATTAAGATAAAGAGAAATTTAAAAAACACACATCACAAGAATAGACAACTATGCTATAAGGTGACACAGCGGCATTTGGTCCAGAAAGTAACTGATTAATACGTTTAAAAGTATTCTAATAATCAAAACTATTGAATCTATTATCACAGCATTTTACGAGGTGCGCATTATGAATACGCCACACACGTTCGGCGGTCTAGCAGGACCGCCTGCTTGATGCTAACTTACGTTGCAGTCTATGTGAGCCTGTCACAGATAAACGGCCTGCTTATGTCTGCAGTTGAGGACAATTAAGCTGTGAACCTGAGAAGTTATGGTAACTTCATCTTAAAATAATATGTGCATTTTACAGAGGAAGAAGCAAAGGCAAAGTATGGAAGTGCATGCAGATATATTCATGCTTAAAGTAGTTTGTGTTGCAAAACTCGGCCAATATAATGCTTTTAAACTCTGTTGAAGGTCAGATAGTACAAGCGTTGAGAGTTGTTATCCTGTACTTGAAGGAACAGCTAATCGAGGACTGTAAGGCCAAGTTACTAAAACTTCTCTGACCTAAAGATATACTGCACGAGGTATCACATCCCGTCATGGGAAGCTGAATGAAAAGCCTCATAGATTGTTTCCTGAAGTAAAAGCCTGAACCCTCGTCTTTGCTTACATTCTTCCAGGTGGGAGGAGTCGGCGGTTCGCTCTGTTCAGTCCGTGTGCGTGTCACCTACTAATCAGCCGACACTTACCAGTGCATTTTCCGATACCCACGCGTGTCACTACTCTGTGAGTAATGGACTTTACTGAGCAAAGTTTGATACCAGTAGAACACTTGTTGTACAGGCCCCATGATTGTTAACGTATTGAGCTGCAGTCAGCCACTTTCTCATCCAGCGTGCGCTAGAAGTTAAGGAAGTGCTGTATCAACGTGGGCAGACAGCTTTCCGATAGGCAGCCAACCCTAAAATGTTGCCAGTGAGAAACTGAGGGGGAGGAGGAAATGGAGGTGGTTAAAGGATCTTTCCTTTGTTGCCTATTTGTCTCACCCCCTCTCTGTCTCCCTCTGTGGGCGCCTCACTCCTCTCCCCAGACTCCTTAGCCTCCACCAGGAAATAGAGGATTTGCTTAAAGGTGGCGGTAGATCAAAGTCTGGAAGCAACAGGCAACCTGCCAGCAAGATGAGAGTGCTACTGGCAGAGCGCATGGACGGAGGAAGGGGGAAGGGGAATGGGGGAGCAGTGGGGGGAGAGGGGGCGGAGTCTCGCAGTAAAGGGAGGCAGTTGGGGAGGATAGATAGATAGTGGATGAATAGATAGTTACATGGCACATTAGCCGCCACAGCGCTCTGTTCCACCAGTCTTTTTTTTCTTTGACGACATAACTTAATATTCAGACTGAATGGCCGTCTGGTTCTCGTCCTTTCTGTGTTCGCAGGACGAGGATTGTCCGGATTACCAAAGGGCTTGCTGAATTTAAGGAGAAGTCCAAACGATTTACACATTGTGCTTCCAGGTGTTGGGAGTTCTACATCTGAAAAAAGTAGGTGAAGTCTTTAGTGTCTCCAGAGGGAGCTGGTATCCCTTTTACCGCCATCATGGAACGGGTTCGGTTGCGGTTCATTTTGATCGTGTTTGGGGAGAATTTCAACCAAAAGTAAATTGGTTTGTTAAAATAAAAGTTTTTCTTGACCCAACAGTAAAGAACCGTGACGAGCCCCAGTAGGCGTGTCATACTCGAGTCTTCCACGTAATCGTCTTCTTATTACACACTCACAGCAACTGAGGTAGAGAAAGTCCTCACAGGACGGGTCCCAGCTGTTCGTGTCCTGAGCAAAAACCCAAGTAAACGTTGACATAGTGTCGTTAGTCACATGACTCCCATGAGTTGTCAGTTACGTGACACGTTAGGCACTCTGGTCCTAACCAAACCAAAATTCACAAACGGATACCGACACGCCATGTGGACTGGTTTGCTATAGACGGCTCCAAGATTCCTGAACTGAACCGGTTCAAGAACCAGAGCTAATTCGGTTTGAACCCAAGATTACGAGGTTCAAGGCTCAAAGAATGTATTGATGCATTGAATGTGTTGTAACTCTTTAACGCTGTTCATCTGTACACATGACATCTATTGCTTTATACATTTGTCCTGACCGATGTGAGGGTCAGAGGTCAGAGGTCAGAGGGTGTCGTATGTGTACAGATTGTAAAGCCCACCTATTACCACTTTAGACACACCAGTATTTTGTTGATGTTTTATGTTTTTGTACATGTAAAATGTTTTCTTTTTTTCTTTTTTAACAGTTTTTTTATAGCCTCCTTTGCATTGGTGTTATAAATGAACAAGTTTTTCCTTGATGAATTCGTTGTATGGGTGTATGTTTTCCATTTCTAAAGGTACTGTTGTGTCCATATCAAATAAACCAAAATAAAAATATTCTGTCCGTCTGCAGCCAAACAGATACTGATTGTGAGCCCAACAGCCCAATGGAGTTTTTAAACAAGGCAGAGAGGAGTGGTTGTAGCTCAGCATTGAGTTTGATAAATAGAGGCCGGCTGCTCTAATTAATGACTCTGACTAAGTGCTGATTGGATGTGTAAATCTTCACAAAGGTCACGTCTCACCTGTTCAGTCCTTGGCCTTTAACTGCCGTAGTCAGTCACAGTTACATCACCCACTGTAATTTGAAGAAGCGGAAGCCATTTGGAAACAAATAGGTGTAATAGAAATCCATTACAGCAAGTTAGAGGCATGACAAAGACATCGAAATGTAAGAAGAACAAATCATCCAGTAAAAAACATGAAAACTTGCGTTTTTAGCAAATATGTGAACATTTGTGTAATAACTGAATAACTGAAATCTAATGAAATCAGTGTGTCTATTATAGATGCAACAGATGCCAGCATTGAGAGGTGGACGACATTGATGAAAATGTGAATTCTCCAAAAAGAAGAAGTAAAAACACTCTCAACTCTGACATTCTGACACCACCTGAAAGGGTTTGGATGTAGTCGCGGCACGGCAGAACAAACAGTAGTGGTGTTTAAGCCTTCCACCATTCTGCCGTAACATTGGGTTGGCTGTGCATGTTAGAAATACCAACGGTTCTGTGGGCCATCCTTTCATGGTCCAAAGAAAGGCACCTCTCTCTTTTTGTCCTTGCAATTCCTTCGTTATTTCCGTCTCCCTCTCTTTTGAATGAATACAGTTCCTTCTGGCCATTTCACATGATTTCATAAAAGATTATGGAATCTGGTAAATGTTTTGACATCCAATTTCAGAGTTAATATTTCTTTAAAGAAGCGGTTTGATCAAAAGTTGAAATAGAATAGAAATATATATATATATATATATATATATATATATATATATATATATATATAAAATTTCTTTTGAGCACCAATAACAAATGTATTTTTCTCTTTCAACTGATCATTCCTTATTTTTATTACAGGCCTTTACTGAACAGATGTCAATTTACAGCAAAAGGTTCCGATCTTCATGAATTTCTCTCATCTTAAGAGAAATAACACTTATTAAAAAGGTCATCTATTTTTATAGAGCAGAATGATTAAACGGTTAACGATATATTATTTCTAAATGAAACTAAATAAAAAAGCTCCTGCTCTGCTCCTCTCAGCCTCTCGGGTTGGACTGAGGACGGACTGGTTGCCACGGTGACTCTCCAGGTACAAGTGGTCCTACGAGACGGGTCGGGCCAGCTGCTGCGGCTCAATGTCCAAACTGTTACTTCTTCGCACTCTTTTGATGATGTCCGTTTAGTTTTTGAATGTTTTAGGCTAACATCCTGGCCAGATCTTACACATTACAACAACTAGGATGATCTCAGTCCTCTGTATTAGAGAGAGAGAAAAAGGAACCATGGGAAATATACTCAAATCTGACCTGCATGAATTCATAAAGGTCTGGCCAGGAGTCTGGTACCTTATTTACACGTTGCCACTTTATCTAGATGGATTTATAACCATCTGACATCAACAAGGTGTCTTCAGATCTTAGATGCAGTCTAGTGTTAGATATTAAAAAGACGTAAGACTCTCCTGTTACTCCTCACCATCAAAATGAAGGTGCGTGGCAACTGTACTGTAACCTTTATGTAGATACTCCGACTTTCGTTTATTCAGCACAGCACTCGTATTGAATTTTAAAAAGGAGAAAAGAACACTTGCAGATAACAATGTGAAAGACTCACATAACTCAGTCAGCTGTTAACGCACTAAACTGTTTCTATTTCAATTTCACTTCCCCTTCTGCAAGTGTCCCTCTCCACATCCAATTACTATTCTTCTCTACACACACACTCTCCCACTGAGCGAAAGATGTGAAGAGCAGCCCACCCCGAGCCAGAGAGAAGAGGAGTCTTCAGTCTTTTCAAACCAGAGGGTTCAGGGCTTTCTGCACGACTCACGTGTCCACATACCTTTGGCCGTTAGTTCGGCCTCAAAGTTTGCCCTTTCGTTTTGTGTTGATTTTGGAGGCCCGTGTGGACGAATGTGGGAGTGTTTCTGAGCACCAGATTCCCTTTAGAAAGCCATTTTACTGCAGGTCTGACTGGTTCGTTCTCCTGTGCCTCACTTCCTCTTAGCGGACTCAGCAATGCGGCCGGAGCCCCCAGCGTGGCCGGATCTGGGTCGGAACACGGAGACCCCGCTGGAGTCTGAGCTGAAGGAGTTTCTGGTGTGAACCTGCATGATTTCATCCAATATTCACTCTGACGGTCTCATTTACTGAAGGTCATATAGGGACATCGCAATTAAATTGAGGGCTGTGGATCATATCGGGGCGTTTTGTATTATGTAATTGTTTTATGGATGAATTTACATCTCTCCATTGCACCTTATTAACTCTGCTTCCTCCCCGGAGTCGTTGTGACTTCACGTCTCATAGGGTCCATTGGACCTGGAGGTGTCTGATGCCTGGTGAGCCGGCCTCCCACGTCGGCCCTGCTGATCGCCCCGCCCCCCCCTCCTCTCTACCTCCTTCTGTTTCATGGATTGTGGAGGTCCATTCATACATTGTCATATTCATTGAATGTTTATGTAACTCTGTAACTCTGTTCATTCTGTACACATGACATCTATTGCTTTTGTCCATCCGGGGAGAGGGATCCTCCTCTGTTGCTCTCCTGAAGGTTTCTTCCCTTTTTTCCGTGTCAAAGGTTATTTTTGGGGAGTTTTTCCTGATTCGATGTGAGGTCAAAGGTCAGGGATGTCGTATGTGTACAGATTGTAAAGCCCTCTGAGGCAAATTTGTAATTTGTGATATTGGGCTATACAAAATAAATTTAATTTAAATTTAATTTAAATTTTGTTTCTAGTGAGGTCATACATCTCAGGCTAAAGCAACATCATCGTTAATGATCATTTGGAGTCTGAATATTTACCATGTTGTGATGGTTTCCATCCATTTGGTAAATGCAACTTCCATTTCTTATGTGGACAATTCGGTGAAAACTGAGACAAAGTTAAAAAAAACATTTGAAATCATCTTGTTTCTTTTTTTCTTTTTTGTCTCTCCACAGCCCTACCAGAGTCTACAAACTACACAGCATACTTTTAAGGTTTAAATGAGGGTAAACCATTTTTAATTATTATGCTTTGCCGCTTTTGGCTAATCAGAATAAAAATAATTTTGACAATACTGTTACTACTGTCCCTATAGTGAGATGTTGTGTTATAGCAGTTACAAATTGAGGGTCATTTGTATAGAGAAACAGAAGCTTCAACACCTCCTCCCCATCTCAAATAATTTGGTACACTCGGATGCACTACACAATGATAACAAAAAAGAAATAGAATAGTACAATCAATGTCAAAGGGACTCATCTTGTTTAAGGTTTCTTTCATTTAAGCGCTATTCATTACTTCTGTATAACACAACATTCATCTCTCCAAATATGATTCTCTGTGTCACAAGTCATTCACTCTGAACCTGACAAAAAGCCTTGAGGTGCACCATAAATCTATCAAAATATTGAAATTAAACCGTACCCAAATCTAATTATTTCCTCACTCCACACCGAATTAGAAGCCTGACGTGCAGAAAAATGAAAGATTGCTCAAACTGCTCACCGTTGGCCATCACTCACTTGCCTTTCATCCAAGTGTTTATAACAAACAGGGTGTTTGAAGGACAGCACATCCTTTTTAAAAGGCTGGACCGGTGAGTGACATCAAGGTCCCATTATGTCTCCCCACTGCTTATTTTAGAGGCCTGATGAACGACAACAGACGAGACGAGCGGAGGGGAGGAGACCGCCGCTTTTCAGGGTCCAACCTTCATTGGTTTTGATGTGATATCAAGTCATCTAATTTACAGCGGCCCGGCCTGTGCCTGTGCAGTGGAACCACTCAGGGCGAGAGAAAAGTGGGCATCTGAAAAGTACTTTAATAAAGTCATGAGAAAGTCTGAAGCCACCAAATTACATCTGTGAGGTTGAATGGAGACAGAAAGAGAGAGAGAGAGGGGAGAAAGAGGGGAGAGAGAGGGGAGAGAGAGAGTGAAAACAGAGGAGGGAGAAGACAGAGATTTTTTTTGATTTATGAAAAACACTTTATTTACACATTCATAGTTTTACAATTTCTTCATCTAAAGTGTTTTGTTTTTAAAAACAAATAAATCATCTGATAAAAAAAAATGCGCAAACACCAGCTCCTCTTCAACAACAGAACAAAGAATATTTTGAAAACACCAACATTGTTTAAAAGCGTCCAGACTAAAAACCAATGTTAAAAGAGTGAAGGAACCTGAAAGTCTCTTGCACTCAGTAAAACTATGGTATACAGCCTCTCGAAGGTCACAGAAGGGGCACTGGCTCAGGACAGCGGGATTAAGAACAGAGATAAAAGCATTGCAGGCGACAGCACCGTGTAAAATCCTCCACTGAAGGTCAGACGTTCGTTTTTTGAGAGGAGGTTTTTATAAATAAAATCCTCCACTGTGGGCCAGGTCCGCCATGTCCAAGTCTCTCTGACCACACAGTGGGAGGCCTGTTGCACAGTCCGGACCTGTTGGTGCTCTTGACACAATTAAAATACACAGTCTTTTTGTCCGCTCTGTGTAACGTCAATGATTCTGGGTGCGTTGTAGCAAGCAGGGGGCCGGTGAGTTCCCCTAGCCCTGGGCTCAGGGAGATCTCGGGGAAAGGGTCCGCAGGGTCCGGCTCGATTTTTGCTTGGCTGTATGTAGTCCATGAGGAGGCTCCTTTCCTTCCCGGTCAGCCTCTGCCTCCACAGCTACAGGAGCCTCCTCGCCACCCGGACGGAATGCAGACCCAGCAGAACACCCAGGGCCAGGGGGTCGCTCACTACCTGCTGTAGGCACAGGGTCCGTGACCTCAGCAGCGCCCCCGTCAGTCCAGGGGTGACGCTGCTGCTGATGTCCAGCTTGGCCCTGTGAATCAACGGTTATCTCAGCAACCAGTACAGAGAGTTAGACTGTGGGCACCTTTTACAAGTAAAAAGGGCCCACGACTTAAAAACACCCTGATAAAACGGAGGCAACCCACTTAAAACGCTAGAATCCATTAAAAACAGAGCAGTATCCAGCCCCAGGTTGTTAGCACGTCTAAGGATGCAGCTGGACACATCTCGCCACACTAAAAACTCGGGACTAGTCAGGTATTTCTTAACAAACTGTATTCTAAAAGCGTCTGTCCGGCTGGCCAGGTGGACAAGGCCCTGTCCCCCCTCCTCTCTGGATAAAAACAGCACCCCTTGTGGCACCCAGTGTAGACCCTCCCAAAAAAAAAATCCATCATTCTTTTTTGTATGTGGGCTAGAAAGCCTGAGGGAGGATCTAGGCATGTTAGGCGGTGCCACAGCTGGGATGCGATAAGATTATTTAAAACCAGTACTCTACCTTTAAAAGACATCTGAGGGAGCAGCCACTTCCACTTGGAAAGTTTTCCCTCAATCTTTTCTGTGATGCCCTCCCAATCCTTTTGCACCATGTTTTCTTGTCCGAGATATATTCCAAGATATTTAAAACCGTCCTTCCTCCACACTAGTTTCTGAGGAAGGACTGGGAGGCCGCCACCTCATTCACCGACAGCGAGGGCCTCACTTTTCTTCCAGTTCACCCTCGCTGCCGATGTCCTGCTAAAAACCTCTATGGTGTTGGTTAAAAGGTCTGCATCCCTCTAGTCCTTAATAAAAACAATAATATTGCCGATAAAATCCGATAAAAGCCGATAAAATCATTTTCTCATTAAAACCAGGTAAAACCAGTCCTTGCAGGCTAGAGCGTATCTTGGTGAGGGGCTCCAGGGAGAGTGCATAGAGCATCCCGGACAGAGCACAACCCTGCCGGACCCCTCTACCTACTCTAAAAGGAGCACACAGACTGCCGTTTATCTTCAACACACTCTCAACCTCATTGTACAACACCTTGATCTTAGCTATGAAGCCAGCGCTGAACCCAAACTTCCCCATGACTTTCCAGAGGAAGTTGTGTTCAACGCGATCAAAAGCCTTTTCCTGATCTAGAGAAATCAGACCAGTGTTAATACCCAACGAGCTGGAGACCTCCAAAACATCCCGAATGAGGTAGACATTGTCTACCATGGACCTGCCGGGTACACAGTAGGTCTGGTCCCGATGGATGACCTGCTCCATAGCTCCCCTCAGCCTGGAGGCGAAGACCTTGGACATAAGCTTGTAATCCACACACAGCAGAGACATAGGACGCCAGTTTCCAATGTCCTGCAGGTTTCCTTTTTTTAGCAGCAGTGTTATAACTGCCCTCTGGCAGGACATCGGCATGGAACCATTGAAGCGGAGGTTGAGGTCCTCGTTCCGGTTGTTAAGTATCATATACAAGTATCTGCGGTGAGACACTACGTGCTTCAGCAACTGATCCTTACACCCAGACAAGATCTTCCTGATCGGGAACACCACCTTCCCGTGTCTGGAGAGCTCTCTGCTGAGGAACTCGGCGGTGATGTACGGAGGTACATTAGATACAAGGACTCTAGTAGCCGGTTGCACTAAAGGAAACACCTGGACAAACAAATCATTCACCGTGAGGCCTGCCTACACCACACGGTTCACCTTCTCCACCACACGGTTCACCTTCTCCACCTGGTCCAGGAAGATGACCACGTAGCCGTTCATGCACGCGGCTGACTAAATGCTGCTGTGCCCGACCCTCGCCCCCACAGCCATCCTCGGCTTGCTTCTGCTCTTCCTGCTCTTCTTGCTCGTTCCCCAGCTGTGCGCCAGTGCCACTCACAGCCGCTCCGGCCACACTGCAATCTGCCACCGCTCCACCAGTCGCGGACTCTGCCGCTGGTTCTCCAGTTGCCGCTTTTACCAGCCGTCGTTTCGCCAGTCGCGGACTGTAGGCGCCGTCTCCGTGCTTCACCCTGAAGGACACCTCCAGGCTCTGTGCAGGTGAGTCCAGGAACATGAACACCTGTCGCCTCAGAGACTGGACGTGCTTCAGTTTGGGGTCTTTGCATCCCAAACTCACCGTCGATTCACTTGGGACACCTGCACGTGCGTGCCCCTGACGACCACGGCACTCTCAATCAGCTGTTAAACATATATCTCTTCTTTGAGGAACATGACCATCGCTCGGTTCATTTGGGACATGAAGGACAGGTTCCTATGTCCGACCTGCTCCCCCACAGCCGGCAGCACCTCCTCCACGGTGACGCCGATTATCCACCAGCTAGAGAGACGGAGGTGGCGTCTCGGAGGACGCCATTCCTCCGAGAGCACCTCGACAAACCTCCGCTCAATTGAACACAAAGTCAGGTTGTAAACTCACCTGGTCAGTACATGAGGCAGGTACGCACCCTGTAGAAACCAGGGAAACTATCCATGAACTAATCCGAAAAACCCGCCACTCGCATATCTTCCTCCACCGCTCACTCTCACCATGCTCACACTCACCGGAACCGGAAAGAGAGAGAGAGAGAGAGAGAGGGGGGGCTGTGGCTCAGCAGAGTCGATCAGGAGACACATTCTTGATGTGAGCCAGCAATTAGGAATCATTACAGCTATCCTTTTTTCCGTTCTTAGTCTAATAGTCGGGCGGAGCAGGCAAGCAGAAACAGGGCGGCAAGTTGATCCAGGCTTCAAACAGAGATGAATGTCAACAATCACTTTTGTTGTTCATCAATTATCACGCCTGATAATAATAAGAAAATGTTTATGAGATGAAACCAGAAAGATTAACAGCTGTTTTCTTTAAATGAAGCATCTGCACTCAATATATGTAATCCATTTTGACTTGCAGTGAAGTTGCTGAAGCAATTACCCTTTTTGTTCATTATGAGCCATCGTACCCAACATGTGTATCTATAGCAATTTCCGGTTCTGATAAAGAAAGCTTTCTACTGACCATTGGGGATGACTCCTCTGGTTGTATAGCAGTCTATATAAATGACTCTACTTCTCTCTTGATTTATTCCCTCAGTAAACATTGTAAACATGAGTTTATGGTCTCAATCTATAGTTTTAAGTTTTCTTCAATAAAGCAAGATGGTCATTTAGTAAACTATGGTATATTTAGAGTCAAATAGACCATAAAGCAAGGTATGCTTTAGGACGGGACTACTGTGATTGACAGGTCTCTCTGCCAGTGACGTATACGGCGTCTCTACGTCAATCCTCCTCATTCCGAATATGGTAACTTCTGTTCATTGGTTGCAAAAAGACGGCCAATTTGCCAAACTCGGGGCATTAAAACGGTGTCCTCAAACCAATGGTTGGCATGACAACGACTACGTCCACTTATTATTTACAGTTTATGCAATGAACCTGCTCTTATTCAGCCTAGTTCACTGTAATGTGAGAAGACTGTCAGATCTGTGCACATGGTTTTTATTCTTAATAAAATGGCTATTATTTTAAGTCAATGTGAAGCACATTTATTTAGTTCCCAAGGAAACCTTTCTTTCTTTAAGTTTCTGTCCCGATAATTGCAGATTACATAAAACATCTTGAAACTTTTTAAAGAGTGTATTTTCCACAGCCTGGAAATCTTCATGTCATGGCCTGTAGGTGTAGTTGTTGAGATATCTTGTAAACCGACCATCATCTCCGACTGAAACATATTTTCCCAATGACGGGTAATGGATTTTGTATTATTTTGGGGGAGTTTTAGGGAAGGAAATAACCAACTTGTAAAATAAAAATGTTAAAAATGTCTCCATCTGACATGACACTCAACTAATTATAACTTTAGAAACTTTTAGAAAACACCACAGCACAGAGACAGCACTGTTGAAAATTACAAATGACCTCCTAATTGCATCAGATAAAGGACTCATCTCTGTATTTGTTTTATAATGCTGCGTTTACACCAAAAGCGTTGAGAATTTTTCGCGAGTACATCCCATGCAAAGTCAATGCACAGGCTCGAATGCCGCGAATGACGCAAATGGAGCGGCGTGAAAAATTCGTCAATCAGCGTTGAGCTGCTCCGCCCCCCTGCCGCCTGGCTGCTGCTGCTCAAGTAGCGCTGGAAGCGGCAGTTATCGAGACGTAGTCTGTGAAAGTCACCGAGCTGTGTGAGCCTACGGGTGATGAACCCAGACACCAGGGCGTTAGATGTTCCGACGTTTGTGGGATGTCCACAACAAGTATAAAGCAAAAATAGTGGTTATTCCTTCCATGGTGGATGGCTGAAATGATAACAGTTTCCATGGAGTAAAGCCACGGAGATAAGTCACGCCCCATCTAAGGCACGAATGAAGCGAATGACGTGAATGAACCATTCGCAACGCTTTTGGTGTGGTAGTGCTGTGTTCGACACCATTGACCATGACATCCTATTACAGAGACTGGATCAGTCGATTGGCATTTCAGGTACTGCACTAAGTTGGTTTAAATCCTATTTATCAGATCGATCTCAATTTGTATTTGTAAACGATGAAGCCTCTATGACCACCAACGTTAATCACGGATTTCTACAAGGTTCTGCGCTTGGACCAATTTTATTTACCTTATGCAGATGATACTCAATTATATCTATCGATCAAACCAGAGGAGACCAACCAGCTCTCTAAAATTCAAGAATGTCTTAAAGACATACAAACATGCATGACCTGCAACTTCCTGATGTTAAACTCAGATAAAACTGAAGTTATTTTACTCGGCCCTGAACACCTCAGAGATCAATTATCTGGGGATGTGGTTTCTGTAGATGGCATTGCCCTGGCATCCAACACCACTGTAAAGAATCTCGGCGTTATCTTTGATCGGGACTTGTCCTTTAACTCCCACATGAAGCAAATCTCAAGGACTGCATTTTATCATCTACGTAACATTTAAAAAAATCAGGCACATCTTGTCCCAAAAAGATGCAGAAAAGCTGGTTCACGTGTTTGTTACTTCCAGACTAGATTACTGCAACTCCATATTATCAGGCTGCTCTAATAAGTCTCTTAAATCCCTCCAGTTGATCCAGAATGCTGCAGCTCGTGTACTCACAAAAACTAAGAAAAGAGATCACATTACTCCGGTATTAGCTGCGCTGCACTGGCTCCCTGTAAAATCAAGAATCACATTTAAAATTCTTCTCCTCACCTACAAAGCCTTGATTGGTGATGCACCATCATATCTTAAGGAGCTTGTAGTACCATATTGCCCCACTAGAGAGCTGCACTCACTAAATGCGGGGCTACTTGTGGTTCCTAGAGTCTTAAAAAGTAGGATGGGAGCAAGAGCCTTCAGTTATCAAGCTCCTCTTTTATGGAACCAGCTTCCACTTTCAGTCCGGGAGACAGACACAGTCACCTCATTTAAAAGTAGACTTAATACTTTCCTCTTTAATAGTGCTTATAGTTAGGGCTGAATCAGGTTTGCCCTGCTCGAGCCTCTTGATATGCTGCTATAGGCTTATAGTCTGCTGGGGGATGTTTTAGGATACACTGAGCACCTCTCTCCTCTTCCCTCCCTCCTTCTGGACGAATGTACATCTCTTCATTACACATTACTAACTACTTCCTTCCCGGAGTCCTTTTGCCATTGGACCTGGCTGTGTCTGAAGCTGGTCCTGGGTCCTTGCCCCTGCTTCCTGCATCCAGCCTCTGGCCTAGACCTGGCCTCCTTCCCAATGGCCCTGCCTCCTTCTCTGTGCCTCCTGCCTCAAAGGCCAACCTCATTGGTCCGACCTCCTTTGCGATGCCTCATACCTGGTGGGCCGTCCTCCTGCCTCCTACTTGCAGACAAACAATTCAGTTTTATATTGGCTGTACCTGCATATGGACCAGGTAAAAAAAACACTGCAAAGGAAATGTAAATGTAGATGTGGTTTTAGACAATAGAGCATGTTCTGTCGTGTACGGCTCCACAGAAACCGAGACCTGCTTTCACCACTTCAGCCGTGTTATTTATGGCACATGATTGTCCTGTCACATTGCATGCATGTTGTCAGCGGTACAAATCACTATGTCACATGTCGTGCCATAGCTTCAAATTACAGCGGCTAAAACCACGAATCTGGCCGTATATAATCTGGCCTGACAGACATGCTTTATTGTGCTTGGAAGTGGCAGCAGTTGTTGCTGGTGTTGAGGAGGAAGAGGTCAGCATCAATCTGTTGCCTCTTCAGACGCTGCTTTATCTGGGAATCTCATCCCAAGGCACAGCCAGACGATCGATGGCCTCGGGCTGGCGCGGAGAGGGCTTTATACAGTCTGCGAGCGTGTGTGTGCGCCAGCGCGGGTTATTAGACCAATATACCAGGCTCATATTGGCCTTTATTTTGGTCCATGTCTGATTGAATGGATACGATGTGGTTTGATTGATCAAATACATTGTGATCATTGTGTCCTAAATTGTAAAATTGTAGAATTGATCATGACTCTTAATCTAAACGGATTCGTATGCCACATTATGTTCAGAACACATGTATGCATGAATCATCTTCATAAGGTGTTAACTGTTATATCAACAGATACAATTCTCCTGAAAATCCACTGTGATTAAAAGTTGTCAAAACGGGATTCAGAGCATATCTATTGCCTCCCCACGGCTCTTAAAATGGCGACAACTAAGCCGGTGGCTCACAGTGAAAAACCGCAACAGTGCTAACATCCCTAACAGTGAAAACAACAGCAGCAGTGCTGACATCCCTAACAGTTCAAACAACAGCAACAGTGCTAACATCAGTAACATTGCAAGCAACAATGCTAACAGCACTAACAGCGCAAACATCAGCAACCGTGCTAACAGCCCTAACAGTGAACACAACAGCAACAGTGCTAACCACCTTAACAGTGCAATCAACAGCAACAGTGCAAACAGCCCTGACAGTGAACACAACAGCACCAGTGCAAACAGCTCCGACAGTACAAAGAACAGCAACAGTGCTAACATCACTAACATTGCAAGCAACAATGCTAACAGCACTAACAGTGCAAACATCAGCAACAGTGCTAACAGCCCTAACAGTGAACACAACAGCAACAGTGCTAACTGCCTTAACGGTGCAAACAACAGCAACAGTGCTAACAGCCCTGACAGTGAACACAACAGCAACAGTGCTAACTGCCTTCACAGTGCAAACAACAGCAACAGTGCTAACATCCCTAACAGTGAAAACAGCAGCAGTGCTAACATCCCTAACAGTGCAAACAAAAGCAACAGTGCTAACAGCCGCAACAGTACTAATAGCTCCAACAGTGCAAAGAACAGCAACAGTGCTGACAGCCCTAACAGTGCAAACAACAGTGCTAATAGAGCTAACAGTGTTTCAGCTGTAACCACTGTATGTACACACACCTGCACTAACAAGCACAAAAAGCATACCCGGTTACGTCGACAAAGAATGGAGAAGTACATATTACCAATTATTTGTTTCCTGCTATATTATTGCTCTGAATATTGAATTTAGCACCTTTTAAACGGGACGCTAAAATATATTTCAGATTGAGGTATATTTTTGTAAAAATGTAAATCCAAATATAAATAGTGTATATGTATGTATGTGTATGTATGTATATATATTTATATATATATATATATATATATATATATATATATATATATATATATACATACATACATATAGCTACTTTTTGTGTTTTCCCCCAATTCAGACTGAAAAAAAAAAAAGAACCTTGAACAGGGAAGGGAACCTTGAACAATTTTGAACATGTACCTGCACAGTCTGTTAGCATCTGCTGCTCCAACCATATTCAACTTCAGTAGATATTTTTGGTAAACAACAGCACACATTTTTCAATCAAAGCAAACGTTGTGAGTGCAAATATAAGTGTTGATTAGCAGTGGATACATGGTTCTTTCCATGTCCAGCTGTGTGCTAGTGATGTGTATGTCTGTGTGTGGACATTAGGAGCTCCACAGATGGCTAATCCCCTGTGACCACTGGATTCTGGATGATTGACGGGGAAAACAGCCCGTAGTGTAGTGCAGAGGGGTGTTTGATCCCAGAACAATATGGGCCGGCCCTCAGATAAAGCCGCTTGTTGACTTTACGTAGCCGTCTGCCTTTGATTACAGCTCCCCACCCTCCTGCCATCATTTCCGATGGCAGGAGAAGACATAAAGCTATTGTTCGCACCGCTTGCCGTCGTGAGGACTGCTTCTACCTAATGTAAAATATGTCTGGGTTTATGGCGAGGAGCCGCCTGTGTACATGTCCTTTGTAGTCGCTGTAACTTACATATTGTTCTACTTCATCTTGACAGCGCATTCAATGAGATCACATTTACCTAAAGCCACATGATCAATCCAAACCATTTTTTATGTTGCACTAAAACTATAAAAAGAGTTAACAAAACAATTCCACTCATAAAATTATATGTAAAAATAAGAAAACAGTGGTAAATCCCAGAAATCAATGAGTACGAACAAAATAATGACACATTGTGAAATACGAGCTTCCTGCATGAGGCCACCAACAGCCACTGGGGAAAGGAAAAGCTCTCTCCTCTTCCTGTTTATGGTTGCACAAAGGTTGATGCACTTCCTTTGTGCCGTGAATGGAGCCTTCATTTCCCAGGTGGGACAGAACTACACAGTGAAAACTTAGCTCATAGGGAACTAATCTAGCGGCCGATGGTGTTATTAGTTAGGCTGTTCCCATACACAAACGTAGCTTTACCTATGAAAATGAATGAGCTGTAATTCCTACATATACCACAAAATCAAAAAACAGGAAGTATAAAGGCCGCAAAGAGCCACACAGGGCGGGATGGGTCTTTTCGGTCAGGAGAACCCTGTTTGTGTCCCATGTAAAAACGAGCAGATAACATTGATTTATTTGTCATATAACGCCGGTACTTATTTTAACCCAACAAAATTGTTTCCTATGAAAACGGCAGTGTATTTTCAAAATAATTGGCAACAAGTGGAAATTGACACAGTTACTGTACCTTAGTAAGAAAACCAGGCGGAAACCTCCGGTTCTGAAGAGTGAAGCCGATGTATGTCTTTAACTTGCATTCTCTCTACTGACCAGCAGGAGGCGACTCCTACGGTTGTAAAAAGAAGTCAGGGTCTATAGAAAATGACTCTACTTCTCTCTTGATTTATTCCCTCAGTAAACATTGTAAACATGAGCTTATGGTCTCAATCTCTAGTATCAAGTATTCTTCAATACTGTATGATGTTCATTTAGTAAATTCCATTTAGAGTCAAACAGACCATAAAGCAAGGTATGCTTTAGGGCGGGGCTATTGTGAATGACAGGTCGCTACTGCTGCCAAAGCTGTTCATGGCGTCTCTACGTCATTACTCTAGCGTCCAAATATGGTCTCTTCCATTCTCTGGTTGCAAAAAACAACAACATGGTGACGGCAATAATCCAAGATGGCGACGGACGAAATGCAGAAGTCAAGGGTTCAAAACGGCAGTCCACAAACCAATAGGGGCATCTCGACTACGTCCACTTCTTATATACAGTCTATGAGGAAAACACAGAACAAATTGAAAAGATATGATTATATAAACCGTTATATGAGGATACATTGCAATGTTCTGTGGCCATTAAGTGGTGCGATTAGCATCATAGTGAAAAGTTAAAGCAAAAAAAAATCGTCTATTGCCACTTTAATATCCAGTCTTTGTTAAATATCACTCCTCTGCCTGGGATTTCAGTTTGCTGGACTGTATAATTTGGCCATAGTGGAGATCAGTCTGTTCTGACTGATGTGGCACCGTCATAAAAGGAGACATTTCCGGCTCCTCCCGCTGCCGTAAATCTTCACCGCTGTAACCGCAGTGCCTCTGAAAGTTATATCACACGATAAAAAAGCAGAAAAGGAGGCCATCTGGAAAAAGGCATAATATACTGACACAATCATACTGCCTTTTTATTTCATCCATCAAACTGGAATAGCAGCCATATTCATATAGTGCGGGAAAAGGTTGAGATATGGGCAGGGTAAGATTTGCACTAGCAGGTGACAGGGGGGTTTAGAAATGATTATGAGTGTCAGACAGTGCCGGAGACTGCACGTTTTTTATCTTCTCACTGAAAACAGTTTATTCAAGTGCTGTCATTTTAGTGTCCTCTTAAGACTGTCAAATGACAGATGTGCTGAAAGTATAATGGGGGGTTTCACACAGTATGCGTTTGTGTATTGAGTAACAGATCGTCCAAGCTGTAACACAAAAGGGAACTAATTTATCGTCACTGTGAGACTACATTGCCTCGTAGCGATGACAATAATATATCTTACTGTCCGGGTGCTTGATCGATACCAACATGTCAACAATTAGCGAAAGCTCATTTGGGGCTGAATTTATTAGAGGACCCTGAGTTTATCATGCAGACCTTGTAAAACATCTGTTCATATATACCAGCTTGGAACAGAACATATGTTTTCAAAGCCGGATTTCATTGTACACATTATACAATATGTGAAAAAGTGTTTCTCGCAAAACATTGCTCCTGAAACAAAATCTTTTATTGACAACATATTTAGCGCGTTTTACCTTTACACACACACACACACACACACACACACACACACACACACACACACACACACACACACACGCACACACACGCACACACACACAGGTTGACGTAAACCTCCCCACTTGCCCTTACTCTCACACTGATAAGAAAGATGATCTGCAATCAACAATCTTGGTCCCCATCCAAGCCACAACCCCTATTGCCTCTCTCTCTCTCTCTCTCACGCACACACACACACACACTCTCTCTCTCACACACACACACACACACACACACACACACACACACACACACACACACACACTGCAGCCTGTGGCCCCTTAATCCTGCTCAAACAATCAGGGCATCACCATGTGCTTCAGGGCTGACATTCAGTGCCGTAACGGAAACACATGAGGCCCCCCTGCAGAATAACCCTGAGAGGGCCCCTCCCCCCCCCCCCCCCCCCCCCCCCCCCCCCATATGTAAGGGATAATGTATTGTCCGGCGGTCATTATCCAAAGATAAACGAACAGGACCCAAGCTTTTCTTTTGAGGGAAATTTATTCAATCAGAAAAAAACAGCTCAAACAGAGAACAAATGTATTCCAACAGAAACAAAACATATGCTAGGGCCTATCAAACAGCTCAAACAGAACATATGTTACAACAACATAACAAATATGCCTACATATAGTCGATACACCGGTAGGCTACTTTCTACAGGTTTGCATTTGAATACACATGTGCGCGTATTTTAGCAAATCTGTGTGCAAAGTCTTTAACCACGCTCTTTACATCTAAACTGACGTTTATTCTCTATGCTAAGGATGGCCACACCTGACAGCCTCTCTTGTGACATGGAGCTTCTGAGATATGTTTTAATCAGTTTTAGCTTGGAAAATGACCTTTCTTACTTAACGGTTACTTTTATTATTTTGTACAGTGCCGTTGTCTTCTCAAAAGGGTTGCAGTGTTGGACAACGTGAAATGAAGTTAAACAACGATGTGGTTGTGGAGATAATTAAGGAAACGTGTCCGATAATGGGCGCAGGGGGTATAGTGAGAGCATAGGTTTAATAAGGTTAATGTATTTTCAAGCACAACACATAGACAGAGCAGTACAGCTGTCAAAGTATAACGTTAGCTACGTGGTAATGTTAGCTATAGCAAACAGTACAATACCTGTCTCTTCTGGCAGATGAGTGCATCCTTCACCAGCTGGTCGAAAAAGACTTGTAATTTTGGGAAGTTTGGCATTTAATTCAGAAATGTTCTGTTTTGAATGCAGCTTTTGGGCACCACTTTTAAATGTGCGTTTCATTTTTCCTCAAGAGAAATGTCCTCGTAGTTCTCCCAGAATACACCGCGGCCCAACAATAACACCAGTCCGCGTAGCAGGAGGCCCTAGTGGTTGCCTGTTACGATTGCCTTTACAACTATTATTGAAAACTTATAAAGCCAGTTTAAAATACTTTTTTTATTGTGTAGCTTTATATGAGAGAGACAACTTTGAGGGATATCTTAATGTTATTACGTAATGTAATATTATTTATTTATTACATTATTCGGCCCAGATTCGGCAGCCGATAAACCGGTTGCCATGTCTCAGACAGAACCTGCCCATGTCCGTAACAGCTACACCTGGGCCAGACATGGCAACAGTGAAATGTTCCAAAGGTGGCTCACATTTGGCCGCATCGAGCCGGAACACAGCCGAGTCAGCCGACACTTAGCCGCAATACGGCCGAGTGCGCTGGCTAGTGTTGGATTAAAAAAAAAAATTGCCATGCGAGGCCCCCTGTCACTGCGAGGCCCCCCCGCAGTGCGGGGGCTGCGGGGGTGATCTCTACGGGCCTGCTGACATTGATTCATCGACGTTGCTCCATTCAGGGGATCTGGACTGAGTTTGAGGAATGGTCCAGGTGTTATTGGCCTGCTGGCCAGAGCTCAGGGCAAAGTAAATACCAGTGAGCAGTAGTGTAATACACCGAATGGAGATGAGCCAGATGAACCAGTGGGAG
The DNA here is from genome assembly GCF_009769545.1 of Cyclopterus lumpus. Taxonomy (NCBI): domain Eukaryota; kingdom Metazoa; phylum Chordata; class Actinopteri; order Perciformes; family Cyclopteridae; genus Cyclopterus; species Cyclopterus lumpus. Next base: position 18,038,991 of record NC_046985.1, read on the forward strand.
GGTGGTGTTAATACCCTCCTGTGTCACGCACACATTAACTCTCTACGCTGGCTGACAGGTGTCAGAGGTCCAGGGTATCAGCAGCTCCTCACAGAGGTTACACAGTTTGTAATGACCTAACTTAAAAGGAATGTGTTGTCCCTTCACAACCCAAGAAGTGATTGGGTCTATTGGGTAAAAAAAATACATCACTGTCAGACGGAGCCATCAGAATGGCCACTTGTTTGGATTTCATTCCGACAAGCTAAGCAACATAAGCGATCAGACGACAAAAATAACTTTCACAGCATCCACTGGAAGAGGTCAAAGGTCATCGAGCAGGAGTCTGTGGACGACCAGAGGGAGATCAAGGAGGACTTTCACATCTGACACAAGAGACAGGAGCTACCATCTCCACCCATATACAGCCAGCTACCACATGTTCTATACTTAGCTCATAAACTATAATCCTTTGCGCTTGGATAAAATCTGCCACATTGTATATGCATGTGCAAAAAACAGTGGTCAAAGATTATTGATACCTTTTTAAGGGGTTTCATTAGGCTAAACTACCCATTGGGGATTTAACCCAATACGTTATTCCTATTCTGGATAGCAGAATTAATGGAAACAGATTTTTCTTCGACCCAACATTGCTTGTTGTTATACAGGAAAAGACACTCTTTGCAATCATTGACATCAAATCGATGCTTATCAACCCACGAAGGCTTGACATCAAAAGGAAGCAATGACCTGTTGTTTTAAGCTGTATTTACTAATTTCTTCCTTTTCTACCTTCATTATCCCCCCACCACACCCCTCCTTGAGTCAGCAGGCAGTGGGTTCAGAGCTCACCGATCGCGGCTATCACTCAGGAAAGCTCTTGCACATCGAGGGGGAGGAAGCGATGTGTGCGGGAGACCAAAGCCTGGTGGAGCAGCTGGAATTCTTTCAAAACAAGCTATACATCAAAATGAAGCTTAGAACGTGCAGTTTTCTTTTTTGTGTGCAATATGTTTTAATTTCCAACATTTAAATAAACCCAAATTAAATGAAAATGTAATTTGCGGGAATGCATTTAGAAAAAATCAAATGAGCAGATAAGCTCCCTGCAAAGTATCTCGAGGAATTATCTCCATATTGAACAATCTTGCAGGAAGTCGCATGCTCTTTATGTACAAAGCAGAAAGCAAGGGTGTGTAGTGCTGTACATGTTGACTCGGGTGACAGGTGACAGACTTTCTGATTTACAGAGAACAGGATTAAGGTTATAGGAGTTAATCCTCCTGCAGATTATTTTCATTCGCCACAATGTAAAAGCTTAATTGCGATGCAACCATAGTCAACACTCTACCACCGTGCTTTTTGGCCCTAAACGTGGTGGACAGTGAGAGAAAGGGGGAGGAGGCGGATGTGTGCATTAGAGAGATGGATGGATGGAGTGAAAAGGCACCCGAGAGGAGGGAAACATGCATTTAGATGTTTTTTACAGGGCCATGCCGGGGAAATGTGAGCAAACGTGGACTCGTGCTACTTGTTTGTGGCCGCTGAATAATTTAAGAGCTATGGTGCTGGAAGACGTATCGCTTCATATGTCATGTAATGGGCTGCGCTTCGGGCCGATGCTCTCGCCGAACCCCTGAGGCCCATTTCAAGTCCCTTCCTGTGTCTGTGTAGCTCCAAGAGATGAACGGCGGGAACGACGTGTTGCTATTTGTGTTACTGTGATCTATGCGATGCATACAACGGCAGAATTGATGTGTTAAATTTAGCATTCCCCAGCAGGCTCGGTTATCTAGCAACACATAAAAGGAGTATTTGACAAATCCTTAATATGTCTGGGACACTCACAAAGCCTACATGCAGAACCAGGGCATGATTATTCCCCCCTTTCCCTCCTTTGCTTCGGTATCTTCTTATATTTTGTGTTTGGACACTTTTGGTCTCGTTGTTTCTTCCATGTGTCGATCATATCCCTTGTGCCTGGCTGAGGTTTCGCCGTTTTCCCCACTCGACCTGTCGGTATCGTGAGAGGTGCGGCTGAAAGGTCAGTTTGAGGCAGATTGATGCCTCACATTTCAGCCCGGTTCCAAAATATATATAGAGAAAAATTTCTTTTATAGGTTTTTGTAAGGGTGGTTACAAAACAACATTGTTCTGCTGGGGGGGTTTTGATCGGACCAGGACTGAACTGCCAGGCTACACTTAACATGTTATGTATGTGCGTTCTTGATTTAAACAAATATTTCCCAGCATAGTAACTTTTCTAGTTATAGAGACGACTGAACGAGAAAGAGTTTTAAAGCAGCAGATTTATGTAATGCCTGACAGTTAAAGTTAGTTTTTTTGTTGTGAAATCCCTTTTTTTCTTATTAGTTTGGCCAGGCAGATGACTCGGAACACTACAACACCCATGAGCCTCGGCCACCGTTGTTTTGGAGAAAGAAACCAGTCGGAGCCCGAGGAATTAGGAAGGTAGTGGCTATAGGAAAGGACGTTGTGGAACCACGAGCCGATAGTTGAATCATGTAAGCTGCACATTGTAAAATCATTTGTACCAATAGGGTAGTCTTTGGCTTCCTCCTACTGTATTCATGTGGCTGCAGTGCACATAACCACATTTCTGGGATTGGGTGTTTTCGACCAAAACACACCTCGTAGTTAATTTTTCAGTTTCATGTAATGCTTGTACCTTTGGACTCCTAATCATTTAGCCAGATTCATCTTTTGTACTGAGGATTCCACAAGGACATTTTCACATGCACTCAAGACGTCACAAGCCAACATTGTCTTTGAAATCATGTTTTTGTTTTCAGTGTTTGCAAAGAAAACGGTAGTTGAATGGATCAGAAAAAGAGAAAAAATGTAGGAATATACAGTAATTATTTGGAGCTATTGCAGTGATTAATGAGGCAGAAGAAGAAGTACCGGACATGGTTTGTTGTTTCATCGTTCTATTCATGCTCTCCTCATTGTTGCTCATCACCTCTCTGCCTTCTTTTCTTGCACACAGTGAAAGTGTGTTGGAAGGGCTTTCTCTCATTCACACAGGATCATTTTCCTCCTCCACCCCTTATGAATTCACAACGGTCCCATTCTCAGATCTGCCGCTGCCTGATTTATTAGCGATTGACCTCGCCTCGCACCGAAGACGGGATCCGCTGCCTCCAAAAGTCCGCTTAACTCATTAAAAAAATACTGGATGTATAATTAATGCACAATTATGCAAATGTTATTACATTTTCATATCCTTTTCTGAGGAGAATTAAATACATCATATTGAAACTTAAATTATTTACAAGGCTGGAGATGTCGTTTCACAGGCAGAGAGTGAGAGCTAGGAAGAAAGAAAGAGATGCGTGAAGAGGAAAGAGGAGTGAGATGAAAAGGAAGAGAGAGAGAGAAGGGGGAGGGGAGGTTCATCCCGTGGTGACCCTTGGTCGATGTAAATCTCACCTAAAATTGTTTCAAGCCAGCTTGAAAATCAATCTGGTTTGGCGTGAAATTACCAGCCATCAGAACCTGTGGACAGCCCTGCCGAGAAATTCAGGACATGAATGAATTTTGTGACTATCCCAAATGTATGGGAAATTTAATTTCACACAAAACGTGAACGTGTGACTCGACCCATGTTGTTAATTTATACGACTATGTTCACACTGATTGGGTCATGATGGTCTGTGTTAGGCCATTTCCATCTACTTAGCACTGGTCTCTCAAAGCTGCCAATCACACTGATCTTATTACGGTGATGTGCTCGTGCGTATCTTTCACTTTGCCATCTACATTTGACTAAGTTAGAAGTGTATAAAATCTGTAAAATGACATTTTTGCCATTCACATCCTAGAACGTTTGTGGAAGATTCCTTGACATAGTGGATCCTCTTAATACTGATACTGAAAATAATCTTTTTATTTATTTATGATTGCACAGGAGACAAAGAAACTGAAATGTGGTACCATTTATTAAAGTTACACCAATCCAATGTATATATGTTAAAAAGTACGTTTAATATGAAATGTGTCACTCGTATTTGGAACCCATATAATATTATTAATGACAGTCATGCTGCCCTCAGTATATGTGTGTGATACATCTTGGCAGTTAGACAAACTCTTTCCTGACATCACGACTCTGGAGACAGTTGTCCGTTGTCCACAGGTTTAATGACGTAAGAAAGAGTAAAACTAAAACACAAAAAAGGAATAATGAATACAAACCTTACACAATGTAAATATACTGATTCTTCAATGAAATAACTTGCTTTGTTTTTAACCGCTACTTTTTATGTATTTACTGCTGATTTACCTACATATGTTCCTGTAAACCACTGTATTTTAACATATCATCAACTATTTATTCATATTTATTCTGTCATATGAACTTTAACAACAGTCATAGCAGAGTAGTCATTAACTATAATGACTCGATGGACTTTGTGCATAAAACTTCCCAAAACTAAACAGTCACAAAAATAATCATCTGTGATCATAAGTAACAATAAAACAAATCAATACATACCAACGATGCCATCAAAAGGCATAAGATGCAGGCAGACTCAACTAGATTGTAAAACTACCGAAAACAGCGGCTCTGAGCCACGCTCTTACTTCACTTCCTGATTACAAGTCTCCTGACAAGTTACAAGACATTTCCCGTTTCAAAGTAAAACGCCCTGTTTCACACAAAAAAACGTATAACATACTGATTTGAAAATTGTAACAAAACAACAGTTAAGCCCCACTCTGACTCTGATTTTAGCAAAAGGTAGACGGCCTCCATCACCGCTGGTGTCCAGCCGCTTGGTTGAGGCCATGTCTGGCACCAACGGTCTTCTGACTCCACACTGGAGGTTCCACTCAGATTCCATGTCCCTTGCAGATATAGGCCTCCCTGAGATGTTCCCAGTTCACCTTTACTACCCGTTTGGGTTAACCACACCTGCCCAGCAGTCTCCCCCCACCATCTGATCCAACTCACCTCCAGATGGTGATCAGGTCGTCCCTTCCAGTGTCCACATGAGTGTTGACGGCGCCCAGCAGAACTACGGAGTTCCTAGATGGTACCCTTTCCAGGACCCTTGGGTCGGCTGTAGCTCATGGGTGGGAGTGGTCGTCCCACAGCCACAAGGTACCCGGTTCAATCCCCATAGTTCATGTTGAAGTGTCCTTGAGCAAGACACTGAACCCTGGAGCTTCACTGCAGCCCACTGCTCCTTAATAACTAAGGATGGGTCAAATGCAGAGAAGAATTTCCCCACTGTGGGATCAATAAAGGATTTATTATTATTATTATTATTATTCCTCCAAGTGACCCACCGTTGAATAGAGGTAACCCTCAAGTGGTTTGTTAGTATCCATCCCCTCTCCAGAGTTTGATTCCAGACCATACGTAGAAGTGACCCCAACTATATCTAGATGTGGTTCCTTCCCCACCAGAGAGGTGCCACGTCCCTAGCACCAATCTACAATCCTTAGGAGTCAGCATGCCTTGGTGCCCGCCTTAATTCAATTCAATTCAGTTTATTTTGTATAGCCCAATATCACAAATTACAAATTTGCCTCAGAGGGCTTTACAATCTGTACACATACGACATCCCTGTCCCAGGACCTCACATCGAATCAGGAAAAACTCCCCAAAAATAACCTTTCACAGGGAAAAAAGGGAAGAAACTTAGCCATTGCCATGTTGCTCACTGCTGAACTTCCCTCCCAGGTCTGGTTCTAGCGGCCCTGTTTTCCCTGTTCCGGGTGCGGTAATTCAGCTACATCGTGGCCAATTCAGCTAGGGTCGATGAAACGCTCTTAGTCTGGCCCTTCCTGTGGGACCAATTTGCCTACGGAACTATTGGACACGACAACGCACCTCCCAGTATCACAAACGTCTCCATCACTATAAGGGTGCATATTCTCGATGGAGTATCAACTAACTGTTAACGATACAATCAGATCCATGCATAGCGTGGCTATTGTAACCTCACACTTCTCATTATCACTCATGCCAACACCATTTCCTGTGCTATTTGATGTTAATGGTAATGTCCGTCTTGTGTTTCTGACTAAGTCCTGTGTAAATAAATAGCTTCAAAAATAATACTTGAACATACAATTGAGCTGTGATTGTGTGTTAGCTTTTTAGACAATAATATTAATCAAGTTGCCATCAATACAGCCTTTGTAAATGGGTTTCTTCTTCTTTTTCTTCTTCTTCTTCTTCTTCTTCTTCTTCTTCTTCTTCTTCTTCTTCTTCTCCTGAGCAGTTTTAGTGAACGGACACTCTTTGAACATTTTGCCCCACTGTTAGACCCTGCTGTGTCCTTCATTTAGCAGCAGACACGTCTGCAGGCAGATTAAACAGCTCTTGTTAGACATGTTGTCTTTAAAGCCAATGAATGCAATGTGTCTTCTCCGCCAGCCCCGCCGGCTCTGGAAGTATCTACCACCCATCACCATGACAACTAGGCAGCCAGAGGGCGTAACATGATCTACCAGATCCAATTAGGAGTATGGGATAGGATTAGATTTGAATAGCTGTGATTGCATTAAGGATGGATTAGGTTTATTGCGTTATTAGCTTTAGAAGGGCAGGACGACTCAGCTCCAGATAACTGGTGGGGTGGTGCTGTGCAAGCCCGTCTGATCTGTTGAAAGCAGAGAAAAGGAGGCAGCAGTCGGATTGTTTCTTTCTTCACGACAATCAAATAGCACGGGGAAATAGACACATCTTCAATTGCCAACAATGCACTATTTTAATTCACATGTAGCTGATTTACAACAACGATTTACTATTTGCACAACATTTATTGCCTTTAACCATTGAGACCCGGGGTTCACGTTTCATCTCATGCCTCCAGTCAGTGATGACATTTTCAATATTTTAGCCTTAATATGCAGGCAGATGTTATCGAAAAAAATATTAACACTGGAAATGTTGCTTCCATAGTCTGATATATTGAAAAGCTGAACTGTGAACTGTATGGTAAACGTGATTCTGAAGAGCATCTGGTACATGTGTCTTAATTATGCGAAATGGTTCGACTGAGAATGACTAAAATTCATCTGAAAGACTCTTTTGTAAAGTGTACACTTTTGAGCCAAACAGAGGGGATACATGTTTATAGTTTCTTTCTATAACACAACAACATTTGAATCAGTTGATATTGATGGATGGACTAATATCATTTTCTGAAGATTTTGGTTGCATATAACAACATGTAATATGAGGTGTAACTGTTAATTAGCTATGAAATGACATTACAAACTCACACAGTGTGGCCAACTCTTGTTTACTAAATTACAATAGGATTGTTGTCGTAACATTTATTTGACTGAACCACACAGGTTGCAGCAGTAAGCAATAATTGTAGTTAAACTTGATGCAGGAGTACTTGTTACAAAGTATAGATGCAGGATCCCAAACTTTGAAGAACTTAAGTCCTCTAAACTGCACTTAATCTCTCTAAATGTATTACGTGTTATAGAGACGACTGAACATTAATTTTGGCTTGTAAGTAGTTAACAAAATTGCAGTTTCCGCGATAAAAAAAAAGAAACGGCACTTGACAGGATGATCCTAATATCATCCTGTCAATGTCATTTATCTGCAGTTTGACAGTTGTTCCAACACCAACTGCGACATCCCTTCAACAGAAAGTTTGCCAATTTTAAACCAACTTCGGATTGGGGTGTTGGGACATTTTGCAAAGATTCCCTTTAAACCAGCAGAAGCTGAGAATAGCATGTGATTGCTATTAAAAACAATTGTAATCATTTAGGTATCTTCTGAAGTCAGACTACTCAGACCACAGACTAATTTTCACAAGTTAACGATATAATTAACTCTTTATGTCGGGAAAATGACATTTGTTTTCTTGAGATAACAACTTCATCTTTTCTTTTATGTCAACAAAACTAGAGTTTTACCCAACATTTTCTTGAGACGGATGTGAGTAACCATACACTGACAATGATCTCACCGTACAAACGGCAGAAACACTGGCCATAGCTATCTAGAGCCTGGATTGCCATAAATTGACAAGCAGGTGTGAATGACTCAAGAGGGCACGCAATAACATCCCTTTAATGGGTAATTAAGGTAGAATCTGTAACGGTTGATTCTCACCAGTACTCTTATCGGCAGCTAGTTAGAATGTATAATGTCTTTCCCGTTTGACTGATTAAATGTCTGTTGTCATTGTACAACAGCCGGTATGATGCGTGACTTACATCTGCAATCTGTAATTTAAGGGATGCATATCATTACACATGGGTCAACAGATTGTGCGCCTTCCTTAATTACTGAAATCGCCTGTATACCACACAGGCGCCATGCTGGTAGTGTGGCTGGTGTCTTCAGGATAAGTCCTGATGAGACCTTTTTACCCGAAACGTGATTTTCTCTTGATGATTCAACGTTGTTGGAAACTCCATAAATGCAATATTAAAACAAGGAGATAACCTGTTTCCAACAGCTTCAATGGCATACATAATAAGATTTTAAAAGGAACTGTAACCACAGCCAGTTTGGGCTTCTTTACAGCAGTGACCCGTTTCTACATTTTAAATATCCTTGTACAACCCTGTCAAGCTAGCAAGCTGATACGTGTGAGGAAAAAGACACACTAATGCGTTGCTCAGATTTGATGGCAGAATGTAGTTGTTTGTATTCCGGGGCGGCTGTGGCTCAGTAGCTGGAGTTGGTCTTCCATCGGTGTGAGTGTGTGTGAATGAGCTTTAGATTAGATCCCGATGAGCTGGTTGGCACCTTGTGTGACAGCCTCTGCCACCAGTGTATGAATGGGCGTGAATGGGTAAACGTTAGCATCTAGTGCAAAGCGCTCTAAGTGGTTGGAAGACCAGAAGGGCGCTATAAAGATGCGAGTGACCGGTTGATGAAGCTGTAGAAAAAACACACAGACGGTTTATGTGATCGTTTCATTAGACACTTGAGAAGGTTAAATACACCAAACAGCTGCACCAAAGGCATCGTAAATCTGGCTCCACGGTTCATGTACAATATGTTATACACAATGTTCTCCAAACCTTAAAGGTACCATGTGGAGTGTTTTGACCACTAGCAGCGCTTTGGTGCAATATTTTCACAAGTGGCTCCCAGTTTGATTTCGCTAACATGAACAAGGTCACACATGCTTCACGGTGGTTTCCCGCTGTGCCACTGATGGACAGTAGGTGGCGGTAACACGTGAAGAAGAGCAGTGATGTGCCACCAAAGACAGTCAAGAATGAGACAGCGAGCAGGTAAAGATGGATTTTAACAATGCAGGATCTAAAACAAATAATAAATCGGCTTCAAAAATATATAAGGAGTTTGGCCATTGTCGAAAAAGAAAAAAAGACAACACCTCAGAGGTGTTTGCAATTCAGAAGACTCCCGTTGTGAATATTTTTTTATAACAGTGATATGGGTCTTTCACCCTCTAACTCTCTCTTATCCTCTTCTGTAAAACAATCAAATGTGCCCCTCCCATGTGATATCCAGTGGTGCAGTGTATAAGGCTCACCCTCGTGATCGGAGGAGGGGCTTTGCTAATATCCCCCTCTATCTATTGATCAGGGGACAGCCGGCATGAACAAATGGCACTATTAGCGGTACAAGGGTCTCCGACATGGCAAAATAACAGACTGCACATCAATCCGGCCAGTCAATCAATTTGGCACTCAACTAGTCAACCCAACCCCCCCCAATTTTCATTGACACATTTTGCTGTTTTTTGTAAGACAACGGACAGAAATGAGTATCCTTTTTCACAAGATATATTGTATGAAAATAGGGTGCCTTAAAACACATCATTTAATTACAGTATATGACCACCTTTGGTGCAGGCTATAGTTTGCATCCATAATGATAATAATGTCAAAAATTGTTTCATTTTCAATTACTGGTGTTTGTCTTCCATCTGCCCCGATCCTGAATTCTGGGTCTGGTAAATGTTGGCACACGGTATGTCAAAAACTAGACAGATGAAATTCTCATTATAATAGTTTCTTTCTGCAAAAGACAAAAGGGAAGCGTTTGGTCTGTTTCATCTTCAGTTTTACAGTAACAGCACTCCGCTTGTTATCCACCAGCACTGCTGATTTCATTCATCCAGGAGGCTTCAGACCCTGACGGATGCAGTTTAGCTAATCTGAACCTGAATCTGGAAGCAGCTGCTTCTCTGTCACAGCTCCCCACCAACATCAGCAGAGAAATGGCCCCTCTCAAATCTCGTCAGAACGGATACTGAACCTGTCAGGGTGGAAGGGAAAGCTAGTGTTCGGGGACTCCAAAAAAGCCTGTCATGAATCTGAATGACGATCGGCACAAAGGTCCGTCTGTGCTGAAATGGAGAAAGTATTCCCACTAACTGGTCGACAGTGTTATCCTTCTTTAGATTAAATGATGGAAAATGTTCAAATGGTCGATACAATACGAGTCTCTGCATCAGTAATGGTCTCTTCTCTGTATCACGTGACCTGGATTGATTGATGATCACTTTGTCCAAGATCCTGACAGTGGAATACTGGGCTTTTATTGGGCCGTTCTCAGTGTGTATGCACTTCCATTCATTTGGCACGCGTTGGTCCAAAGCAACTCACACTTTCGGTTTCCACAACGCTAGCGACTGCATTTAGGGACGACTAGGTCGGTGTGTTGGTCCACCACTTTGGTCAAGACTGAAATATCCCAACAACTATGGCATGCATTGCCTTGAAATTGATCACAGATATTAATGGTCTCCAGATGATGTATCCTACGGATGTATCAATCTACTGACTCTCTCCCTCACGCAACCTTGACGTTGACATTTGTGGTTGTTGGACTGTATGTTCATCATCAGGATGAAGTGTAATAACTCTGTGGATCCTTTGACTTTTCATCTCGAGCCATCGCCAGGTCAAAATCTAAATATGACCTCAAGTGAAATTTGGGATTAGCGTGTTTAACTCTAATTACCATATGCTAATAAGCTAACACTCCAGCTTCCTGGCGTTGTGACTTAGTTGTGATGCTGCCATGCTGATGTTGCTGTGCTTAGTTCAGGGCTTCAGGACAGAACACAACTAAAAGCAAAGGTTATGGGATGTCAGCCAAAGCAACATAGAGTGTTGCCAAATAATGTGACATAAAACAGCGAATTATAACACTATCATTCTCTGTCCAAGTATAACCTCACAAAGCTGCCGCACACAGACATGGGGCCAGTGGGAGCTGACCATCCAGCAGCCATCGTTCCAATTAACAGGCCACCCACTCACCAACCAAGCTACAGCAAACCCTAATGTCGATGCTTTCCGTGTTTGTATTTGTGGCAAAAAAAGCAAAATGTCCCGATTGTTTAGAACCAAGTTCTTTTTCCATTTGAAAATGTGTCATTCAAGTTTGTCCAGGTGTCTCTATTGTCTTCATATGCAGTCACGCTACCTCTGAAGTTTACGTCATGGAAGAACTAAAGACAAATTAATAATATCAAAGAGTTGGATTTGTAGTTGGGGCTTCGTTGGTTTCCTTTGGAAGGTAAAAAGACTGGAAGGGGAGAAGGGGAGTGAGGCCTCACCTGCTCTCTGTCTACCTGGATCTACAGTGAGCACAATGTCCGTGTTTCCAGTGTTCATCAACTGTGGATGTCTGTCTCTCTGACCACACACCCAAACAACAACAACAACAACGACAACAGCAGCAGCATACCTATCCAGACCCTGGCGGTGCCACTTGCTGTTTTCTGACTGCCTGCTCCACTTGTGTGCTAAAGCTCCACCTTTCACCCGACATCCTCTTCCATGATAGGGCTCACAGGCACCTATTAAGACAGGGGGGGCTGTAATCGCCTAATGTCCACATGAGCACACACACACACACCTACACACACACCTACAACCATTTACTGGCCCCAATGAGCCACTAAATGGTCGTGATGGATAGGTGTGGGAGAGCCGCCTCATTTTCTCTTCTGGACCATAAAGGGCTGCTCAGCCATTTTCAGCAGCCCACTGGTCAAACAGCCATCCATCTCACCTTCACACAGCCATAAATCTGGCTGCTCCTTTAGCCCTCCCCCCACCCCCCCACCCCCCCCTCTCACACAGCCTCCGTCTCTCTGACTCTTTTTCTTTCTTTACTTTATCTCGTTCTGGCACCGGTGCGTTCTTGCAGGAACCCTTTCACATGTAACTGGTCCATTGACACCGATGTCTTGATGGTATTTGGACAACACATAGAGGGGTTTTTACTAATTGGTATATTTCATGGCGGCAGGGGAGGCTATGGAGATGAAAGTAATCTGATTGGTTGAATTAAATCTCGTTGTGGAGCTCTGATTTTCTGAGAGTTAAATTAATAACGATTATGGTTTATGACAGCCCTATTTTCATGGTTTTGGTAATCATTTGTATCTGTTGTAATAACATTGTTCGAACCCAGTTAATTGCTTTAGATCTGCACTTTACATTGCTATGAAGGTGGGCTGTGAGATATGGCTTATAAAAATATCCCATTATGTTTAGGCTATACATCTCGATATTTATATATTTACTGTGACATTTAACCCTTTGATGCACATGATCCTGCCAGCCTGATTATTCTGGTGATCCAATCTGAACACTCTGAGGTGGTGGACTGTCATTTTGAAGTCAGGCAGTCTTTTGAAATGTATTTTTTATTAATTGCGACAAATTTAAATATTCCCACATTTGATATAGACATTTTTTTATGAAAGACAGTTTGCAGATGGATGTATCTTTTTAAATTATCTAAAAATTATTAACATATTACTCCTTTTCATTTATGTATCAGACTAACTCTCACCTGAACATTTACACATTTATGTTGTAGTCGTTCATTCATTTACTTTATCCTTTTCTGCAAAACAACATGGGGCCTACTTTGACCGTCTCTCTTAAAGTGGAGGCTGGCATCTTCCATCCCCATCATTGCATCACCGTTTCCCAACTCAACACGTAGTTGAAGCTTCGCTTCTTTTGCTCTCACCGGGCTCTTTCCCTGCTCCAGATTTAAACCCCCATCACACATCCACGCTCATACGTCCCACTGAGAGGTGGAGAAGAAAAGTACTCGACAATTTGTTCCTCATATATGCAGCGAACAACATCCCATGTAGGCCAAGCCACAATACATTTGATACACACCCCTACAAAATCAGACCGGTGGAGAAACCCGAGCAGCGGGGGGGGCAATGTGGCTGCAACGTTCGGTCCATTTCAGGTCCCTCTGGTTTCCTTTGTTGCATCTCCCTCTTTCTTATTTCCAATCATGTCTCCAAAGCTGCAGCAGTCAGACAATAAGACGGGTTGGAAACATACCACGAGCTTTCTCTCCTTTGGAAGAGAAAACAAAGGTGACTGGTTTAAAAAAAACAACAAATTCTTGTAAAACTCCACATATTGCAAACAGAAATGAAGTAAAACCTGGAATCCCCATTACTTCTGTTTCAAAAGTAAGAAAACCTCATTCAGAACCACTTTGACACGTCGGGCACCTTTCGTACCTGGCCCGTCTGTAATAACAGCAGCACAGGGAGAGGAATATTACAGCTCCAAACATGGAAATATGACTGCTCTCTTAGGGTTTTCTTTATGTGCATTTCATCTGCCATAGTCAAGCTATAATGTGGCTGTGTGAATGTTTCCTTAACAAACAACGGAGGTTACATCTTACCTATATGGAAGCACACAGGCAGCAGTAAAAGGAGCCAAATAGAGCAGGTCCCAGACAGGAGGGATGGGAGGAAATTGCCAGTGGGATTTATAGGCATCTAGGGCATATGGCTGAATGGATACAGCACTTTATGATGAGAGGAGGCATACACAGATGGATTCCTTTCAGACGGCCTTTCAACGGTTTTCTCAACGTCGCCTTTATTCTCCGTAAATGTCACAGTGTCTACCCAAAAGGTGGAAACTGCTACAGTACAACAAATGTTTCCCCTGCCTCATTAAATGTACAGTCGCTACGTGTAAACTAGGCATCGTCATCATCATCATCATGCATGATACTGAACAAGCTTGAATCAAATGGGTTATGCTTGCAAATTAATTAAAACAAAATTACTGTGTTCTGGAAATATAGCCAGTTTATGTACTCAGTGGGGCAGAACCAAATTGAAGAAAATATTTCATTCGAATTATTTTGATCGAGTCACCAAACTTGTGATTACTGGATAACCCGCTCTTTCTTTGAGCCACAACCACTAATTATTAGTATTATTATTCTAAACTTATTACAAACACATGTGTCGATGAGGTCATGTGACCACTAGTATAGTCACATTAGTATAGTGAAATTTGGGAAAGTGTCTCACAACAGCACAGTGCATTAACACGGCCAATAAGAATGAATCCTGGCTGCCCACCCCACCACCGGGGGTCTGCCAGTCCAGCAGCACAGGGTGGAGCTGAGGCCCAGTTCTTCAAGCTTGGTGACGCGTCTAGAGGGGGATGATAACACACGGAGCTGTAGTCCACAGACAAAAGCTCCGCAGACTGCAATGGGTCCAAGTTCAGGGTGGTCTTTGACAAACCTCGGAAACCACAGCATCACCCCAGGGGTAGTCATGTATAACAGAAAGTAATTCAAGTTAGATCCCACGACCAGCACGGCTTAAGTTAAGCATCTTCAGAAGGGCACAGATCTCCACCAGGTGTGTCAGCAATAACCACCGCTGGATTATGTCACCGCATGAACAACAATTGGCTAACTGTGGGTTGCAAGTGTATCAGACATGTTTCTCCCTGGCACCTCTCACACAATCATCTATGCAGATGTTTGCACCGACTCACAGGTGGTAACCGATACTTGAAGCGCTTGTTTAGGCTCCAAGTCTACTTTTTTTGTTAACAATACGCATCACGTTGATGCCCAATAAAAAAAACGTGTCTGTGGCCGCAGAGCAGCAACTGAGAACCGGCGATGCACTTCAGCCATGGCATGATTCAGAGCTACAGCAGCGCGGCCATCCAGCTCTGTTAGTGAAGCTCTGCACCGCAATGTTCATCCAGCCAAGTCAACTTACAATAGTATCATTTATTATTTCCAGGAGCGTTGCTGCAGGATTGTTTGTTCATCAGAGTCCATCCTTTGACAGTTCTATTTAGCTTAATTTGTGTATGATTTACCAGTGTTGATGATTCTATAATTAAATTGTCAAAGTGAGTGAAAAGACGAGGCGCTAATATGGGAGATAAATAATGCACATGGGCATATTTACCGTTCAGCGTGTCTATAACATGCAGATTAAGTCAAACAGACCAAACCTCAAGGTTCATTTTACTTGTTCAATAAAACAACAAAGAAATCATTTTACTCTATTTAAAACTTTATGTTCTCAGATTGTGTGGACGTGGGCATGAAGGACGACAGGGCTTCGGCCTATTTGTAGATTCATCATGTAAAGTGTGAACTTGATGTAATATATATAATAATTTGGTGCGATCGCTTTTAGCCTTGCGACCGGCCGGCCGTCAGTCATGTGACAGGCCTCTTAATCGTTCCACATCTAATGCAATAACTCTCTCTTCCGCACTTTCATTATGGTAAAGCCTGGCATCCATCCTGGACTTTTCCCACCTCGGCCATCAGAGTGGATTCTTTAAATCTGTCTTATTGATCATTTGTCTGATTATTTGTTTGTTTTGGGTTGTTTTGGGTCATGTGTGTTTGTTTTCCACATTAGGTAGAAGAAAAACATTTCCATTGAGTAATATACAAATAGCTAAATTGATTGCAAGATGCAAATTAGCTTTAGCTACAATCTGGTACAGTGCATCAAATGGTGACATTTATGTTTTAACTGTACACGGTCCCTTTTAAATAAAGATAGAATAATAATAAGAATTGGTAGTGATGTGATGTTTCTATATTTCATTGAGCCATAACCCTGTTTTTACTCATGAAATAGGACTACTTCACGGTCAAGGAGGCCGATGTTCAGGTAATTGCCTCTTCTATGTCTCACGAAACAATGAAGAGGTCTGCCTTTACCGTGGTGCACCGGTTCAACAGGCCTGCAGTTCGGCAGTTCGTTTTTGAACGGTTCGTTTATGTACTGACTGAGAACATCCGTTTCCAGATTCTTTAATTGTATTAGGTCAGCCAGTTGTGAATAATTGTGTCACAGCGCCGGCAATTATCTTCCACTAAAGTGGTCTCGGTGGACATCTGGTTCCCATCCTTCACCAAACTGCTTCGACCAGGAACAATGACGACGTGGTTTGAGTGAGTCGGCTCACCCCGTTCACCAATAATACACTTCCTCTGCTTCATGTTGATCACATTACAAAACCTGACTCTACTTTGTGCTCCACCGATCAAACACAGAGCCGGCGGGTTTGCACTCGTGGTCATCTCACGTCCAGCTTTGGGAGCTCCTCAACATCCCCTTCTAGCCAGGGATGTTTGTGCCTCTTACTGGAGCTCTCGTTACTCTCTCGGGCTGCATGTCTGCCTGTTTTCCTCCAGCGGACATGCTTTCACAGGGTTTTGGTTATGCATGACTTCAGCCTCTGGGAGTGTCCTCCCCTCTCTCACCCAGAAGAAATGAATCCCCCCTTTTGCAGAAGACGACAGCGAGGCTGGGCTCTGACCCCGCAGGCTATCTGTAATCAACACGGTGAGGCAGCGGATGGCGGCGAGAGACGCCACGGAGCCCAGCGTGACGCAGCGTCACACAGAGAGACACAGCGCCCCCCCCCCTGTCTGACTGACGGATGTGGATGGCTGCTTGTGTGTGGTGCTTTGAGTTCAGTGCATTCAGCTACTGCAGAGCTCCATCAAATCCAACCGCTGCAGTTGGACTTTTCTTAAAAACTGGATATGGGTACGCATTGACGGCACTTCTCTCGGCATGATAAGTGCTTCTTTTCTCTGTACACAAGTCACATTGTTCAATATCACAAAATGTCAGCTTAAATTCCAATAAAATTCAGAATTGTTATTATTGGATTTGAGGGAATTCACGGATGTTGATTCTTCACTTTTGGAAGCAATAGCCTAACAAAGAACTAAAACAAGGAGCAAGGTCTACCTATCAGCTGCATCTTGCAGTGCTGATGGAGATGATGACCGGAGATAAATAGGCAAACAGATGAGCAATCTCACGGCGGAAGACTGTGAGTGGGTGGAGCCACAACGGACTCACAGCAAAGCAGCTCCCGCTGGCCAGAGGGACGCTGCTGATGACTGTATGTTGAAATACGATTGACTTGAGAGGCACTTCAGCTTTATTAAGGGATGGATGGTTGAGGAAGCAGTACAAAAAGGTGGGGTTTATGTTTGACTGAGATCTGTTTTTTTTTCTTCTTTTCATTCAATTCATTTTATTTCATATAGCCCAATATCACATAATAGTGTGAACAGCACAACTCACATGGCATCTGATATTTTCACTTCTTTTAAATCAACATTGGTTACAATTGTGTCTGTAAAGCCATTAGTTCGATCCCACTGCTCCCGGCTCCGAATCCGCACACCTCCGTCCGGAAGTAGCAGCCAATGCTGGACAAAAAGCTATGATTAAAAATGGTTTTATTATCATCTGCTCACGAATATGCTGGATTCCACTGCACATCATGAAGCTTAGACATGAAACCGTGAACCATATAAACGCCAGTGGCCTCCACATTTACGCCTTTGTTGTTGTCTAATATTTTGAACAACCAAACAAGAAAAATATGATCTGAGCAATAAATCAGTGGCACAGTAGGATCCATCTGGGCTCACCATATTCGCTTCCCAAAGGACAATTTGTTTCCATTTCAGAAAACTAATTACAGTGTTTTTAATTTAATTGTTTTTAATCCGTTATTAAAGACAAAAGCTATCAGTGTCCTTTTGCATTTCTTTTTCATTTAATCATTATTAGTATCGTCTTTTTAAATCTTCCATATTATAATAGATACTCATTAAAATGAAATGTATCCCTCCTTATTGTATAGTAGTCGACTAAGTACCTCTTCTTTATCCCGTTTATACCCAGCCATTGTTATTCATGAAATATGAGCATATTACAATTTGCAACATTAGCATATATTACAATCTTAACTAATAATGCTCCCGTGAATGAGTTCCCCTTCAGTTCTCCGTGTGAACACCAAGCAGCAAATCTCTGAGGCTTCCAAATGAAGGAAAAACTGCAGTTCCTCAAATGGCCACTTGAGGCTGGCTCCAAATGCAAGTCAACCCCCATAGAACTCTATGTTAAAATGCTTGACTTTACAGGAGAAATAAACATGTTCACAGCCGGGTACGAGAACAAGTTTTGGTCTCTATAGGTAATATTCCTGCTCATGACTACTATATGGTGGTTGGATATTTATACAACTCGCCTGTTTAAATTATATTAAGGATTAAAGTCATGTATAAGTAAAGTCGTGGCAGCTTTCAGTGAATGAAATGTTTGTACAGATGTTTTTTTAAATGTACATTTTTAATACTGTTAGCACAACATCATTCTGACCCTTTAAAGGAATGTTTGTATATATATATATACATACTGTATATAAATATACATATATAATAATCAATGCAGCCACAGTTCAGTTTGCTCTCTTCCCAATGACATTACCATCAATGACGGGCAGTAAAGACTAAACCAAATGTTTGATATCTTTACAGAGATAACTGTATGTGGGAACTTAATATCCTGGAGGTCCAGGCTGATGCATTGCACATTGAATCACTTCGGCTACTGTTTTTCCTCAGAGACTCATGGAGAGAGATTTTTCCTCAGCAGGCATTAGCATTAAAACAAATAAAAAGGTCCCTTTTCTTTAACGTAGCCCCGCCTGGATATCCAAAGCATCTGCTGAGCGTCTGCGATGCAAAAGCTCAGGCTGAAGTGAGTCTGTCGCTCGGGGTTTAACGTGTTGTGTTGCTCGACAAGCAGGCCATAATAACAGGCCACAAGGAGCCGGCGTGATTACAATTAATTAACAGTTCCCTCATCTGGGGCCTGATGACTGACCAGACGCTAACAAAGGCTACAGTTACCGCCACTGCACAGGTGGAGGACAGTGCAGGAGCGGAGCGATAGTGGTGTTGACGTCAGTGGGAGCCGGATGCTGCCACTTCCTGAGATCTATGTCGTAGAAACGGGAAATGGGTTGCTGTCATTTTGTGTCTGCATCTCTACACAAAAATATCACCAAGAGCTCCTTTGTTTGAAATCTTATTTTCACCAAAAACTTCAACTAAGAAATATAGTTTAGAAACTTTAAATTAAATTAAATTATAATCTGGGAACTGCAAAATGTATATTTATGTCTTAATGCCCCTTAAGGCAGCGTACATACTAAAAGTCGTCATGGCAACAAGTTGACCAATAAAACGGATTCAATCATGACTCCAAATCAACAATAAAAAACGTCAAATTGAGTGAAGACAGAAACACATTTTATATGAAGTCACACCTTTTGTTCTCGACTTGTTTTTCCGCAGTATACATTTATTAATCTACGGATACATTAGTGTTACAAGAATAGATGGAGGGAGGGGGGGAGGTAGAAAGGTAATGACTTGGAGGAAAACAGTTCTATAGAAAACAATACAACCAAATATGTACTGCAGGACAAAAACGTGTTAAAAAATAGCAGAGAATTATAGAAATTCCACAGTACACATCAGGACACAACAAAAAGACATAAACAAAAACAAAGTTTAAGGATGTATCCATTGAGAGCACAGAAGAAAATGCATTTTTAGAGAGAATCTTCATGCAACTGACTTCAAACGCCAAACATAATTTACACATGTATTTCAAATTTGAGCAGATAACCAAAAGTGTGTAAAGATGTGAAATATGCTGAACTTTAGGAAAATGTGCACAAAATGATGCCTGTGACATGTAGAATAATGGACATGATGCGGTTATGGGAGACATGAAGACACAGGCTTTCACTGTGAGTCATATAGATTCAATGTAGAGCTGGGATAAGCACACACACACACACACACACACATACACACACACACACACACACACATTACTGATAGACAGTGAGGAATAACATGCATTTTACAACCTCAAAGCTGCTTGAAGGGGGAAAAAAAGTTGTGTCTGTCTGAAGGTTAATTGCATTGAAGTCATGTGGTCCGACGATGATGATGATGATGATGATGATGGTGATGGAAGTGTCTGGAAGTCAGCTGCTAGCTGCAGTTCCACTCATCATCAGCAGAGGGAGCTCTGGCTATGTATTCACAAGGGTGGACGAGGAGTGTGTGTGTGTGTTTGTGTCTATTTGTGTATTTGTGTGTCTGAACCAAAAAAACATGCCGACATGTGTGTTCATGACTGCATGGAAATTTCAACATGCTGCGTTGTGTGTGTGTGTGTGTGTGTGTGTGTGTGTGAGGGAGGAGTGAATGCTTGGAACCAGTCCAACACAGTAATGCCTTTACTTTCAGCCGATTCTCCCAGCAGAGAGAGAGAGAGAGAGAGAGAGAGAGAGAGAGAGAGAGAGAGAGAGAGAGAGAGAGAGACTGGTTTATGCTCGCCATCAGTTGGTTTCCATGACGATAATAACCATAAGCAGATTTTCCATTCCCATTCCGTTATCTCCGCATGTGTTCCACTGCGAGTATGTGTGTGTGTGTGCGTGTGTGTGTGTGCGTGTGTGTGTGTGTATCCAGTTTATGATAATGTCAAGCTGAGCATTCAATTGTAATGACATCATGAGAATGTAGTGAAATTCATTTGATATATTTTCCCCAGTGCTCCACCACTGTGGTGTTTTAGGTTCCCAGTCCAGATAAGAAACGGGACGGCGTTACAGAACTCGTATCACGCGGATTCTTTATGTGCGTGGACGCTGATGAGGATTTTCCATCGATGACACGCAACTCACACACAGCCGTAAGCGTCGCCATGGATACCATCCACACAGCGCTTGTGAACTGACATCAAATGAGCCCGTACAATACCATACAGAAACACAGATGTCACTCGTAATATGTTCTTGGGAGGACAGATGTTTAAGTATTATAGCTGCACAGTCGCTATCTAAATGACGTGCAATAAACACGTATCACATAGGTTTGTGGTTTTGGAATAAATTCCGCAGAATTTCCCCGACGTTATCTGAGATTAACTATGTAATTGGGTGGTAATCGTGGGGCAAACACAGACTGTGTTCAATCAGCACATTTCCAATTAATTCGCTCCAATTAGCCGCTTGCGTAACCGAGAGAGTGTTTTAGTCGCACAGTGGGTCAGCAACATGAAAGTTTCCACAGCAAAGAATACAATTGCATTAATCATTATTTATTTCCAATAATGAATTACTCATGAATGAAGAGTTCACATTGAGCTTTTCCTTCCTGGAAATCCTCATCCTCCTATAATTAGTACCGAGAGTTCTTTCCAGGAAACGTCCTGGGGAAGTATCAGGTAGTGAATAGAAATGTGACCATGATCGTACAGTAATTACGACATGACGAACACCTGGTGAACCAGGGTCACACGCGCAAATATCCAATGCTGGGAATGTGTTGAATCCGTTTTTTTTTGTTCCAGCTTGTGATGCTGCAGTCACTTCCTGTTTACACTGATGACTTTCTTTGGGATTGGCCGGGGCCACGTGTTCCTGTTTCCTGTATTTGAGGAGTGCTCCGGAGCGATAGCCACTGGGACATTTCTTGAACTATTGATGGACCTTCGGAACACAAAACTTTAACGCCGACGGTGAACCTCCTGAATCCTCTTCTAGACGTTCTATCACGTGTTTCCCCTCTCAGGCAGGAGACAGAAGCTAAGTGAGCGGGAACAACAGATAAACAAACAAACAAACAAACAAACAGAGGTCATAGTGACGACGGGGTTCACTTGGTTGTGTCTTTTGTGTGTGTGAAGAAAGACTAAACACATCGAGGGCTAACATCCACCATTATCCTCGTAGCGTATCTTCTCGAAACTAATCTCGAAGAACTTTGAGAGGACTCACCGCCGTTCTGTCTCACATTGAGCCATAATGGCGGCGCATGTTTACGCACGCACGTGAAAGTAAACACTCATTTACTTTACATAGGCATTATGTTTCTCTCCACATCTATTCCGCTAAAAGATAACTGCTGTGTCAGCAAATGGACACGTTTGAGTGGCGGCTGGAGATGCCAGTGTGTGTGTGTGTGTGTGTGTGTGTGTGTGTGTGTGCGCAAGCAAGTGAGCGTCGCTAAATGCTAAAGCAGCTTCTGCAAAGTCTCGCACCACTTACACTAGAAACGGTCGGTCCCTCCCCCCTACACACACACACATCCTGGATGATTGAAGCAGCATATGCATCGCCCCGTGCGGCTGATAAGCAACAAGAAAAAGAAGCATCTGAATGCGCACACACACACACACACACGCACACACAAACACCCTCAGACACACACACACACCTTCAGACACACACACCCCCTCAGACACACAAACACACGCTCACCCTCAGACACTCACACACACGCACACCCTCAGACACACAAACACACGCTCACCCTCAGACACTCACACACACGCACACCCTCAGACACACAAACACACGCTCACCCTCAGACACAAACACCCTCAGACACACACACACACGCTCACCCTCAGACACACAAACACACGCTCACCCTCAGACACAAACACCCTCAGACACACACACACCCTCAGACACACACACACACACACCCTCAGACACACAAACACACACTCACCCTCAGACACACAAACACATGCACACCCTCAGACACACACACCCTCAGACACACAAACACACGCTCACCCTCAGACACACACACACACACACGCACAGACACACAAACACATGCTCACCCTCAGACACACACACGCACACCCTCAGACACACACACACACACGCACACCCTCAGACACACACACCCTCAGACACACAAACACATGCTCACCCTCAGACACACACACCCTCAGACACACAAACACACGCTCACCCTCAGACACACACACACGCACACCTTCAGACACACAAACACATGCTCACCCTCAGACACACACACGCACACCTTCAGACACACACACCCTCAGACACACAAACACACGCTCACCCTCAGACACACACACACACACACACACCCTCAGACACACAAACACACCCTCAGACACGCACACCCTCAGACACACAAACACACGCTCACCCTCAGACACACACACGCACACCTTCAGACACACACACCCTCAGACACACAAACACACGCTCACCCTCAGACACACACACACGCTCACCCTCAGACACACAAACACATGCTCACCCTCAGACACACACACGCTCACCCTCAGACACAAACACACACACACCCTCAGACACACAAACACACGCTCACTCTCAGACACACACACCCTCAGACACACACACACGCACACCCTCAGACACACACACACGCACACCTTCAGACACACAAACACACGCTCACTCTCAGACACACACACCCTCAGACACACACACACGCACACCCTCAGACACACACACATGCTCACCCTCAGACACACACACACGCACACCCTCAGACACAAACACCCTCAGACACACAAACACATGCTCACCCTCAGACACACACACGCACACCCTCAGACACACAAACACATGCTCACCCTCAGACACACACACGCTCACCCTCAGACACATACACACACACACCCTCAGACACACAAACACACGCTCACTCTCAGACACACACACCCTCAGACACACACACACACACACACGCACACCCTCAGACACAAACACCCTCAGACACACAAACACATGCTCACCCTCAGACACACACACACGCACACCTTCAGACACACAAACACATGCTCACCCTCAGACACACACACGCACACCTTCAGACACACACACCCTCAGACACACAAACACACGCTCACCCTCAGACACACACACACACACACACACACCCTCAGACACACAAACACACCCTCAGACACACACACCCTCAGACACACAAACACACGCTCACCCTCAGACACACACACGCACACATTCAGACACACACACCCTCAGACACACAAACACACGTTCACCCTCAGACACACACACGCACACCTTCAGACACACACACCCTCAGACACACAAACACATGCACACCCTCAGACACACCACAGCCAAAGAGAAGAGGAGCAGGGGAGGAAGAAGACACAAACGACGCACACCTTTCTCTGAGCTCCCAGCCAGCGGCGTGCACTACTTTGCAGGCGATGTATCCTCCGTGTGTGTGTTTTCGTGTCGTTAACATTAGCATGCGACGCCGCGCCTCGTGGCCTATAATGCATCTTTCATCCTGCTTGTGTTTTTGCTCGTTGCGAGTGTGAATGGAAGTGAATATAAAGCGTATTATGGCCTGCGCTGCTGATCCCGCACGGGCCAATGCCGGATGAATATTACATGGAACATACCGTCAGTGGTTTTTTTAACGATGTGGGATCCATGTAATATTCAAGGCAACCTGTCAGAAGGAGATGAAGCTCACTTTGATGACCTGTTTGTAGCATGTTTCTCCGTTGATACTCACACTAACAACACAACACAGGCCTCCTCTCTCACCGTGTGGCCAGATGTGGAGCTGTCTCTAGTGTGGACCTTAGGGGGCCACAGCAGCCCCTGACATGAATACTACTGTAGTACAGTTTGCAGACGTATGGGGCTCCAATGTTTAAGACACTTCACTGGGCCATCTGTGGAGAGCTCTTAAAGCGACAGTGCAACAAGGCTTTTGTTGGAGACAGGCTGTTCGTGGAGTTATTCTTGTTCCCGTTCTTTTACAATGATGTTTAGGTCCAAGATATTTGTTGTGGCTCTGCCTCCGTTTGCCGTGGTGACACAAACTGAACATTTCCTCCATCTGTGTCAGATGAAAGGAAAACTGTTATTTTATTGGTCACAATAACACTCTTTTCAGTAATATTTACGTATTCAACTTCAGACATTATTTTTGAGTGGAGGGAGCATGGGTGTGGTGATGGCTTCTACAAGTGTTGCATTGTGGTTTGTTTGTAGCCCTAAGTGTATAGTTTGGATTATTTGAAGTGAGGTTGTATGAGGTACTTTGTGTATTACCAGGCGGCAACCTCCGGTTCTGCTGAGTGAAGCCAGTGCGGAAGTGTCTTGGAGCTGTATGTATGTATGATGTAAGATGTATGTCTTTAACTTGCATTATCTCTACTGTCCATCAGGGGGCGACTCCTCTGGTTGTATAGAAGTCTATATAAATGACTCTACTCTCTTGATTTTTTCCCTCAGTAAACATTGTAAACATGAGTTTATGGTATCAAGCTCTAGTTTCAATTCTTCTTCAGCATGATGTTTATTTAGTAAATTATGATCCATTTAGAGTTATCAAACAGACCATAAAGCAGAGTACGCTATAGGGCGGGCTTACTGTGTTTGACAGGTCGCTATGATTACCAGGGACGGCATCTGTTCCTACAAAGTCAATCTACTGTAGTAATACATTAATACCACGCATAACCATATGGGGTCAGATCATTCTCAATAATTGCAAATGCACACAGAGACTCACAAATGCAAACACAAAGATTGATAAATGCTCACAGAACAATTCACAAATCTCCCCTCCTCACGAGGCTGCCAGCATTACAGTTGCGCAAATGCGGAGGGATACACAATTAATGTACCTCCCCCCCATGACATTAATCCATTGATTAAATGTTAAGGAAGTTGTTGTAAGTCATTAAAAGATGATGTTATGAATCCAAACAAGAGGGCGTTAGATGTTCCGACGTTTGTGGGATGTGCGCATTTGTGAATCTTTGTGTTTGCATTTGTGAGTCTCTCTGTGTGCATTTGCAATGATTGAGACTGATCTGACCCCATCCAACCACACTTCACATAATCCAAACTCTCCCTTTAATGTTGCTCGGCTGTAGACATCAAGATCAAGAAAAAATGGGACAAGGGAGACACCAGAAAAGCACTTACATTAACAGATCTATTTTTTCTTTTCTTCAAGTAAATGAAATAGCAAAAAAGAAACAAGATGTGGATGTCATGAGGTCACTAAGTGAGTGAGTGGATTGGTGGGGAAAAGGAGCCAAACAAAGTGCATTTGACCAAGGTGGCAGCTTTCATTGTGAGGTAGTGAGGCCCAACCAGTCCGCTCTATAACTAGATATGGTCACGATATTGTGGCCAGATGCCATGAAGTGGATGATATCTAAAAACACAGACTAATACCAGGTGGAAAGGGGGCAGGCCCGTAGAGATCACTCCCGCAGCCCCCGCACCGCGAAGGGGGGGGGGGGGGGGGGGGGGGGGGGGGGCCTCGCAGGGACAGGGGCAATTTTTTATTTTTTTTAATCCAACACTAGCCAGCGCACTCGGCCGTATTGCGGCTAAGTGTCGGCTGACTCGGCTGTGTTCCGGCTCGATGCGGCCAAATGTGAGCCACCTTTGGAACATTTCACTGTTGCCATGTCTGGCCCAGATGTAGCTGTTACGGACATGGGCAGATTCTGTCTGAGACATGGCAACCGGTTTATCGGCTGCCGAATCTGGGCCGGATAATGTAATAAATAAATAATATTACATTATGTAATAACATTAAGATATCTCTCATATAAAGCTACACAATAAAAAAAAGTATTTTAAACTGGCTTTATAAGTTTTAAATAATAGTTGTAAAGGCAATCGTAACAGGCAACCACTAGGGCCTCCTGCTACGCGGACTGGTGTTATTGTTGGGCCGTGGTGTATTCTGGGAGAACTACGAGGACATTTCTCTTGAGGAAAAATGAAACGCACATTTAAAAGTGGTGCCCAAAAGCGGCATTCAAAACAGAACATTTCTGAATTAAATGCCAAACTTCCCAAAATTACAAGTCTTTTTCGACCAGCTGGTGAAGGATGCACTCATCTGCCAGAAGAGACAGGTATTGTACTGTTTGCTATAGCTAACATTACCACGTAGCTAACGTTATACTTTGACAGCTGTACTGCTCTGTCTATGTGTTGTGCTTGAAAATACATTAACCTTATTAAACCTATGCTCTCACTATACCCCCTGCGCCCATTATTATTTTTTAATGTTTCCTTAATTATCTCCACAACCTGTCAGGACTCAGCCAGCCGGACTCCCTCCTCAGCCCGTTCACACGGTGACACCCGGTACCTCAGAGCGCTGCCAGGGAGCTACGGGCTTGGAGGCGGGGCCAAGCCAGGTGAGCTCCAACTCACACCTGAAGCCACTCAGCTCGTCCCACAGCTGCAGCTCGTCAGCTCGTTGTCTACGGGGAATAAAGATCAGGACTGTCTGTGCTGACGTTGTGAGTTTGTGCCATGATGGCCGTGGACCTTCGTCCTTGTGTCTTCACTGAACTTTCCCTCGTGTCTTTGCTGACTTTTTGTGTGGAGTATTTTCTTGGATTTTTTGTGTGGATTATTTTCTGTTCGACCTTCCAGTGGATTACCTTTTTTCCCTTCCCCTGGAGAAGAGGAGTTTTTGGTTTTGTTGGGTTTGATGTTCGATCACCCGTGGACTAAGGGGACACTGAGTTTTTTGTGTTTCTTTTCCCAGCGACTTATTGTGCTCTAATAAACTACGCTGTGTGTTCGGCTAAAACTAAACCTTCCTGTTGTCGTGCGCTTGGGGTCAGAGACAAACCATAACACAACCACATCGTTGTTTAACTTCATTTCATGTTGTCCAACACTGCAACCCTTTTGAGAAGACAACGGCTCTGTACAAAATAATAAAAGTAACCGTTAAGTAAGAAAGGTCATTTTCCAAGCTAAAACTGATCAAAACATATCTCAGAAGCTCCATGTCACAAGAGAGGCTGTCAGGTCTGGCCATCCTTAGCATAGAGAATAAACGTCAGTTTAGATGTAAAGAGCGTGGTTAAAGACTTTGCACACAGATTTGCTAAAAGACGCGCACATGTGCATTCAAATCAAACCTGTAGAAAGTAGCCTACCTGTGTATCGACTATATGTAGGCATATTTGTTATGTTGTTGTAACATATGTTCTGTTTGAGCTGTTTGATAGGCCCTAGCATATGTTTTGTTTCTGTTGGAATACATTTGTTCTCTGTTTGAGCTGTTTTTTTCTGATTGAATAAATTTCCCTCAAAAGAAAAGCTTGGGTCCTGTTCGTTTATCTTTGGATAATGACTGCCGGACAATACATTATCCCTTACATATGGGGGTGAGGGGGGGGCCCTCTCAGGGTTATTCTGCAGGGGGGCCTCATGTGTTTCCGTTACGGCACTGCAAGGGGGTGAACAGCTTAAAGGACTAGTATCTAGAATCAAGCTCCCTGTATCAGTCATGTTCTATTTTAAACATTCCAAAGCACACTGTTTAAATGTTGTCTCCTCTCCATCAGAGCGGCAGCGTCACATCACCATCACTCTGTTCCTTTATTAATTGTTTGCTTCCTTTTTATTTGTGTAAATGCTGTAGAGACGAGAGAGAATCTCTCTCTCTCTCTCTCTCTCTCTCTCCGTTAGCAGAGCAGATGGTGTGAGTGAGCAGGCCGGTCATTTCTAAATCAATAGCCGGGCGCATGGGAGTCACTGTGTGTGTTTGGGAAAAAGCCCATAACACGTACACTGTGGCGCACACACACACACACCCACCCACCCACCAAACCCCCCCCCACCCCCACACACACACACACACACACACACACAAAGCGGCATTTCCAAGTGTGCACACACACTGTTCATGAACCCACAAAAGGAACAGCAAAAAAAACAAGCGAATGCAGAAATAAATACACATGCATGCAAAGCACACATCTGCGGATATGCGCACAAATACATACACACAATTATCTCGGCACACACACACACAAAATGGGGAGGGGGGGATAGGAGAAGAAGCGGGGGACGGAGATGGAGAGTAAACCAATAGCCCCGCAGCTTATTTCTGTAGACAAGCTGTTGTTTAATATGAGTGCAGCCGACGTCTGCCCCACGACAATCATTTAAACCTCCAGAGCCCGCTCGACTGGAGGGGATGCAAGTACCTCTCTTTGTGTCCTCATATGTTACAGGGCTCCTCTCCTCCTTCTCTCTCTCCATCCTCCATCCGCTCTCTCTCTCAGCGAACAGCAGTAGAAGCCGGAGGTGGCGGGGACATATTAATGTTTCATTAAAGTCATAATCCACAACCTGTAGTTGCTCGGTGCTGTTGTGAAATGATGACGTGAGGTGAAATAACTGATTTGCTGATTTGTTGGTCGCGTCTTAGTTGCTGTTTTTGCAGCTGGCGTGCGTCTTTACTTGTTCGGTTGGACTCTTGACTAAAAGAGACAGTGCTAGATGGTTTGATTCCGTGCTCTGTGGGGCCGAAAGATGGAACCGTCATTTCCAACTAGTCAAAAATCAACGTTTGGTCAGTGACACTGTCAGGCCGACACACCGCTCTTGCGTCCATTTTGGAGATGGGAAGACGTGTTGTGTGTTTCATCTCTATATGCATAGTGTCTTTTCCAAATAAATCAGATACCCACGTAAACTAACGTAGGTTTACCTGATTTTTAGGTTTACTTGGTTAAGTACGAGTCAGCAAAAGATAATTGTTTGGATTACAATACTTTGTTACGGAAAATGAGTATGTTTGTTATGTTATTCACGTATTAGATAGATTAGATAGAAAGATTCAACTTTATTATCATTGCACATGTACTAGTACAGAGCAACATCCAACCAGAGAGTATAACAATAAATACAGATTAACAAAATACAATACAGATGAAATTAACATTAAAAAGTGCAGAATATAAACGGAGACTACTATATAATTAGTCAAGTACGCAAGTAAGTTACATAACACGACTTTGATTAAATAAGTCATAGTTGATAGTTGTTTCACAGGACATGAGCAGTGGTTTCCTGGGTGAAAGTCTAGGTTTATTTGGCATAGCCTCTTCCCTAACTGGACTTTCCGGACTTTATACTACACCAGTGTTTCTGACCATGTAGTATTGACATGAAAGGGGTATATTGGAGGTAACTGAAGTGTGGTGGGTCTCATTCAGACACTAAAGGGTACGTAGATGTTGGTATCAGACACCGAGCGTCCATCGTTGACGAGTTGGGAGTGAGAACGGGTTGACGTTCCACATCCAGCTTGTTGGCTTATGCATTTGCATTATGTTGAGGTACTGCAGTCCCAGCGCTGTGTTGGACTATGTCATATGTTATAGCAGAAAGATGAGATGGCTGGGTGCTTTATTTATAACAAAGTTTACAAAGCATATATTTACCAAACCATTAAAAATGTATGTTTTCAAAATGAGGTTTCTACTTAATAGCATTTTGATGTGCCAAGCTCAAATGGATGAACACTCGTAAATAACCTGATACGAACAGACAACGATAGCTGTAGTGGTTGTTTGGCCCCCATCAGCCACAATGTGGATCAATGTGCTTATTTCAGCAGTTATGGTTTATTTGTATCGTTCCAAACGGATTAGATAGATTTTATGTGTTTTTAGCGCACAGTTATTTTGATTAATAGCAGGCCGCTATCTGTATATGTAACAAGGTTCTTCTGAAGTAGGTAATCATGCTTAGTTAGTTGTGCCCCCTTAAAGGCAGAACCCGAGGACAGTTGGTCCATCTGTTCAACACTTCAGAGTGTGAACATCTAACTGGTCAGATATCATGAAGTTGATCGTGGATATTCCGAGTCCACAAAGGAGTATACCTGAGATAATCATTGTAGTGACCCTCTTGCGCCACCTTAAATGTACAAATCTAATTGTATAGGCAGAAGGCTTTGCAATTTGGTGAGCACACAAGGCAAGCTGTTGTTCCACCCCGCTGCCTCAAGAACCGCTTCAGTGCTCCGTGTTGTATATTCTCCAAGTGTGTGGAACTCTACTGGAGGATGAGCGTCTTTCTTTTAAAGAGATTCCCACCATTTGGTGTTTTGATGATGCTGATGCAGTCGGCTCTCTGGGTGTTCAGTTGGGTTGAGATATGGATATGACTGTGAACATCATTTTTAAGTTCATTCATATTCCCTGGAGGATATCATATATCTGTTTTGAGCTTCAGACTTCTTATGTAGCACCATCATCAGGTCTAAATTATGTGTACATACATTGATTTAGAGGTGACCCCGAATAGTTTTTACTTTGGTATATTTGATAAGGGACATTAATAAAAACATTTCTATAAATGCGCAAGAGTTAGCCAGGAGGCTATTTGTCACAAAACAAACATAAGATTATATATACAAGGTTTATACAATATTGACGCTTTACAATGGGTGCACAAACAATGAATAGTGTGAGTGTCACGGAGCGGGAACTGTTGAGGAGGACTCGGACGCAGAGTAGAGGTTTTCCTAACAATCATTTATTTTCAACAAAAAATCAAAGGGAAAATCCTGGAAACAAATAACTCCTCCGAAGAGGGATGAACGAGGAAATGCTAAACATAACGGGAAGCCAACAAAAACCCTCTCTCAGCGAGGGAAGGAGAAAATAATAATCAATAACTAGGTTTGGCCTAGACAAAACTGAGACCTGGACTTGACTATGACAAGGTGTGTGCAGGACGAAAGGATCAGACACACTGGACCAGGACAAGGGGAGACACCGACTATAAGTACACATGAGGGAGGTGGAGAAACAGGTGGACACAATCAGGAATCAGGGAAGACAATCAGACTGGTGACACAAGAGGAAGGGCACGGAATCTGAAACGAAAGGAGAGTTAATTTCCAAAATAAAACAGGAAGTCACAAAACAAACGAGGAGACGGGACAAAAACCCAACTTGACATACAGGTGTGACAGTGCAAATATTAATATACGTAGTATCATCATTCAGGAGACATTGTCAAGTACTAACAAGACATGCAACACAGAGGCTCACAAATTCAACACACAGAAAGCAAAATAAAATGAGAAAAACAAGATTATGCTACATTATTAGACCCCCCAAAAACATCCATGTCTGAGGCACAGAACATAAAAGCATGCAGAGTATATGAAATATATAAATCAGTCAGATAGAGCTAAACAACAACAAAAGACATGCATGCAGGTAGAATGATGGTCGACCAGCAAAGTCAAGACAGACAGACAGAAACCTGACAACAGACAGACAGTCGACAACAGACAGACAGAGACCTGACAACAGACAGACAGTCGACAACAGACAGACAGAGACCTGACAACAGTCAGACAGTTGACAACAGACAGACAGAGACCTGACAACAGACAGACAGTTGACAAGAGACAGACAGAGACCTGACAACAGACAGACAGTCGACAACAGACAGACAGAAACCTGACAACAGACAGACAGAGACCTGACAACAGACAGACAGTTGACAAGAGACAGACAGAGACCTGACAACAGACAGACAGTCGACAACAGACAGACAGAAACCTGACAACAGACAGACAGAGACCTGACAACAGACAGACAGAGACCTGACAACAGACAGACAGAGACCTGACAACAGACAGACAGTCGACAAGAGACAGACAGAGACCTGACAACAGACAGACAGTCAACAACAGACAGACAGAGACCTGACAACAGACAGACAGTCGACAAAAGACAGACAGAGACCTGACAACAGACAGACAGTCGACAACAGACCCAAAAGATGATGGACTTGATCACTTTTAGATTGAATACTTCTTATGTTCAGATGCCCACCTAAAAGACCTTTTGGCTTGACATTAGGATCCCACATTGTTTTTGAATGGTTGACAGTCTGGAAAATGGCCCACTTCCTGTTCTTTGAGATCACAGGATTTAGCAGTTTCTTGTTTACATTTTGGGTAATCTTTCCAATTCCACGTGGACTACCTGAACAGATGTCAGCATTGGTCGGAGCACGCGATGGCTCAGTCAGCACAGTGTCCGCCTCATTCGTCAATGATGTCGAACCACATGGAGCGTCCGACAAACCTGTGGTGCTGTTGGTCGTCACGTTAGCTTCCAGGCTCTGCTCCAGCGCCGATAGTACCCCCTGTGCATGCTGCGGATTGGCCTGCGGGCAACCGTAAAACCCTGTCTGGAAAACTAGCGCTGGCCCATCGGCCGCGGTACCAGCCCATCCAATCCTAGAAAGCAGCACTCTCCAACCATCGTCAGGTGATACCGTTGTAATCTGTGTATCATCCACTTTGGGGTTGGCTTCCTTCCCTGGTATAGTGTGTAGCGGGCCGGGCCACATATGAAGGTGGCAGCTTTCATTGTGAGGTAGTGAGGCCCAACCAGTCCGCTCTATAATGAGATATGGTCACGATATTGTGGCCAGATGCCATGACGTGGATAATATCTAAAAATACAGACTAATACCAGGTGGAAATGGGGTGAACAGCTTAAAGGACTAGTATCTAGAATCAAGCTCCCTGTATCAGTCATGTTCTATTTTTTAAACATTCCAAATGTTGTCTCTATTCAGACTGCTTCTCCAGGAAAATTGTGGTAATCAGAGTGTGGCTTAGCTAAAGTAGAGTTGCTGGTTTCGTGGGTTTCGTCACTTGATTATACAGAGTTGGAAAAATTAACAATACGGCTGAAGCGTGTTTCCCATATGCAAATTCAATGTTGACAGATCGGCATTGTTTGTGTATATTTTTCCATGACTATAAAAGTTTATGGGCGGGTTGATGAGACAACCGTTTTCAAAACCGACTTGATGTTAGTCGGTCTTATAAAGTTACAAAGGAATCCATAGACTCAAAGGGCTGTGAGTCCTCCTGCTCTACCTGCTGCTCTACATGCCACCATCGTGGAATCTTCAGAAGGCCAGCTCAGCCTCAGTTGATGGCAAAACCAATCCTGCTGGACTAACCCACCAGAGGCCTGAGCAGCTAGCAGGCTGAAGCTCCATTAGCTTGAGACAGTTACTCAGGGTGCAGTGCAGGACCATTATTTGTCAAGGTATGTGGTTAATTTAAGGCGTACGTTGCACTTTTCACTTGTGCTGTCACTTGGACAGTTAATTTAGAGTGAGTCTCAGATCAGACTCCTGAAAATAGTACTACTTGTGAGATCTGTTAAAAAAAAGGCTAAAAGACAGTCCTAGGAAGGTACACTTTGAGGAATGGACAACCATGTTTGTAAAGGCTCTGTTGAACTCCAGGCCCAGAGACACAGCTACTTGCACCATCTCAGGCGACCAACATGGGCCGGGACGCCATGGACTGCAGATCAAAGTACCGGCAGAAACTCTGTACCAGTTTATATACAATAATCTGCAATGCTGTAATTCATAGATATCCCATGACCTATACAATATAATTGAACCAGGAGGTATTAAGATGGCAGAGGTGGATGGGTCAAACCGGGTTTGTGCCCGGCATGAAACAGTCAACTTTTATTTTTTATATCTTTTTGCGCATCTTCATGGTTGAATATTAAAAAAGCAATTCTCACACCCCATACTAATTATTTTTTTTTTCTTATGGCCCACTCATTTTGGGTTGGGACTTTTAAGGTTCAATTGTCGCGGCGTGTTTTGGCCCTTAAGTAGGTAATAAAGAGCAGCACTCCAAGAGCAGGAACAAAAAGCTGCACATTTAAATAACAATATTTTCCAGCGCAATCAATTCTCAGGGTGACAAAAAAACGAGAAAGGCTGAGAATACCCACAATTATTCTTTAAATGCTTCCATGTCAACAGCCTTTACTTTCAGAGACAGAAATTAAACAGTGTACTGACTGCCACTGGGGAAGTGGCACAATTGATGAGTAAAACATGTGAAAATGAGCTCAAACCCAGAGGAGCTTCTGAGGAGAGTTATCAGACCACCTCTGAGTGAGCTGAACACAGGCAGCATTTGGGACTGAAATTAAAACCGTGGTTGAGGAGGAGAATCACTGACATGATCAGCCGGCTGTATTCAAATTAGGAAATAGTAATTACAAATAATTAATCTTCAGTAATCCCCTCTGAACGGAGCTTTGGTTTACTCTAACCAACCTCTCTCAAAGTGTGGCACCGCAGATCTCCAGGCTTGACATTTTGTCTGGTAGTGAGTCTGAAAGATATCTGAGAAAATAAGATTTGTAGGACCCAATAACAGACCAAGAGACGTGATAATGGCTGGTAAATAATAAAAGTGATTGACCTGCTCTGTAAATGACCTCAAACTAATGAACCATCATCTCGTAACAACCACAGATTAATAAGGCATGTAGAGATTTTTCTGCAATTGACCCTTCGCACAGTCCTGTCCCTCGAGCGCAGAGCGGACAATCATAGCGTAGCATCGGCCAGCTCTGACAAGGATATAACAACTATCCAGCTCTGCGCCACAGACTCTCATGCAATGGTTTCAGGTTTTCTTAAGTTTCAGGCTGGTTCCGTGGGTTTGGAGCTCGTCATAGTTACATGTTGTGTGATAATGATCAACGTTACTCAGAGAATTCGGAAAGAGATATGTTTCTAAAACGTTACTATGTAAAAACCTGCGGAGCTAACATTAGCTTTGAATGTTAGCACATCATTACCTAGCTACTGAAGATATACTGAATGTACAGTGCTTCTTTCTAATGATTGTAACATTAATTTCTTTACAGGAACCCTTTTTTCCTTCATGTCATCGTCTTCTGTCCCATCCCCAGGTGTGTTGGTGGTTCATTTTCATACTGTGAACTTCTATCATTATCTTTTCAACCTGTTTTCACTGCTGAATCACAATCATCCTGTATGTGTATACCTGTGTCTACATATACCTATTGTAGACACTTCTGTCTGCTTCTCTCTGAAATCACTTATTCCAAAAGCTCCTTCAGGGAGTGCAGTTAGTGGCAGTGTGGGCTCCATGGCAGCTCTGACAGCTTGACAGAGTGGGCTTTTGCTTAGCGAAGGGTCAATTCATCCATGAGTTTATGAAGTTTGTTTCCTTGAAGGCATGAGGACATGATTGGAGTTCACAGACACTGATCTGGGTATGTGATTATATGTCCAACGTGCCATAAGGATAGCTTTGATATGTTCAAAGATATTCTGACCAATTCCAGCACAAATGAAGCTCTAGCGTAAGTTTAGTCAGGAAGACAATACCCCTGCATGCCTAAGCCTGTTTCCTTGCTGTCATTTTTTGGGTGTGTCAATCATGATATCAGCTGTTTAGATCAGCTGGTCTCTTCTAACCAATAGCACAAGGAAACAATGACATGGTTCGCCTGTCATCTTGCTGCTGTCCCTTTAATTATGACTGTCTCTCTACCTTCAGTTCATTCATGCTGCTGTTACGCACCCCTTCATCTCCCCATCTCCACCCAGTCTTCATCAGGTCCATCAGCGTCATCAACTCATCATTCTTCAGCCTCATCAGCACCACCACCACCACCAGGTCTAGACTTGATTCATCTTGTTGCTGAGCGGGGCAGACGGCCCTCCATTACAAATCTCTGTGTAGAGTCCAGGAGCCAAAGACTCTGTCCAGACTTCATGATCACACATATCTGTTAATAATAAACCATTATATTTCTTTATATCTGACTGATCTCTCCTGATTTAAGTGTATTTGGATTGATCGATGTAGGTTCATCTTGAAAATCAATTTTTCTCCAAAAATACCCCATATTGGTAGGTACTTAACAGAAACAGTACTTCAGCATAAGCAAGGGGTACTACAGAAAACCTTTGTGACATAATATAAAACACTGACTGAAACATATTTTTAGATAGAAGAGGCATATCAAAATACAAATAAAAGTCTTGCAATTTATAATTTGACTTACTTAAAAGAACTATAAAATATATTTGAAGGATACGTCTGGTGATATTTTGAGGTACTAGGTGTGTATACAAAGCAGAAAATAGCCCCAAAGTTTTTTAACCTTTTTTTAAATGACAAAACATTTGTTCCATAAAATAATGTGGAGTTTTATACATTTTCTGTAAAAAAAAAAAAAAGAAGCAGATCAGCTGAAAATGAAAAATCTCTCTTCTACAACATACACTTTGGCCATGACCTGTAAGAGCAATACTTAATGGTCATCAGTGCCGGCGTGCCCCATAAAAGCAAATAACTCACAGCGGCACTTTGGCAAGTACGCCAAAATATGGGCCAGCTATTCATGAGCAAAATTGCGGGGTAACTAATAGTAGTAACTGCAGTCTTGCTAGTTCACAAGATCTGTAAGAACAAATAATTGCTGAGCAATGTGTCTATCCTTATGGGTCTTGACTATTGGCGTTTAGGTGTTGTTTATGGTGTGGCACTTTATGTTGGTTGTTTTTTAGAGCTACAGAGGTGCATGCCCGGGTCAAAAGGTGTGCTAAAGTTGGCCAGGTAACCTATCTATAACAAACATCCTACTTTATAAGCTAATTAATAATAATACTTTATAAGCTAATTATAAGCTAATTAAACCGATGATTTGGCTATGTAAACAGTATAAAGGAGAATGCACCGAAAATAGGAAAGGTAAAAAAGTACCAAGAATTGTACAATGGCACCGGAGGAAATGGATTTCTTTTCACCACAGCTGATTGTAAAACATTTATGAATCCAGCATATTTACACAGAGTCTTAATCCGACCAAGCTGTTTGGATTGATAAAATCATTTAATATCTTTCCAGAGTGTCGATCTAAGACTTGGTGAAAGCTAGTGTAGCAGAAGCCGCCTTTATTAGAAAAACACTTTGCTTGGCTCATCATTTTCCAATAGAGCTACCAAATAAATCTACTCGTCCGCAGTCCCTCAGGTGACTACAGACAAAAGGTGAACATTGTGCAGCCTTGGTGCTCACCTTTGACAGCAAATCAACACCTCTGTGCATTTTCACATCTCCCAGTAGAAGGATAATGGGATTTCACTCCATAACCACATCATTTAGGAGGGCTCTATTCCTCTGCTGCAGTCTGGATCACACAGCAGTGCTCTGTCTTTTCACAGGGCTGTGACTAAAGTAGAGACTCTTTGAAGATGCAACACAAATCTCTAATATCTATTTATGTTGTTGTGAAACTTCAAACAACTTTATTTTTATAAGTTTCTCACCAAAACTACATTTTCTGAGATTACACGTGAACACATCATGAAAAGGTCATAATTCACTGAACAGAGCCTGAACGCAATACAATGTTACCGAAATAAACTTTCTTATGTTGGTCGTTGGCGGTGCTGCTATGGTTACCAGCTCTCCTCCTGACAACTTAAACACTGATTGGTTGTTGACAATGTAACATTATCAGAGATCTGTGGCATATTTGACTGAATATTGGAGGATAACGATCGTCAGTAAAACTTTATTTCACCCTGTGACGTTTAACGTTAAACTGAGTGTTTAATCTGCGGACAGTGGTCTGCTCCACCACCAGACACATGATAAATACAAGTAAACCATTGAATAGAGGGTTCCAGGAATGAGTCCTAAAAACAGCAGTGTATTACATTCTCGAATGGCATAGAGTTTATCATCTTGGGGATCAATCACAAAGTAGCCCCGCCCTTAAGCATACCCTGCTTAACAGACAGTAAGACTTAAAACTAGAGATTTAGATCATTTTTACAATGTTGACTATGTTTAATGAGGTAATAAATCAAGAGGGTCATTTTCTCACAGACTTCTATACAACCAGAGGATTCGCTGTAGTTGACTCATATACAGTAACATGTGTTTGTAAGATATTCCTCTGCAATATAAGGGTTACAGTATGGATGATTAAGCACATTTTAATGTATTGTTGTTGTAACAGGATGCTAATGTTGGCTAAGAGTAAATGGCTAAATGGATACGCATGCTAATGCAGACTTTTCAGCTCTTCATGTGCTTTTGATGAGGATATATGTGACACCAGAGGTTACTGACTGTTCAGAATCAACATTTTAGTGGTTAGCCACGTGTTAAATGATAATAGATAAGTTGCTGTAATAGATAACTTGTATATCATTTCTAGGAGACAGGGTCGTAATGACAAGCAAGTCAACAAGTAGGAATTAAAACAGCTGAATTAGTCAGTGACCAAACATCCATTCAGCCACAAAATAAATCCATCTACGTGACCACGTAGCAGATAAGTTAGTTGATCAGTGCTCAATGTTTGTGTTCTCGTTATTAGTGTTCGGCTTTGCACGACTAACATAATTTCCTTCTTCCCTTCTGTCACTTCCCTCTGTTTCTTTAACACATGCACCGCTCTGATTCTAATGGTGCAGCTGCTGCATTGAAGAATTGCAGAATAAAGCAAAGACGAGCTTACTGTTACCGAAGGCGGTGTGTGTTGTGTGTGTGGTGTCCGGGGGGAGAGGGGGTGAAGGTGCACGAGGGAATGCTTCTGTGCATATGTACTGTACGTGCAAGCATGTGAGTGTTCATCTCTGAGAGATAACAGCTGTGTTGCTGGGAGAGAGAGAGAGAGAGAGATGACTCCCACAGGTGCCTCTGGGTCTGAGAGATTCTGTCACAAAATATTGCCTCCACTGTTCTGCAGGGGAGCTTTAGGGAGATTGCGCGGGTGGCGAAGGATGAGGCGGGGACGAGGACACAGAGGGGTTGAGTCTCGCTCTTTCTTGGTCTCCTCCTGGACCAATGAGGAGCCGAGGCTGTGGAGAGCTTACCAGTCCGCGGAAGGGTCTGTATAATAACGGTGACGCCCCGCTGGCACACTAGGCCCTGCAGAGGCACACTTGCTTGGTACACAAGCTCTCTTCTCTTGGCTCGTTGCCATCATCTGGCCGAAATTATTATTTTGTCTTTGTGTGAGTATGAATGTTTAAAAAGCATGTTTCCCAGAGGAAGACACAGCTCTTCGGTGCCAAATCTAAAGCGCATTTCTTTTTCGTGTCCAGCGTCCAGAGTTTAAGTGCTTATCTTTATATTGAATTTGTCTTCATTGTTGGAAGACAGCTATCATTGCTAGTTAAATTATGCTCCATTTTGAGCCAAATCGCTGAACTCAAGGCTTCAAAACAGGAACCACAAACCAATGGGAGCTGCCATGGTGACTACGTCTATGCTAGCCTGGTCTCACTCCCTGCAGGCTGAATACCAACGTTTGGTCAGTGTTCCTCAGCGACATGTAACCGGCACACAAG
Organism: Cyclopterus lumpus; assembly: GCF_009769545.1. Lineage (NCBI taxonomy): Eukaryota > Metazoa > Chordata > Actinopteri > Perciformes > Cyclopteridae > Cyclopterus > Cyclopterus lumpus. The sequence continues at coordinate 18,078,978 of NC_046985.1, forward strand.
ATACCTTTTTGCATCTGTACGAGAAACACCAGGTTTTCAATTATCTCCGATGTAAACCTTCCCTATCAAACGCTCAGTGAGGGAGGGAGGGCTGGTGGATGGGTCAAACACATACAGGACTTGTACTCAGGGGCCGGCGTCCGTGTACTGTGCTAAACCAAAAGTTGAGTGATTTATCTTGTTGAATCTATGTCACGTGACAATACGCCACAGAGTCACATGACGTTACCTTCATTGCTTACTTTATTTTTCAAGCGTAATTATTTTAAGATAAACCATGGTGTTTAGGCAAAATCAGTTTATATTTACTTATAGACTGTAGTTATATTATTATCTTCTTTTTAAATCTTGTATTATTCCATTCAGCAATGCATTTGAGATTAGAGCAGCCCCACAGCTAGCAACACAGCCTCTGATTGGTCGACAGACTCCACCCAATGCATCAGGGATTGCAAGTGGACGGCTAACAACAATACCTGTTTCCACATCTATTGGGTCAAGTGGCGTAGATTTTTCTTTGATTTGATTTCTTTGATTATGTGGACAGACAATAAACGCTAATATTGAATATCGAGCTCTAATTCTGCTGCGTTTTACTGCATTTGAGTGCTGCTGAGCCCCCCCGTGTTGCCCCTCCCCTCCGCACTGTGCTGGGTGAAGTTGGGCGGGGGTAATGAAAGCTCTGGACTGCCGCTGACTTCCACCTGCATCCGGCATGACAACATCTACCATCCCTGTCTCTTTCTCTGTCTCTCCCTCTCCCTCCCTCCAGCCTTTAGATGGATCAATGACTGCAAATGAGATGGACAACAGCAATTTCCTTCTCTCCAGCCCCGGGTAGCGTCTATCAATCACCCAGCAGGCAGCGGACTTCATATCTGGTCAAGTTGCATCCACAGTGCGGCCCGCTGGTGCCCAGTAAGCTGCGGTGATCAGAGCTAGTTTCCACCCACTAATGGAGACTGTTAGAGAAGATATGCAGCAGATCTATGCTGACTGCTGTACAATATTCATCAACTGGAGATTCCTCTAAAGCCTTAAATCAGCTGTGTAGCCGAAGCCAGAAAAGTCTCAAGACTCTTTGGTTTGAAAGGTAGTTCCATTTAGAACCACAATGGCTCAAACAAAATCTCTCTCGTGTGCTGAAACTGTTAGTCATCGATCAGAAAAACATAGTTGTGTCATTGTACACTTAAAACTGAATTTGTAATAATTTCACAACTACATAACAACTCATTTTGGCAGGTTGTTTAATGAATATAATAACAGAAACAAAACTAGTAGTATTAACATTTTTGAAATCATCGTTCAATTTAATCTAAAAATAAAATGACAACACAAGAAATACAGTTCAATACATTCTTATCCCCTAATGCCAAAAATAGGCACGATCCCTGTTGGTGTTACACATCACCATAGTGATCATATAAAGCCAGAACAGGGAATTCAGCTTTACTAACACCCCTCAACTCAGTTTCCATTTACCACTTTCCAGAACCATACATTGGTGCTCATGCACCCCGGGGAATCTTTTAGGCGGAACACCCTGGAGAGGAGACGCAACAGGGGTGAGTGTCTTGAACACAGTACACGTTACATCTTATTTGACTGCACAAAGAAACAACAGTTTATACTCCCAATCATTTCAGCAAAGATAACCAAACTAATGTCTTTGGAGGCCACGCCTTCAAACTATTTCACCCGAGGCCACAACATCTACCAGAACCAATCATGAAGACGTTCCAATAAATCATTCAACATTTGAAATGTGTCTTATTCCTTCAAGCTGTACAATTACAAATGCTTGTAATGGAGGGCCTTCATTCCACTTGGAAATGCTGCATTGGCTTCGAAATCTTTTGTGAGGCAGCTAGAATAAGCATGTCAGTTGATTCAGTGAAAACAAACCTGCTGCCGTTGGGTCTTACACGCGGAGCGTCCCAGTAAGTGAGTGAGTTTAAAGGGCGGTGAGCGGCAACAAAAACTATAAAAATAACCTCAAACTTTCCGTCATTGGTTACTTATGTTGTTCTTAACTCTGCTATTATTGTCTAATGAGAAATGAAAACCAATATCGGACTTCAAGGAATTTAACTCTTTTTAGTGAGTGAGCTTGTGAGGTTCCTGAACGCATCGCTCTCTCTCTCTTCCGGTAAGCGTATTGCATCACTTCCGGTTGCCAGCTTAGCAGCTTGCGATGTTTTCTTCTCCGCCTCCCGCTCCCTCTTGCTCAGAGTGTCTCATGTATAGCTATTCCTCTGCCTCCCTTAATGATAACGGTACATGCAACAAGTGTAGTTCATTTGCTGGTTGGAGGCAGTTCTAAGTGGGTTGGATGCACGGCTCCGCACCATCGAAGCTCAGACAGTTACGCTAGTTAGCTCGCCACCCCCCATAGCCGGTGCGGAGCCTTTAGCATTAGCCTCTGTTAGCTGTCCCCCGGCAGCCCCCGAGCAGCCGGATGGCTGGGTGACTGTTCGATTTGATTTATTGTGTCTTACTGAAACCTGGCTAAGCCATGAAGAATATGTCAGCTAAATGAATCAACTCCTCCAAGTCATATTAATACTCACATTCCTCGAGGCACCGGCCGAGGAGGTGGAGTAGCAGCCATCTTTGACTCAAGCCTATTAATGAATCCTAAACCTAAACTAAACTACAACTCATTTGAAAGCCTTGTTCTTTCACATCCAACCTGTAAAATATTACAGCCAATCCTATTTGTTATACTGTACCGGCCACCAGGTCCATATTCAGAATTTATATCTGAATTTTCAGAGTGTTTATCAAGTTTAGTCCTTAAAAGTGATAAGGTTATTATTGTAGGAGATTTTAATATTCATGTAGATGTTGATAATGATTGCCTTAGTACTGCATTTATCTCATTGTTGGACTCGATTGGCTTCTGTCAGAGAGTACAGAAACCCACTCACTGCTTTGGCCACACCCTCCACCTTGTTCTTACATATGGCATTGACATTGAGCATTTGGAGGTCTTCCCACAGAACCCTCTTCTGTCAGACCATTACCTCATAACTTTTGAGTTTATACTCCCGGAGTGTACACCATTAGTCAAAAGTTTCTACACCAGATGTTTAACTGACAGTGCTGTAGCTAAATTTAAAGAAGCGATTCCTTCTGCATTTGATTCAATACCACGTCTCAATGTGACGGAGGACTCCTGTGCTAACTTTAGTCCGTCCCAGATTGATCATATTGTCGATAGTGCTACAGGCTCACTGAGAATGACACTAGACTCGATAGCCCCACTGAAGAAAAAGACAGTGAGGCAAAGGAGGTTTGCTCCGTGGTATCACCCTCAGACCCGCGACCTAAAGCAAACTTCACGAAAGCTCGAAAGTATATGGCGTTCCACCAATCTGGAAGAATCACGCTTAGTTTGGCGAGACAGCCTTAAAACATATAAAAAGGCTCTCCGTAATGCCAGAGCAGCCTATTACTCATCAGTAATAGAGAAAAATAAGAACAACCCCAGGGTTCTCTTTAGCACTGTAGCCAGGCTGACAGAGAGTCACAGCTCTGTGGAGCCGTGTATTCCAATAGACCTCAGTGGTAATGACTTCATGAACTTCTTCAATGAAAAGATTTTAACTATTAGAGGCAAGATTGATGATCTCTTGCCCTCAACTACTGCCGATCTGTCATCAAGAGGAGTGGCCTTGGAAACGGCCGTATGCCCTGGTGTATATTTGGATAGCTTTTCTCCCATTAACCTAGACCAATTGTCCTCAATGGTTTCTACTTCTAAACCGTCTACCTGTCTTAGACCCCATCCCAACGAGGCTGCTTAAAGACGTGTTGCCTTTAATTGGCACCTCTCTGTTGGATATTGTTAATGTGTCTTTGCTAACAGGCCATGTACCACATTCATTCAAAGTAGCTGTAATTAAACCTCTCCTGAAAAAGCCCACTCTTAATCCAGAGGTGTTGGCTAACTACAGACCGATCTCTAACCTTCCCTTCCTCTCTAAGATCCTTGAGAAAGTAGTCGCAAATCAGTTGTGTGACTTTCTACATCAGAATAGTTTATTTGAGGAGTTTCAGTCAGGATTTAGAAAACACCACAGCACGGAAGACAGCACTGGTGAAAATTACAAATGACCTCCTAATTGCATCAGATAAAGGACTCATCTCCGTACTGGTATTATTAGACCTTAGTGCTGCGTTCGACACCATTGATCATGACATCCTATTACAGAGACTGGATCAGTCGATTGGCATTTCAGGTACCGCACTAAGTTGGTTTAAATCCTATTTATCAGATTGATCTCAATTTGTATTTGTAAACGATGAAGCCTCAATGACCATTAATCACGGAGTTCCACAAGGTTCTGTGCTTGGACCAATTTTATTTACCTTATATATGCTTCCTTTGGGCAATATTATCAGGAAACATTGCATAAACTTTCATTGCTATGCAGACGATACTCAATTATATCTATCGATCAAACCAGAGGAGAACAACCAGCTCGCTAAAATTCAAGAATGTCTTAAAGACATAAAAACATGGATGACCTGTAACTTCCTGATGTTAAACTCAGCCAAAACTGAAGTTATTTTACTAGGCCCTGAACACCTCAGAGATCAATTATCTGGTGATGTGGTTTCTGTAGATGGCATTTCCCTGGCATCCAACACCACTGTAAAGAATCTAGGCGTTATCTTTGACCGAGACTTGTCCTTTAACTCCCACGTTAAGCAAATCTCAAGGATTGCATTTTTTCATCTACGTAACATTTCAAAAATCAGGCACATCTTGTCTCAAAAAGCTGGTTCACGCGTTTGTTACTTCCAGACTAGATTACTGCAACTCCTTATTATCAGGCTGCTCTAATAAGTCTCTTAAATCCCCTGCAGAATGCTGCAGCTCGTGTACTCACAAAAACTAAGAAAAGAGATCACATTACTCCTGTATTAGCTGCTCTGCACTGGCTCCCTGTAAAATCAAGAATCACATTTAAAATTCTTCTCCTCACCTACAAAGCCTTGATTGGTGATGCACCATCATATCTTAAGGAGCTTGTAGTACCATATTGCCCCTCTAGAGAGCTGCGCTCACTAAATGCGGGGCTACTTGTGGTTCCTAGAGTCCTAAAAAGTAGGATGGGAGCAAGAGCCTTCAGTTATCAAGCTCCTCTTTTATGGAACCAGCTTCCACTTTCAGTCCGGGAGGCAGACACAGTCACCTCATTTAAGAATAGACTTAAGACTTTCCTCTTTAATAGTGCTTATAGTTAGGGCTGAATCAGGTTTGCCCTGGTCGAGCCCCTTGATATGCTGCTATAGGCTTATAGGCTGCTGGGGGATGTTTTAGGATACACTGAGCACCTATCTCCTCTTCTCTCTCTCCTTATGGATGAATTTACATCTCTCCATTGCACCTTACTAACTCTGCTTCCTCCCCGGAGTCGTTGTGACTTCACGTCTCATAGGGTCCATTGGACCTGACGGTGTCTGATGCCTGGTGAGCCGGCCTCCCGCGTTGGCCCTGCTGATGCGCCCCGCCCCCTCTCCTCTCTACCTCCTTCTGTTTCATGGATTGGAGTTCCATTCATACATTGTCATATTCATGTAATGTGTTTATGTAACTTTGTAAATGCTGTTCATTCTGTACACATGACATCTATTGCTTCTGTCCATCCGGGGAGAGGGATCCTCCTCTGTTGCTCTCCTGAAGGTTTCTTCCCTTTTTTCCCTGTCAAAGGTTATTTTTGGGGAGTTTTTCCTGATTCGATGTGAGGTCCTGGGACAGGGATGTCATATGTGTACAGATTGTAAAGCCCTCTGAGGCAAATTTGTAATTTGTGATATTGGGCTATACAAAATAAACTGAATTGAATTGAATAGTGAAACAAAAAAACTGCTCCAAAATGTGAAACAATCCCGTCAAATAAATCACAGCGATGGCCTATGAAAACAGATTTGCGAATACGTAGGCGTATAAAAGAATGGATAAATAAATGGACTGAAGCCTATGCCAACATATAGGCATGAAATAAAAGACGTGGCTTTGTTGAGACTAATACCTAAAATTTAAATTTCCGTCATGAAAATGTCAAATCTAAAATGAGTTTTGACTCTCACAATTCCCCCATCTTTTAGCTGGAGTATAATGCACTCTTCATTAATAGTGAAATATACCATGTGGAGTTTTTGAGACTTATTATGTTTAAGGGAAATATGAACTTCCAAAGGTCCACTGCTTAACGTGACTGGCCTGATGGTAGGATCCCATTGCAAGATGGTCTCTAGCGCTTCATGCATTAACCCTGAATTATATTAATTTTAAAAGTTACTCAGTACCACTAGAACCACATTTGGACCCCCCCCCCCCCCCCCCCCCCCCACACACACACACACACAAATACAATTGACCTTTCCCTAGTCTTTTGAACATTTGAACACGATAACATAGTGTACCTTTCTGGTGATAGTCTTCATTAATAACCATTATTATTTTTCTTTGTTGTCTCAATAAGGTTCAAGGTTGATGTACTGTCATTCTGCTGCACATGGTTGAACAACAAAATGCAAGTTGTAGTCCCTTTATGGTAAAAGTAAAGCACAACTATTTTGATGGTGCAGTAATGATGAGCAGAGTTGGTTCACAGCCTGAGGTGAGAAGCTGATGTGTGGTGGTATGACAGCTACTTCTGTATCTCTTCCCAGATGGCAGCGGGGTGAACAGACTGTTGCTGTTGGTGGGTATCGTCTTTTAACATCTTTTGAGCTCCGCCGATATCGCTGCTGCTCACTAGATGGGGAGCACCGACGATGTTCTGGGCTGTTTTAATCGCCCTCCTGTCCTTCTCTGGCAACGTGCCCCACACAAGCTCCTGCTTTTGTAGCTTGTGCTACTTTGAAACGCCGGCCACGAGTGGCCTGTGGAGGTCTCTTTCCAGTCTCTGCTTTGCCTCCTTGATGCCAGCTTTCAGTCTCTTGTCTCTCTCTTGTTTCTTGTCTCTAGATAGCGCCCTCACCTCCACATTCTTCCAGGCTTTCTAGGCGGGGAATGATGTCATTGTCTTTGTGATCACCACATCGTCGACATATTGCCAGTCGTATGATGTCACTGCGGATACGTATCTCCCAAGACTGAACATGTACCAGTCTGATTCAAAACAGTAGGGCTTTTTATGCCCACAATTGAACAGTTGTATAAAATTGTTGAGTGGTTTGACCTCTTTAATCAGCTGGGATCAGGTAGGCAGCAGAGGCAGGGGAATGTGCTCAGATTGTTGCAGCAACTACAACACTGGTGAATTCTCTGGGCAGATAATAAGGCTGGTATCCATTAAAAATGCAAAATCATGGAAACATTGTACGCCAAATTTTAATATGACACTGGTACTATTACTTTGACAAATAAAAACAAAAACTGCAGGAGCCACTGCATCAGCAATGTTCTTTATTCGTTAAGGATTCAGTAAAGCAACATTATCTAGTCCTAAATATTTTAGCAGTGATCAGCCAGACGAGACCAGAAGAGGCTACAATGACTCGCAGCAACACTTTCCCCAGATAGAGTCCTCCGGCTTTGTTACAGTCTGAACCTTCCTCTCAGTGCCTGCAGGGGATGCCAGGATGAATGCAGAGTAAGACCAGGAGCTGTGTGTGCCGCAGAAAAATGCATGAATTCAAAAATTTGTATTCATCTCAAGTGAATGTTATTGGAGACTAACTCCCTGATTTTTATTTATGATGCCCCTCAATCCCCAAATGTCCTTCCAGCTCAATGTTGGCATTGTGAAAGTGTGAGTTTTAAGACTGCGAGCCAAAGGTGTGTTCAGGCAGCGCACAGTGGGAATTTTATGTTTCATTCGGTACTCACGTATGTGACCGTTGGAGTTTTACATTTTTTTTTATTATGCCACCAGTATACGAATCTCTGTGTGTGTGGTGAGACTAATCACACAGATTTCACGTCTTACCAGTCTCATATTCACAAACACATGTCATGTTAGGTAACTCGCAAAACACAATGCACAAATAAGTGATATCTTTATGTAAATCAGTATCTGTGTCTCATATTAAAAAAAGAAACAACTCTCATATCATCATTTGTACACTGACCAAATATTTTTCAATGGAAATATATTTGTGAATCTCCACATGCAGTACGTGACACACAATAAGTGTGTCTTACTCCACACAATAAGTGTGTCTCACTCCCCACGATAAGTGTGTCTTACTACCCACAATAAGTGTGTCTCACTACCCATAATAAGTGTGTCTTACTCCACACGATAAGTGTGTCTTACTCCCCACAATAAGTGGGTATTGTGTAAGACACACAATAAGTGTCTTACTCCACACAATAAGTGTCTCTTACTCCAAACAATAAGTGGGTATTGTGTAAGACACAACATAAGTGTCTTACTCGCCACAATAAGTGTGTCTCACTCCACACAATAAGTGTGTCTTACTCCACACAATAAGTGTGTCTCACTCCCCACAATAAGTGTGTCTCACTACCCATAATAAGTGTGTCTTACTCCACACGATAAGTGTGTCTTACTCCCCACAATAAGTGGGTATTGTGTAAGACACACAATAAGTGTCTTACTCCCCACAATAAGTGGGTATTGTGTAAGACACACAATAAGTGTCTTACTCCAAACAATAAGTGGGTATTGTGTAAGACACAACATAAGTGTCTTACTCGCCACAATAAGTGTGTCTCACTCCACACAATAAGTGTGTCTTACTCCACACAATAAGTGTGTCTTACTCCACACAATAAGTGTGTCTTACTCCACACAATAAGTGTGTCTTACTACCCACAATAAGTGTGTCTTACTCCACCCAATAAGTGTGTCTTACTACCCACAATAAGTGTGTCTTACTCCACCCAATAAGTGTGTCTTACTCCACACAATAAGTGTGTCTTACTACCCACAATAAGTGTGTCTTACTCCACCCAATAAGTGTGTCTCACTCCACACAATAAGTGTGTCTTACTCCACCCAATAAGTGTGTCTTACTCCACCCAATAAGTGTGTCTTACTCCACCCAATAAGTGTGTCTTACTCCACCCAATAAGTGTGTCTTACTCCACCCAATAAGTGTGTCTTACTCCACCCAATAAGTGTGTCTTACTCCACCCAATAAGTGTGTCTCACTCCACCCAATAAGTGTGTCTTACTCCACCCAATAAGTGTGTCTTACTCCACACAATAAGTGTGTCTTACTCCACACAATAAGTGTGTCTTACTCCACACAATAAGTGTGTCTTACTCCACACATTAAGTGTGTCTTACTCCACACGTTCCAGGGTCTCCAGCAGCATGATGCCGGTTTTGGCTCCCAGCGAGGCGAAGCTCTGCTCCTGGCTGAAGGAGGAGACGCCGGATCTGGGTCTGCCCGAGGTGGGCTACTCGCTTTTGGAGTCTGAGCAGAAGGAGATTCTGGTGACCCAGCAGGATTTCATCTCATTTCTGGTGCAACTGATGAAAAGCATTTAGAATAACTGTAGAGAAATAGACAATCTTATAACCAATGGTGTTGTTTACTGAGTTAAAAGGACATCAACATCTGGCTAATGTGAACCTATCCTTTGAGAGCACACACACACACGCACACACACAGACACACACACACACACACACACACACACACACACACACACACAGAGCTCGGAGGCCTGTTGAAGCTCCACTAAAGCATCACTGTTGTCAGTTGCTAAGCTGATCTCATCCCAGCTACTGTTCCTTGTCTTCTTGTGTTTGAGCAGTGTGTTGTGTTTCACAGTTACATTTCAGAACATCAACAGTGAGATGGAAGGACATTTTTTGATAGTGAGTGGGAATTAATGTGTGTGTGTGGCGAGTTCTGGCTCGATATCAGTGTTTCTGCGCAGAAGCTGCTGACGGACTTTGTCAAAAAAAAGAAATACTAAAAAAGACATTCCAAAATGTATTCAGAGAGGGAAAAACGCTACGAAACTTTCTCACAAGCACAACACAGTGCTCGGAGAATGCTGCTTAAGAAACAGTTCGGGATGGCAGACGTCCCGGATCTGGCTCCTGACCACTGAGATGAATCTGTTCCTAACTTTTTGAGATATCTTGCTAATAAACACACAGACAGACAGACGCACACAACACACACACAAAACGCACACACAACACAGGCTCCTTCCAACTTCAGTGAATAAAACAGGTTTTCTGTAAAACTGCATCGTGTCGGATGGAGAGCAAAACGGATCCGAGTTTTAATAAAAGGCCAATATCGGCCCTCTACGTCTGCAGCGGTGTAACACTACGGTAGACTGGCTGTTCTCCCCCTCCCAGCATCAGAAGCAGCTTTCAGGGGCCTCTGCCGTCTGTATATATATATGTACATATGACAGATCACAGGCATTGGCTAAATAGGAAACAGAAGGCTCCATTCGGGGTTCACCCAAAGGTCTGCCTCATCCCGCTGCCACAGCCACGCATTTATTCTAAAATGGCTGTGGGTTATTTGTGCATTACAGGCCTACTTTGAGCGATACCATTCTCAGTTTAATGTGGAAGAGACGGGAGGCGACGAACCAATCAGTCATGAGCTCCTAAAAGTCACAGAGTGAGAAATGACAGAGTGCTCCCAGAACATTGTTTAAACCCCCCCAAAAGGCCAACCCCTCCATAAATGCTCTGTAAAAAAATAAAATACAAAAAGGAAAACACACTGAGGCTGGTAACCCGTCTTTGTCTCTCCGCCTCTCTCTCTTTGTGACAGGAATTAGATGGCAAGATAAACGGCATGAAGAGGAGAGCTGACATTTCAGAAAACTGAGAAAATTGTAAAAAAAAGAAGGTCGCTGAGCCCCCTGTGAAAGGCCACTCAGTTAAACTAAGCATTTGTTTATACGGCTGTATGAAACCCTATTTCTATTCCCTTCAAGAGCTACAGTGAAAGTGAACGGGGGTCAGCGGAGACGCGCCACTGTTTAAAAGCCTGCCGGGGAGTTAGTGGCATCTCCGAGGCAACCAACAGCTCTGGACCACTTCCTGTAAAGAGAGGCTCTCTGGACTCCTCACTCTCGATTCATAAGACGATTACATGAGCCTCAATGTGATGTAAACACGTTTGATAATTAGAACTGTTTTGGCAGCCATGTTCTTACTCCCCACGTCACTCTTTACACTTCCTCCTTTACTCCCACCATAATGATGGCCCCAGACTCTACAGGAAACCAAAAACCCAGGACCTAAAATTTCCGTAGCTATGTAATAAATACAATGTTTGAGTGATCCAGATGCCAAGAAGGAAAAATGTATAGTGAAGGAACGTGGATACTAACATATATATATATATATATATATATATATATATATATATATATATATATCACAGCCAAAGTGATTTAAAAAAAGAGAAGGCAAATTAAAGCTGCACTGATCAATAGTATTCAAAGGTGTCACTTGTAGTAACTTAAAATAAATGTTGCTCTGCGTCTGCCTGACGTAGAAATATGCAACTGCTGAAGCCATATCCAATTTATTGTGTGACCAGATGTCAATGTTGAGTTAAGAGTCAAGCGCCTGATTGGTAAACCCAAAGTCAACAGAGAATGTCGGTAAGCAGCTTTGCGAGACGACTGATCGAGTATTGTCCATTTTAAAAGGTGGTAATGTGAACGTTGGTTCCACCGCACCACAGTGGCTAAAGAAATCAATGAATGCAGCTTTACACTCAATAAATATTGAGGTGTCTTTTCTGATTCGTTCAGGTTTTCTGATCTTGCATATTTATCATATTATTCATTTATCAGAAGGACATCATGTTCATGCTCGGTCAGTGCGGACATGAGGACCTTTGACTGGCCATGTCTGACGGGAGCGATGACACGTAAGATAAGTAAGAGGTGAAGAACCTGCTGGTCAGATGCTTCCAAAGCTGGCGAACGCAGCATTAGATTTTTTACTCGTCAATCATCGAAAGATACACGATTGTTGTGTGTTACTGTTTTATCTATGCACTACAGCAGTATTTATTGGAAGACGATGATGGGAAATTATATTCTCAGGTGATGTTGGCATGGTGTGTGCACCGTTTAGGACAGGAAGGCTCTGCAGCGCTCACACACGTCTTCAGAGCGTCAGTAATATCAGTGAGGGGCCTGCGCGGAATACCGGAGGATATTTAAAGCAATCCAGTCGCCAGAAAGAATTCAGCATTGTTTCTACAAACCAGGGAAGCAAAAGTACATTTCACAAATACATTCGAGATGAGCCTCGTGTCACGCTTGCAGACATGCACAATGCCACGGTGTTAGCATTTAGGCTACAACACTACTTGGTTAAAATTAGAAAAAAGATGTGTTAAAAGAACAACATACTAATGGTGGACTTTGCATTACATAATATTGCGCAATAACCCATAGAAAAGTAGATTCAATGCATACTTTTGTCATACTTTTGACACAAACGGAGGTCTCCTGGGTGAAAGTCCAGAAGAAACAATACCAACATTTTATCCTGGCAACTGAGCTGCTACAGGGTTGTAGAATAATAATAAATCAATCTTACGCCTTGATGTATTATTTTCAAATGGATGGCCATATTTGTCTTTCGTGGGTCCACTCAGTCTATAATTACATTCATTACTGATTTACATGACCTGCCACTGTCATTTCCTTCCAAACAATTCCATCGTGGATGAAAAAATTCATATAAGTCAACAACCATCAGCATCTTCCCCACAGCCGGCGAGTGCGAGAGCGTGTCGAGACGTCGTATCTGGAAGCAGTTAACGCCGCGCAGTCCGATGAGGATTAGTTTGGTCGAGTAATAAACAGCAAGGTGAGACGGGAGGACGGCCAATAAGGCTCCTCCGTCTGCCAGCTGATTAGGTGTTGCCGCCTCATTAATCACAAACAACAGCTTTGGCACACGGTAATTAATTAATCCATTTTAATCAAATCAAAACAAGATGGTCCTGTTGTTTGGAGAGGAGTGTGGCTGCCGGTGGTGGGAGGAATCACAGGGCTTCGGTGTGAGACTCGTCTCGGGTAAGCTCTAATTGAGATATTGGCGCCGTCTGACCAGATGGGTTGAAAGAGCTGACTGACGGACTTTTTCATGAACACACTTCCACTAACAGAGGAAGGTAGGCCTGAGTGGCAGCGCTTCCCAGAGGCCACTAATGTGCACTAATCCGACTCACATGGTTCTGCTGGCAACATGGGAGTTTAAAAAAAAATGTATCCCAGCATATTTCATATTTTAGGTTCATCCGGTAAAAATGACTCGGCAGCTATCAAAATACGCCCACGTCTGGAGTCCAACACAGGACAACATCACTCCTGTCAAACACCAGATAGGCTTCATCAGGTGTGTGTGTGCGTGTGTGTCATATAGTGTGTTTTCTGAAAAGAAAATATTTCTTCCGCTTTTACCGAAGGGAGTGATATATTTCCCTCTCTTCCAATACAACCTTTATCTTCCTCTTAAAATTGCACATAAACAGCGCTCTCTGTGAAGCAGTGGAAATTTCTCTCAATATGCAAAACTGTGTTCACAGGCCCCTTTATGGCCGCCCTGTGATGTATTTTTGAGATATGCAAATATGACATTTCTCTTCTGTGATTGCTCTTCAATCCCTGCTCTCTCTCCCTTTCTCACTTCCTCTTTCTCTCTCAAGTCAGTGAGAGGTGAGACTTCACCTGTTCAGCTGTTCAGAACATTACAGCAGATTGCAGCATCTGTTTGGGACCACTAAAAAGAAAATGTACGGCCCCTTTTTCAGTTCATTGCAGTTTTAGATTGGTTTCAACAGAGTTTCGCTCAGATTTGATGTCCTTACATGTCACATCACAAAGTTGTGCACCATTGTTTAATAACCTGTGGTGAGGAATTATTTCAGACTGATCATGTAATAATCTGCCTAAAAAGTTATGAAAATTGTGATAAAATGAAATAAAAAAGAACTTTTCTGTGAACCTCAGATCCAGAAGGAGCAATGCGGATTCCCTCTTGGAGAACGCTTGCGACGTGTCCCCCGGCACTTTCAGTGGATGTTGGACTCCACCAATTTGTCCCTTGCCAGCGATTCTCAAGGCGCATCTGGGGGTAGCAGAGTGGTTGGAGACGTCAGAATTGCGTCTCTTTGTAGATTCTGTGGTTCTGTGGGCTTCATCAGACCGTGAGCTGCAGGCATACTTATTTTGGTCATCAATACATAGCCGTAGATGGGAGTCAATACCTCCTAGTCTGAGGCCATGGTTCCCCCTGGTCGGGAGTGAGTCACTGCCCCAAGCGAGGAGTTCAAATATCCTTTTCACGAGTGGTACCAACAGTAAAGCCAGTTTGGTCCTGGACCGTTGTGGGGAAGAGGGTGCTGAGTCTACATTCCAACCCTCACCTATGCTGGGGAGAGGGACGTCTGGACTACCTTGCTGCCAGTGCGTCCCGGCCTTGGGCAAACGGAAGAGAATAGATGGATGGATGGTTCCTATATCGGGTCTACATACACTATAGTATAGGGTAGTAAAGTATAGTGTGGAATAGGACCAATGCTGTTTGGTACAGTACAATTAAATTGTCTCTCTTGCAGCCTTAATAAAGAACAACATATGGACGAGGAAATCAACAGATATAACATAGACACCAGGACAAAAGATTACGGGAAGTGAAAAACAAGCCCAAGCAGCAGCAGCAGCATGGATGTGTTCCGGCTCGCCTTCCTCTCGCACTCACACACATAAATCATGGGCAGGACTGTCCTTGCATGATAGAGCCAAATTATTATGGCTAAACACACAAGAATACGGGATGATTAAAGTGTCTGGAGCCTTCTTAGAGGAGATGAGACATGATTTATTACCCTCCACACAGCAGCAGACTGAAACGTAAAAAAGACTGAATACTCAGAGTGTTGCCTGTTGGCTCCCCGAGTGTCTCCATGAAAACATTGTACAGTTACGGACAGGCGCAAACTGTTTGCGAAGACTGTGTTGGGATTTTAATAACATTCATGTCGTCCTTCTGCACCTCCGTCCGTCTTCTTGGTTTCCTGTCTCGGGAAGCCGAAACTGCCCTCAAGAAAAAGCACTGTTGCTTGGTCGTAAAAAGTAATCAAATAGTAGTTGAAGTAGTCATTAAGATAAACTACATGAGCAAGATTATCCACTCAAAAGACTACTTCAGTGGTGACTTCACGAGTAAAAAGAAACATACGTAGACACACTGCCGGATTCAATAGATTACACTAGAGCTCTACATGCAGATGTTGATACAACTCAAAGGACTTTTATCTACCTATTACATCAATACTCTATTTATTACACTAATAATGTAGGTGTGAACCCAACACATCCACCTGGATCTGGATGTAGTGGACATGGAAGTGGCCAAATCAGTCCACAATCTCATTGAAGACAGACCAACTGCCCATTTGGATCAACTAAGATTCACCAAAATATACCACAGCAAATCATAAAACAGGATCATAACATCTGAATTATAAGGGGTGCAGATGACATATTCATAACTTTTACAGATATAAAAACAAGGATATAATGATGGATTCCTAGGCTTTGCCACGCCCCTCAACTTCTGATGGCGACACACGAGGCAGCCTTTAGCGTCCGTTTGAGACACTACGGGCCTTCAAGTCACTGCAATGTAAACCCATCAGCTCCATTATCACACGCTAAGAGAAAATGATCCGGGAGTATGATGACGTAACATAAAGACTAAAAAACAAACAAAACACATGATCAATGGGTCAAACAAACACAGGACTTTCAACCAGGAGACCGGCGTTCCTGTCCCAAGAGTTATTTTGAACTATTCGTTTTCCTTACTTATGTTAAATTGATTACGTTGTACGTATTTATCTTAAGCACAATCGCACAATCATGATGGTTTTCCTAAACCTAACTAAGTGGTTTCCTCATGAATGGCCATGCTTATTTCAAAGCTATACCATCACAGAAACAAATGTACTAACCACAGACCAGCAATCGAAACGGCTCCTTAATTTGGTCCGAGCTGAGGTCTGCATGAGCTGCATCCACTATTTGAAAGCAATAGTCCACTGGAGGGGAAGTGAGGTCAGTGATTTTTTTAATCTTATCTAAATCTCCCGCTGTAGCTTCCTTCATTATTCTGCTTAGACATGTGTGTAGCGTTAGACATTCCTGCAGCAGTCTATCGTTTTGCAGTCACCAAATTGGTTAGCTAGTAGCTCCTAGTAGCTAGCATTCACGGGAGAAAAACTGGGAATTCACTCACTGTTTATTCTGCGCATGTGCACAATAGCATCCAAGTGCACGCAGGCACACACGTTCTCATGTGACGTTACTGCATAGGCTATTTAACATGGCTTTGCTACCCATATATACAAATATGCTCAACAATGTGGCTTCGCTGCGTCAAGCAGAGAGCCACATCAGACCTGGAATCAGCAGGTCCCAGCCTTTTTACCCAATGTGCAATAAATAGTACAATTTACTCAGAAGAATCTAACCTGGGAACGTATAACCATGTAAATGCAACTAATTGATAACCATCTCTGGTCTTATCTGCAGCAGTGAATCTTCATCAGTAAGAAACACTCTGCCGGTAGTTCCGTTTAAATCTGTTTCCCGTCCGATAGAGAAACCACAGAGTTGTTCTGGTGGCCGCCGGGCATTTGTCTTTATCCTGTACCATGAGCGGACCTGATGGCCTGGCCTTTTAAGGCCTTCAATTGTGACCTGCTAATCTAATGCCCATACATTATCAATAAGTGAAATGTCACAGGACAATGAGAGAGATGGTGTGAGGTTAACCTGTCTCTGTGGTGTATCGGATAAACACTCCCTGAGTTGTAAATAACCCACGCATCGCTCCTGCCTGTGAAGATTTATTAAACATTACATCTGCACCAGTCCCGCTTCAGCTCCAACACACAACGTTTTAGTTTTAAATGAAGACCGAGTAGCAAACCGCGTCACAGGTCGAGGACATTGTAGGACAAAAAAACAAAAACAAACGGGACAGACAAAATAATTAATACGAGATAAAAACATAAACCTCAAACGTCAAAAAACGAAATCACTTTTACAATAATCAAAGAGTAAATTGTTTTCCAGAGAGCCATGCTGCCTCCTGCATCAGTTAATCTGAACAAAGGCTTGTTTACAGAGAAACCCTATCTAAAGTCTTATTCCCACTGGACCAGTGGAGCCTGGGTCCTTCATGTTATTTGTAATAATTGCAGAGATTATCTGTGTTTTGAAAGAAGAAAAAAAAAACATGTCAATCTGCCATGTTCATAATTTGTAAAGCCTCCACAAATTACCTACCATATTCACCTGACAGAGGAGGTCATCTGATAATGGAGGTCCTGTGGGAATTTGCATGTCACTCAATAACTGGTATTGTGTTCTGCCCACTCCAAGGAAATCCTTATTATGTCTGTCCTGTTGAATTACCCTTGTGGAGGTTGGAGGATCCATTGAGTACACATGAATGACATGTGTGACACTCGGTAGAAAATTTCATGGCTGAAAATTTCATGGCTGAAAATCAATATTGTTTGAGGATAGTAATTGTTTTGGAAATATGGCTGTTTGCCGTCAAAGAGATAAATAAGAGGGATGCTGTCAGGAGGCTGTTAGCTGACTTTAAAGGAATACTTCACCCTTAAAACGACCATTTGTATATCAACTACTCACCGCATGTTACCGTGGATTCCTTCTCTCCAGCCTTTCAACGGTGAAAGGAGAATCAAAGAATGTTGAACATTCTTGATGAATTGAGGTCAATGGGGGCGTTAATGCTCAAAAACATATCACGCTTTTCTGGGGTGTCTCTTTGCACCCAGGAGAGAAAAGTCCCACGGAAAGCGATTTGTCTGATGTCACAGTGTGTGGTTAGTAAAACAAATACGCAAATATATGTGCACGAGCACTGCAAAATGGAGTTTTACATGATATGTTCCCCTTGAAAAGGGGAGTTTGTGTGCGTGAAGCTGTCTAATGCCTGGTGTATGTACACTAGGACCTCATGCTCTCTGCTTGTCTCGTTCGCTGTACTCGGGTCTCCTTTACAAAAGAGGTCTCCATCTCAATGAGAGTACCTGGCGCAATAAAGTTTCTAAATAAGAAACATTCTTCAAAGATGCAGCTTTCAGTGTCAAACCAACTAGTGCTTGGATTTAGACGTGCTTCTTTCAAGTACAGACGCAGCATCCCTCACAGCACCAGGCGGAACAAAACAAAAGGCAAAGATGCAAATTGCACTTTGGAAAGCTCGCGCATGCACGCTCGGCTGCGTCTTAACAGATTGCCCTTAATTTCCTTTTCTGGAAAAACTAAGCAGACAGCACTACACTAAATATCTGTTTGTCCTTACAGCGTGTTCTCTATTAGAATGTATTACGTTTAAAGAGGAGCCAATTGTGCTGAGGGTGCTCAGGATGATTTCCAGTACACACACACACACACACACACACACACACACACCACTCTCCTCTCTCTCTCCTTCTCTCTCTCAGATGCCGCAGGAATTCTTTTTGGCATTATTCAATTTCACCGTCCACCTCTCCTCAACGTAGGGCGCTCCGTACGTTGAGGAATTCAAACCTACAATTTGCATTTGCACTGATGATTTCTCAATTGACATTTGGATGCACCTGCCAAGAAAAACACATGGAAATGAGCCAGTGTGTGTGTGTGTGTATACGTGCGTGTGCCTGAGACAGTTTATCCCCGGACTGATGGGTGAGAAGAGGAGAAGCTGAGGCTCTCGAAGAGCATCATCAATCTGAAATATGGAGTATCGGCCGGGTTCGCTGCACGGCCACGCCGCCATATGTCGCCGCTAAATAATGGAGAACATGTGGCGGTATCGTGCGCTGACACACCGGCAGCCTACTCCAGACCCCACTCAAGGCAGATCATAAGCTCAACACACAGAAAGATGTCCGTCATCACCGCAACTCAAACAAAAATATGTACTTGTATGTGTGTGTGGAGGTAAGTCAGTCAGACTGATATTAAATATCGGATTGTCAATAAGCCTGGCCGATAATATGAGAGAGAGTTAGTGTCATTCACCTCTAATATGTTATGACCTAATAATATTGTATATTTAGTATAGAAGCTATAATAATAAAACTTGCAATTGCAGCAGCCTTATCTAAAAGGAAGTATATGCAATGAAAGTATTTTTGAAATAGTTGAGGTTGAAACTGGTAAAACTATTTCACCTCAAGGTCTATTCCGCCGCTGTTACTGACGTGGACACGTTTCCAGAGCATCCACTTCGAGGTAGGGTTGCCAATCTTCTTTAAAACTGTCGTGTCAGTCTGCACGTGTTCTACCCGTGCACCAAGCAGCCTATCACGATGCCCCGGCGGTTGTTAGGCGGCGACGTCAAGTGGACATAATAAATATGAAGGGAGCAAACGGAGAAGACGGGTTTCAAAATAAACTTCCAACGGAACAAATAACTTAGATTTTAGTGTTACTTGGTTAGGTTTTTGAAAAGATTGTTGTTTGGGTTAAAATAAGTACGGAAGGTAAATGTGGTATCAAAACGCAGTTAAAATAAGTCAACATTAACTCACAAAGGACATGAACAGGGGTGAAGGTCCTGTGTCTGTTTGATCCATCTAACCTCCCCTCGGACCCTCGGACCCTCGGCCTATGCTGACTTCCTCCCTTTTAAAAGCACACCAGTTACTCTGACTGTATTACACTGACACGTATGGGTTTGAAATGGAGCCGGTTAAAAGACTGGCGAGTCTTAAACAGGCATTATGGGATGCCTCGTGAGTCGATACCAAGCTTGGACAAAGAGCCACATGCCAGCTGAAAGACCATCAGATCAGATACATAGTGACCTGCAGCTGATATTGATTGAAGGAAGTAGAAGACGTTTAAGCAGAGATGTAGAGATGCAATGGTCCTGAGGGTATCAGCTCTTTAAAATGTCATTTAGATTGATTGTGTTACAGGGCTACGTTAGTGTTTCTGAACTACATCGCTGTCGGACACGTGAAGGGGCCACCGCTGCAAATGTCCCCGCCATTGATGAAAATGTATTCAAACAGCATATTTCTTCAAATATGGGTTTGGCAAGAAGCTGTACAGTGAGATTTATGTTGTATTACACTCGCTCTGAGACATGAATACTGATCATTTTCATGTAAAAGTGAGTTTTGCTAGTGAATGAGCCTCAGGTCACAAGCACGATTGGTTATTTTAGCGCAGGACTTGCAGTGATTGCAGCGTTGAGTGAAGCTTATGAAGGTCAGCGGCCCCATCTCGCCAGCGCCACTGCCTAATGGATCCTCTGAAGGCCCGGCCGCTCTGCCTCTGGCTCAGCAAGCATGGCACCGCATGGAGTCAGAGTGTGAAACACTGAGGGGAATTCAGCAGGTGGGTTTAATGCGACTGACGCAAAAAGCTTGAAAAACATGATGCAGGAATACTGTTACAAGGGAGGTCAATTGAAAATATATTTTGTCTTATGTTTATTCATTTTTCCCCTGGTGGTTTTCTGCCCTGGGGCCAACATTCATGTGTGTCGTTTTCTGATCATAGAAAGAAAAAGGGTACATGGACATTTCGAGACACTGATTTTGTTCTATTGGTCTGGAAGACCTGTTCATCTTTGAGGGGACAATGTCGTTGACAGATTCCTCCTTCCCTCCACAGAACGTCACTTAGGGACAATAGTTGCGTTTTTATCAGCATTTTCAAAACGAAAAAGCCTGATCCTAAATGTGAATCTTGAAATATTGTGAGGAAGAATCCGTTTTTACGCTTGGCTGAGGTGGAAAGGTTGATGAGGCGATAAGAAGAGAACACAACAAAGTGCGATGGAAACCGAGTTGGCGAATACATGATGAAGTACATGAAGTGTGTGGCTTCTTCTTCTCTGAAGAGACCAAGAATAGTCTCCTCATCGCTCCACACAGATCTGATAACCTCCCTCTCATTCATACATGAAACAAACGGAAACGTCACATTTCCATATATATTTTACACTATTATCCAATTATACACATGAAGATGAGTCTGGTCGTCGGAACAAAACGGTTGCAAATGGCTTTTGATGCTCTAGAGGAGCTTTGTAGAGTCTGAGAAAACAACCCTGGTGATGTCATCATATCCATTCTTGGGGCTCGGAGACAACAGATTTATTGACAAACTTGGTGCGCAGCGAATGAAGAATGAAGAATGCTATTTGTTGCATTCGCATCAGAAATGTAGCACCCAGTGTTTTAGCTGGTCTCAGCCTCCGCTGCTTCAATTTGGACCCTTTTTTTGCAACATTCGGTGGAGTAACGTTTAACAGTATTCAATTCAATTCAATTCAGTTTATTTTGTATAGCCTAATATCACAAATTACAAATTTGCCTCAGAGGGCTTTACAATCTGTACACATACGACATCCCTGACCTTTGACCTCACATCGAATCAGGAAAAACTCCCCAAAAATAACCTTTCACTGGGAAAAAAGGGAAGAAACCTTCAGGAGAGCAACAGAGGAGGATCCCTCTCCCCGGATGGACAGAAGCAATAGATGTCATGTGTACAGAATGAACAGCATTACAAAGTTACATAAACACATTACATGAATATGACAATGTATGAATGGAACTCCAATCCATGAAACAGAAAGGTAGAGAGGAGGCGCATCAGCAGGGGCCAACGCGGGAGGCCGGCTCACCAGGTATCAGACACCTCCAGGTCCAATGGACCCTATAAGATGTGAAGTCACAACGACTCCAGGGAGGAAGCAGAGTTAATAAGGTCCAATGGAGAGATGTCAATTCATCCATAAGGAGAGAGAGAAGAGGAGATAGGTGCTCAGTGTATCCTAAAACATCCCCCAGCAGCCTATAAGCCTATAGCAGCATATCAAGGGGCTCGACCAGGGCAAACCTGATTCAGCCCTAACTATAAGCACTATCAAACAGGAAAGTCTTAAGTCTAGTCTTGAATGAGGTGACTGTGTCTGCCTCCCGGACTGAAAGTGGAAGCTGGTTCCATAAAAGAGGAGTTTGATAACTGAAGGCTCTTGCTCCCATCCTACTTTTTAGGACTCTAGGAACCACAAGTAGCCCCGCATTTAGTGAGCGCAGCTCTCTAGTGGGGCAATATGGTACTACAAGCTCCTTAAGATATGATGGTGCATCACCAATCAAGGCTTTGTAGGTGAGGAGAAGAATTTTAAATGTGATTCTTGATTTTACAGGGAGCCAGTGCAAAGCAGCTAATACATGAGTAATGTGATCTCTTTTCTTAGTTTTTGTGAGTACACGAGCTGCAGCATTCTGGATCAACTGGAGGGATTTAAGAGACTTATTAGAGCAGCCTGATAATAAGGAGTTGCAGTAATCTAGTCTGGAAGTAATAAACGTGTGAACCAGCTTTTCTGCGTCTTTTTGAGACAAGATGTGCCTGATTTTTGAAATGTTACGTAGATGAAAAAATGCAATCCTTGAGATTTGCTTAACGTGGGAGTTAAAGGACAAGTCCTGATCAAAGATAACGCCTAGATTCTTTACAGTGGTGTTGGATGCCAGGGAAATGCCATCTACAGAAACCACATCACCAGATAATTGATCTCTGAGGTGTTCAGGGCCCAGTAAAATAACTTCAGTTTTGTCTGAGTTTAACATCAGGAAGTTGCAGGTCATCCATGTTTTTATGTCTTTAAGACATTCTTGAATTTTAGCGAGCTGGTTGGACTCCTCTGGTTTGATCGATAGATATAATTGAGTATCGTCTGCATAGCAATGAAAGTTTATGCAGTGTTTCCTGATAATATTGCCCAAAGGAAGCATCCATCCATCCATTTTCAATACCGCTTATCCTCATTAGGGTCGCGGGGGCGCTGGAGCCTATCCCAGCTGACATAGGGCGAAGGCAGGGGACACCCTGGACAGGCCGCCAGTCCATCGAGGGCACATGTAGGGACATACAACCATTCACTCTCACATTCACACCTATGGGCAATTTAGAGATCAATTAACCTGCAGCATGTCTTTGGACTGTGGGAGGAAGCCGGAGAGCCCGGAGAGAACCCACGCTGCCACGGGGAGAACATGCAAACTCCACACAGAAGGACCGCTCCGACCGGGGATTGCACCCGCGGCCCTCCTGCTGTGAAGCGACAGTGCTAACCACTACACCACCGTGCAGCCCCCAAAGGAAGCATATATAAGGTAAATAAAATTGGTCCAAGCACAAAACCTTGTGGAACTCCGTGATTAACGTTGGTGGTCATTGAGGCTTCATCGTTTACAAATACAAATTGAGATCGATCTGATAAATAGGATTTAAACCAACTTAGTGCGGTACCTGAAATGCCAATCGACTGATCCAGTCTCTGTAATAGGATGTCATGATCAATGGTGTCGAACGCAGCACTAAAGTCTAACAACACCAGTACAGAGATGAGTCCTTTATCTGATGCAATTAAGAGGTCATTTGTAATTGTCAACAGTGCTGTCTCTGTGCTGTGGTGTTTTCTAAATCCTGACTGAAACTCCTCAAATAAACTATTCTGATGTAGGAAGTCACACAACTGATTTGCGACTACTTTCTCAAGGATCTTAGAGAGGAAGGGAAGGTTAGAGATTGGTCTGTAGTTAGCCAACACCTCTGGATTAAGAGTGGGCTTTTTCAGGAGAGGTTTAATTACAGCTACTTTGAAGGAATGTGGTACATGGCCTGTTAGCAAAGACACATTAACAATATCCAGCAGAGAGGTGCCAATTAAAGGCAACACGTCTTTAAGCAGCCTCGTTGGGATGGGGTCTAAGACAGGTAGACGGTTTAGAAGTAGAAACCGTTGAAGACAATTGGTCTAGGTTAATGGGAGAAAAGCTATCCAAATATACACCAGGGCATACAGCCGTTTTCAAGGCCACTCCTCTTGATGACAGATCGGCAGTAGTTGAGGGCAAGAGATCATCAATCTTGCCTCTAATAGTTCAAATCTTTTAATTGAAGAAGTTCATGAAGTCATTGCTACTGAGGTCTATAGGAATACACGGCTCTACAGAGCTGTGACTCTCTGTCAGCCTGGCTACAGTGCTAAAGAGAGCCCTGGGGTTGTTCTTATTTTTCTCTATTACTGATGAGTAATAGGCTGCTCTGGCATTACGGAGAGCCTTTTTATATGTTTTAAGACTATCTCGCCAAACTAAGCGTGATTCTTCCAGATTGGTGGAACGCCATATACTTTCTAGCTTTCGTGAAGTTTGCTTTAGGTCTGAGGGTTATACCAGGGAGCAAACCTCCTTTGCCTCACTGTCTTTTTCTTCAGTGGGGCTATCGAGTCTAGTGTCATTCTCAGTGAGCCTGTAGCACTATCGACAATATGATCGATCTGGGACGGACTAAAGTTAGCACAGGAGTCCTCTGTCACATTGAGACGTGGTATTGAATCAAATGTAGAAGGAATCGCTTCTTTAAATTTAGCTACAGCACTGTCAGAAACTTTTGACTAACGGTGTATACTCCGGAAGTATAAACTCAAAAGTTATGAGGTAATGGTCTGACAGAAGAGGGTTCTGTGGGAAGACCTCCAAATGCTCAATGTCAATGCCATATGCAAGAACAAGGTCGAGGGTGTGGCCAAAGCAGTGAGTGGGTTTCTGTACTCTCTGACAGAAGCCAATCGAGTCCAACAATGAGATAAATGCAGTACTAAGGCAATCATTATCAATATCCACATGAATATTAAAATATCCTACAATAATAACCTTATCAGTTTTAAGGACTAAACTTGATAAACACTCTGAAAATTCAGATATAAATTCTGAATATGGACTTGGTGGCCGGTACAGTATAACAAATAGGATTGGCTGTAATATTTTACAGGTTGGATGTGAAAGACTAAGAACAAGGCTTTCAAATGAGTTGTAGTTTAGTTTAGGTTTAGGATTCATTAATAGGCTTGAGTCAAAGATGGCTGCTACTCCACCTCCTCGGCCGGTGCCTCGAGGAATGTGAGTATTAATATGACTTAGAGGAGTTGATTCATTTAGGCTGACATATTCTTCATGGCTTAGCCAGGTTTCAGTAAGACACAATAAATCAATGTGATTGTCTGATATTAAATCATTTACTAATACAGCTTTAGATGACAGAGATCTAATATTTAGGAGTCCACATTTAATTATCTTGTTTTGTTGCACTTTTGAAATAGTGATGTTAACCTGTATGAGGTTATTTTGTATGACTCCTCTTCTGGTTACTTTTGATTTAATTAATTTAAGTGGCCGTGGGACAGACACAGTCTCTATAGAATTAAGGTTAAGGGTTGGTAACTGCTCGAATGGAAGTGCAGAGAAGGTTGGAAGACTACAACTCTGCTTCTGCTTCCTGATCTGAACTCTGGGTCATGGATTAAGTCCGTTAATCAACTTCGCCATGTTTACAGAAATGAGACGCGCTCCATCCCAAGTGGGATGAATGCCGTCTCGACTCATCATATCAGGCTTTCCCCAGAAAGTCTGCCAGTTATCTATGTAGCCCACATTGTTTGCTGGGCACCACCTGGATAACCAGTGGTTGAATGACGACATGTGGATATACATGTCATCATTGATCAGATTGGGGAGAGGGCCAGAGAAAACTACGGTGTCCGACATTGTCTTGGCATAAGTACACACCGATTCCACATTAATTTTAGTGACCTCCGACCGCCGCAGTCGGGAGTCATTACTGCCGGCGTGTATTATAATCTTACTGTAACTACGCTCATCTTTAGCCAGCAGTTTTAAACAAGATTCAATGTCGCCCGCTCTGGCCCCCGGGATGCATATGACTTTGGTCCCTGGCTTCCCTATCTTCACGTTTCTGACTATGGAGCTACCTATAACCAGAGTGGGTTTCTCAGCGGGTGTGTCGCTGAGTCGGGAAAACTGGTTCGAAACGTGAAGAGGTTGGCGGTGCTCAGTGGGCTTCTGTTTAGACTTAAAACCCCTTCGAACAGTCACCCAGCCATCCGGCTGCTCGGGGGCTGCCGGGGGACAGCTAACAGAGGCTAATGCTAAAGGCTCCGCCCGGCTATGGGGGGAGGCGGGCTAACTAGCGTAACTGTCTGAGCTTCGATGGTGCGGAGCCGTGCATCTAACCCACTTAGAACTGCCTCCAACCAGCAAATTAACTACACTTGTTGCATGTACCGTTATCATTAAGGGAGGCAGAGGAATAGCTATACATGAGACACTCTGAGCAAGAGGGAGCGGGAGGGGGAGAAGAAAACATCGCGAGCTGCTAAGCTGGCAACCGGAAGTGATGCAATACGCTTACCGGAAGAGAGAGAGCGATGCGTTCAGGAACCTCACGAGATTTTAGAGGTATGACATCATCTGTTTTTAGATTCACTCTACCTCCATGCTTTCCACCATCTCTCCTTTGCAAGACTGCCTGTGGCACACATTACTTGATTCAGCCTCCAATTACGCAGCAGGACGAACAATCAAAGAATAAAGGCTTCTATCTGTGAAGGGATAAATCTGATTGCAATGTGACTAGCTTCAATTATTTGAGAGAAAACGAACTACGGCTAACTCTTAAATTACCTGGTTCCTTTGACAAACCTACCACCCAACATTAAGAGTTTCCTTAAGGCCCTAATCATTTCCTTACATTTTGTAATTAATCGAATAACCACAAATTACCCCACAGTGAACATGTGGCTTCAGAGGCCCCTAATGACCTTTGACAGGTCCCCTCATTTAAGATATTTCTTCATATCTTCTGATAGAAATGATGGTCAAAACTAGCAAAATCAAACCCAAGTTGCAATAAACTACAATGTTATACTTTAAAAGGTAACATGAATGCAGTGGCACCAACTCAGAATAACAACAAACCACAAGCAATGCCATTCCAATACAAGCAGGAGAAAGATGGAGTCCACTTTGAAAACTTTCCCATGACAGAGCTACAGCACAGAGTGGGTAGTCAGTCACTCTCGGTGTTGTCACCTTACAGAAGATCGTCATTCGTTGTCAACATCTTGTCAGAGCGCGGGATGCCAGAGGCGCTCACATCACAACCCATGCCTTGGAAAGAGGCACCTTCACGTTGTGTTGACTGTAGACGGGCTCCTGCAGAAGCCAGCTGTCTGCACGCCGTCACCGGGCTCCACTGGCTCACAATGACTGCTGAGCCTCGCTCTGCCCCGGAGGCTCCGCTGTCACAGGAGGCCCAGGGAGCCTCAGCAGTGTGTGTGTGTGTGTGTGTGTGCGTGTGTGTGCGTGTGTGTGCGTGTGTGTGTGGAGTGTTACTTTGGAGTTTTACTTTACCTCAGAATCAGGATTACACTTAGTAAAAGAAATGTAAACATATTTAATGGCTTCATTAGGAATGTCCCAGTTGATTGCATTAATGGTATTGTGTTCTGGGCATGCAAACCAGTTAGAGGTGCACACACTGCAAACTGGACAAAACTGGAGCATGCGATGTTTGCGCATATTCCACGAATTTTGGGTTGCAGGCAGACGGCCACATAGGGTCAGCATGGACCCTCTCAAACAACCTAAAATGACAATTGTGCCTAGTTATGGTATTTTTGACATCTTATTATTTAAGCCTTTCCTGGTATTAAAGGCTGCTTTAGTGATGTCATTTTCTGAACTCATTCCGTCTCATTGTGGTGATATTTTTTTGAAAACCCTAACCCTAACCCCACAATAATCGTTGCAGTATTGAGGTTGAGGTATTTGGTCAGAAATATTGTAATATTTGATTCTCTCCATATCTTTCATTGTCACAAGGCCACTTTATTGTTCCTTGCTTCCTCTCACTCCTTCTGTGCATCAAGTGTGTGAACCTGTTGCAGGCGAGCTGGTCTTTACCACACCCCTCTGCTGTTCTACAGCGTCAGTGTTGGTCCACCCGAGCCCAGTTAGTGTCAGCCGGACCGGCCGCGCCTTGAGGCTGTAATGTATGTAATGAAGGCGTACAAAATAAATACACCCGTTGGTAGAAAAAACTAATGGTGCATCGGGTGAAACGGATGACATTCACCTGCATGAGAGAGAGTGGGGGACGGGGGCGGTTATGGGCCCCCAGGAGACGGCAGACAGCTTGCAGCTCTCTGTTTCCTCATCTTCATGATCATGAGGCACCCTGGGTGCTGCAGCTGTGCCAATATTGTTGGTATGGGCCCCACATCAGCGTTTGAGGGTAGCGATTGGGCAGGGGGAGAAAGTGTGTGTGTGTGTGTGTGTGTGTGTGTGTGTGTGTGTGTGTGTGTGTGTGTGGTGGGGGGCGGGGCTTCAGGCTTCTCTGCCTGCCACGCAGTGCAAAAGGAGAGTGGAGGGACCTTTTGAAAACAGGAGGCTTGAGAATTACAGAAATTGGATACAATTTCGAAATATGCCTCTAAATTAGAAACCGCCCACCAAACCAGACAGCCGCCCTCACTTTTCAAGCCCCGACTGCTCGGTATTCAGCTCCACCGGTAAACAACCTAATAAAAAAGGAGACAGCCGGAATATGAAATGCAGCGGCCCTCTGCACAGACACTGGCAAGCACATGTTCACACACTGACGCACATGCACCATCTAACAGTGTACGCTCTGGAAATAAGGGATGGAGCTGGAGGCTGGGTGCTGTGTTTCCAGGCGTTTCTTCATTTCATGAAACAGCTGGTTTACTCAAACAGGAGGGGACAGAGTATTGGGGACTATTTACAGCTGCGTATTAATACACATTTGATCTTCTAGTGCAGTGACTCCAAACCTCAGGGTCTGGACCCCTCAACTGGTCAAAAATAAAACAACAAATAAATCTTACCTTTTAATGTCCTCACCAAGATAAAAAGCAATCATCGTTTTTCTTTCTTGGGTATATATAATAATATTAATAATAATAACAACCAAGTGCACAGCCCATTTAAATATAAGCCTCTACCAAACCGATGAGACATCGCTACATGGTGAAAGTAAAATACAAACCATTCTGTTATTCTGCCAATTTGTTGCCATGGCAATACTAGTTTGACCATTACTTTCTCGCATTTACTCTTGATATTACGTACCATATTTACCATTGGCTACTTTTAAAACATCTCAGAAATGGTGAAGAATCACAGTGATGTCATTTCTTTATTTTAATCAAATGTATGGGAGAAATACATCAAATATGTGCTAACAACAACAGTGAGTGCTCATTGGTTCTTTTTGTTATCTATAAAAAATTATAAGCATCACTACATTCATCATGAAATGACCATTCAACTGTTTGGTTAAGAATGTAACACAGTCAAAATTCATACTCATGTAATTATTTCAGCATTTATATAATGAAATAACATTGAATGTATCATATATACAAAAACAAACCATTGTAATCACATTAGCTTAGCTTCACTAACTACCATAAAAGGACAATTAAACTTGATTTTAGAAAATGACTTGACAGTACTTTTATATTGCATAATTCTGATGAGTAGGATCTCTGAAAACGAATGAAAATGTTCTCTACCAAACAATCCAGCAGAACATGAATGGGTCAGACCTCTAACCAGCAGTTTAAACTGGGCCAATCAAAGCTTTAAAGGAGCATTCATATCGCATCGCTGCTCCTTTAAGATTGAGGACGTCATCTTCATCATCGGTCTTTGGAATATGAATTCCCCCACGTGGGTCCTGAGGATGCAGGACGACAATCACCAACACTGTCCACTCAACATGTTAGATGTCCGTCTGTGTAACTTCATGTTCAGCGTGAACAGGAACCTGAACGGAACTCAACATGCAACAATGACTCATGCAACACTTGCAATGATGAAGGCAAAATATGAACCATACTTTGATGTTAAATTCGTACTATTTTCACTTAAGAGTTCATTAAGGTTTTTTAACAAAGGCACATGTTTATGGAGTGAACTAAAGAGCAGCTCATGTTATTGCTCCCTGCCTGATTGGATAAAACGTGTGATAGACACATCCGCACCTGTTGCTTTTTCCTACAACACACTCACAGGAGATGCTGTTGTTGTGATGACGACTAATCGACTGTCAGGTTCACACTTTTGTGTTCCAATTCCACCCACTGCCTTGACAGCGACAGACACTTATCCTATATGAGGCTGTGGGACAATGAGGGTTTCCCTCTGAGAGTGACACGAGAAGCTGCTGCGACATTATATTTTAAGTGCACAGTGATGTCTAACCAGCAGATTATAAAAGCATTAGAAACAGAGATCAGCTTTCATCACACATCAGGGAGGACATCATCAGCGACATCAGAGATGCACGTTCACTTTGATATTGTGTCATTAACTAAACAGCCTCCCCATTAACTCTTGAGCTTCTCGCCGTTTTTGCACATTATGTTTATGACATGAATGAGTGAATGACATTTGTTGTTATTGTGTCATTCATTTTACTATGCCCGCCCCGCATGGGTCTAACCTCATTGCAAACTGTTTAGAAAAGGGCAGGCACGAAGAAAAGTCAATCAAATAGAGAAACAGCTGAAGCGTCTTTACGGTCCGATCTTGTGATGAGCGCGTTTGGATCATTTACAACAGCTCGGTCGCATGGAAAAAAAGGTTGGAACTTGGATACGTTGAATGCGGTCGTTTCCGCCGTTATCGAGGCGTCTACTAACTGTGTGTGGGAGGCTGGTGGACGGGGTCAAACAATCACCAGACCTTCACCCAGGAGACCGCTGTTCGTGTCCTGTGTGTCTTTACGCTTGTTAAAACCCCTGTATGCTTTTACATAACTTTACTTTGGAAACGTTGTAAGGCTGGGTGTTCTAGTGTTGTTGTCTTAACCTAATTAATGGTGTCACAATGTTAAACCATGTGGCTTTGTGCGTTTCTGCATGCTGTTTTTTTGGCATATCCCGTGGTTTGCAAATAGCTTCGAGTAGAGCTGACATCATATTAGTGTGGAAATCTAGGCGACTGAGTGCACATGTAGTCACATGACACAGTCATATGACCAGCATGTAATCAGGAAATGAGGAGAGGACCAGCAGGAGGTCAGGAAACGATACAAGTCTCAGTAGAGAGCCCCTTGTTGTGGAGGACTGATCCTCCCATGCAGGTATGAGTTTTATGATTTCAAAGTAAACATCCAGAACTCACAATGAGAAGTTTAAAAATAAATGGACATCACATTCAATTCATAATAATAATAATAATTTAGTGAACTCTTAAGATCTTGTGTGTTTATTATTGCACGCGTTTTCTGTACCATTCTAAATTCTAAAAGTTGTATGAAGTGAAAGGTAAAAACAGCACACATGTTGCTCTGTATGTTATATTTATTACTTCTAATAACAATATGAGCAACATAACAAGCACTTTTACTGGAAGTATATTGACGACTCGCATACATCACACCCTGTTTAACGGCTGCTGTCTGCAGCGTCTCAATACTAGGCCAATTAAAGAAATGGTTGTCCCCATTAGCCGCTGATGCACAACACGGGAAAATAGGGTATAAAATACAGAGAATATTGACGAGTGCGGTTTTAATGAACGTCACTGTTGCATCTCACGTGGACCTCCAGCTCCGCCCTCGTCTTCATGAACAACTACGACCACAAAATCTGCATGTTGTGATGTTATTTTGTGCTGGTTTATAGTTCAACAGGTCTCACAGACAGAAATCAATCTGTGGCGTGATGACACAGAATACGGGATCGACTGTGAGGACGACAACACAAGAGCCCGCAACGCTCTTCAGGACCCAGAGGCCCGGCATGCACTCACAATACAAATGCAGCCCCGCCTCCACAGCCCACCGGCCAGTGGGCAGACTAACGTCCCCACTGACAGCCACTCTCTGTGAAGACAACTGAAGAATGATGTCTCCAATCGAGCACCAAATTGGAAACAGAGCGGGGGGGAATATTGAGGCTATTGCCTGGATAGCGACACATTGATTCAGTACAGTGTGGAGGCAAAAGAGACAGCTCTCTCCGAGTCTCTGTCCCAATGGAGAGACATGGGAACTCCTGCGCCGTCACACTGGAAATCAATACGTGTTTCTAATCACATGGAGTGTGAGGTTGTTTTAATATCGGAGTCTGGGTGGGCGGCTTAAACGGTGAGATGTTTGTAAGTGTGTGTTGGGTCTATATGATTGTCGTTGGTACAATACACAGCTGTGCTATCATAACTGTAATGACTCATTTGTGAAATTGGTGTTGTCGAGAATTCATTTTATTTTGTGTTCCATTGCCTCATGTGTTCTAAAAAAGAATGATGCTTTTGTCTGTCTGAAGGTAATATGTTAAGTTGGGTCTTTGATGAGAAGATTTTGGCATGACAAAGAGCCAACATCCATCCATCCATCCATCCATCCATCCATCCATCCATCCATCTTCTTATGGTTATCCGGGGTGGGGTCATGTGGGGCAGCGGGCTTAGCAGCGTATTTCAGACATCCCTCTCAGCGCTTTTCATCTCTTCCTCTGGGATCCCAATGCCAGGCCTAGACCAGTTTGTTCTGGGTCAACCCCGGGATCTTTTACCAGTTGGACCAGCCCGAACCAACTCAGCCTGCCCCTTTTGACGCAAAGGAGCAGCAGCTCTATTCCCACCTCCCCTACGGATGTCTGAGCTCCTCACGCTAACTCAAAAGGACGCTCATTTCGGCCTTGCGGTCACTACCCAAAGCTCATGACCACAGCTGAGGGTCAGAATGTAGATGGACTGGTAAATGGAGAGCTTTGCCTTCCCTAAAGGTCCTGTACAACTCAGAACCATCATCATATCCCCAAACCGGACACTCTCCTCTCCTCTCTCCAACACAACAATACTTTTGTGTTATGGACATTTTATGTTTTGAAAAGTACATTTTGAATTTGTGGAACTGTACCTATTGATTGGTCATGTGGCCGTCCTGGTTGTTGCTGCTGTCCAGATTCTTGTCAGCCCATATGGTGCAGGACACTCAAATAATCAAATCATAATGTGTGAAAAGTGACATTGTCTTGACTAGGATGTTTTTTTTCTCCAAAGGCAAAAATCTAATTTCGGGAAAGACAATATTGGCACAAATTATCAAGCATCAACAGTTTCCACTCAAAAGAATAGATGTCTGTAAGTTATCCAGCTTTATTTGATCACAAGTCTGCTGCTGCTCACTCCGTTGTTCAGCTTAGTGTAGTTTTTTAGTGTGTGGCAGGCATTCCAGCAAACAGGTCAGTCCCACCTCATTAGTTATTCAGCAGAGTGTCAAAGCACATACGATTCACATTCCGCAATGCACCGCATCCATGAATGTTTGTGATATTCTTGCTGAATACATTTGCATAATATCACATTGACATTCTTCCTACAGCTGTTGCCCGCGAATGATGGATCGCTGAAATGCATGTAGACACGGAGAAATGAGCTTTGAGGAGAGCTTTTTGGAGTCGATGTCCCCCCCCCCCCCCCCCCCCCCCCCCCCCCTACCCGTCTCCCCGGTGACATCGCCAAGAAAGTGTCAGCTTGAAACTCTCCACTGAGAAACGGCGAGAGAAAAGAGATCAGACGTCGTGAGAGCGAAGTCGTCAATAGCGGCGGTGACATGTTCTTCCAAGGATGCCTGGCACATCTGCCAATCCCCCATGTCACCAGCGGCCATGTTGGCGTCCTGACATTTCTGACATTCGCTTTGTGTTGCCTTTTAGGATGGGCGGCTTTTAGTCTACACACACACACACACACATACAGGCATACAGAAAGACTGTAAAGGACAAAATGAGTGAAATCAAAATGTCACGCTGGAGGTTCACTGTGAAGCATGATGGGTGATATTGTCTCTGTAGGACATAGGGGCGCCGGCGCCGTGATTTTAATAAATGGGTTCTCTGACCTCGCAGAAATATTCATTCTCTGACAAGATGACATTTTATCTCCCTGCCGGTTTCCATGACGCCAATGACATTTGACGACATTACTGTTCTCTGTTTAAATGTTTCAATTTCAAGCACGCAGGGCTAAATTACCGACATGAATACCGGCGATGCATCGGCAATGATGTCTTACTCGGGAAGCTCCGCTGTAGCCTGCTTCCCGTCTGCGTGTGTGAGTGCGTTTCCGTCCTCAGCGTATCAACTCGCTCTCGAGACTTATGTGGCGGACTGGAGGTGACGTAGATATTAGAGCCTCACGCCTCCTGCAGCACATCCGGTCCCTTCCCCCCCACACCAGCCCCAAGCAGGGCCCGCCATGATGGCATTACCTCTGACTGAGCCCGTCACTATCCTCCTCCTCGTGATGCCTTCGATGCGATTCCTCTGCGGCAGAGACACGCAGATAAGAAGAGTCTGTACGTGTAGATTTGAAACCTATTTTTGTCACTAGGCCCATCTGGGTCGGTGCATCACATCCACACATTTTCACTAAGTTTTGTAACATGTTTCGTATCAAAACAGACACATGACCGGTAAAAAACTATGTGACATCAGAAGCTAGCACACAGCGGAGTAACAGACGTCCACATCAGATGTGAGAGAATGGCAGAATGGAAACCTCCTGTGGAATGGAGATGCACCTTTTTGCCTGCAGATAAAAGCAAGATGCAGATTTATTTGTGACAATAAAGTGACAACATGAGTAACCGCTCACACATTTAAACACAGAGCCTGAAAGTTAGCAGACTTATTTCATAATCATAGGGTTTCTGTACTACTTTTTACACTTTGTGGCAAAACCATTTTGATTTAATACATTTGTTATATATATATATATATATATATATATATATATATATATATATATAAAAAAAAATATGTAAGAATATCATGTATAAATATTTTTTTTAAAAATCAGTATTGGTATGCCCATCTCCAGTGTAAGGTTTTGTGTGTGGTGCAAGGAAATGATATGAAATGATATTTCATACATAAAATAGAAAATACAGCTAAAAACAGGGACAGCAAAGCTGAACAAGGTGAACATAGCTATACACAGGTAGATGAAAGAAGATGATATATCTGATCTATAGACAGCTAAACATTTTATTTGGTTATATACACACATATTGCCAACATATATATATAGAAATGTTACTGTTTCCCGCAATTACATTGTTTCTATTATTCCAATCCACAGTTGTCAGAAAAGCTACAGAATGTCACTGTGATTTCAACCTTCCAGCGACGTCACAGTCGTCTTCCTCCTCGACCAAAAGTGGCCGACGAAGGTGGACCGATATCTTCTGTTCGGGCTCCGGTGTCGAAGTGTGTTTTAACCTTCAGCTAAACCTTTGTGATTCCATCGGTGTGATGATGATAAATAGAGACCCTGAACGCAGAGTCGCAGTGTGTATTCAGTTCAGTTGCATTTCCCCTTTGCTTGCTCGGTTTAATTCCGTTGAGGACTCCCCATTTGAGTGGCACTCATTACAACATACGGACATTTCTAGTCGTAAAGTATGCTTTTGTCAGTGTCAAAATAAGTCTGTGGTGACTGAAGAGCTCATTTCCCTACTTAACCACACCACATTGTTTGTCTCCATATCACATTTGACAGGCTTGTTTTGTTTGTCTACCCCCCCACCCCCCCCACACACACACACTCACACACCTCCTCCTTTTAATAACAATATGTTTTTTGACACGTATCCGTGGTGCGGGCGCTACGCAGGATGTCAGTCCACTGTTATTTCCTGAGCAGCGAGCAGCGCTGATAAACGGCAGTGATTTGCTGAGCGTTTGACAGTTTGCTTATTTCCCTTTCGCTCAGAGGGCCCCTCATCAGCTAATTTCAACGTGGCAGCCTCAGAGGCGCAGGTCTTTGGGGAAATGTCATTTTTAATTAAATCCCAGGTCCTTTAAGATAAGCAGTTAGGCGTTCATTTCACCCAGGGCGTGACGTTGTCAGGAGCCCAGGAGCATGACGTATGTCTGTCAAGATTCATCATTATGCTAAAACTGCCCCGTTTTCCCCCTCTCCTTTCCCCCTTGCATGCAGAAGTACGGAACTGCCCAGCTAAAGAACCAACGTCCCTGGGTGTTATACTGCGACATCCTGGAAATGCTTCTTCACGATGTGAACTAGACATTTTTTCAGCAAAAAGATGCAGAAAAGCAGGTTCACGCATTTGCTACTTCGAGACTGGGTTACTGCAACTAGACTGGGTTACTGCAATTATCAGGCTGCTCTAATAAGTCTCTTGAGTCCCTCCAGTTGATCCAGAATGCTGCAGCTCGTGTGAATTTACAAAAACTAAGAAAAGAGATCACATTACTCCTGTATTAGCTGCTCTGCATTGGCTCCCTGTGAAATCAAGAATCACGCAGACACAGTCACCTCATTCAAGAATAGACTTAAGACTTTCCTGTTTAATAGTGCTTATAGTTAGGGCTGAATCAGGTTTGCCCTGGTCCAGCCCCTTGATATGCTGCTATAGGCTTATAGGCTGCTGGGGGATGTTTTAGGATACACTGAGCACCTATCTCCTCTTCTCTCTCTCCTTATGGATGAATTTACATCTCTCCATTGCACCTTATTAACTCTGCTTCCTCCCCGGAGTCGTTGTGACTTCACGTCTCATAGGGTCCATTGGACCTGGAGGTGTCTGATACCTGGTGAGTCGGCCCCCCCTCCTCTCTACCTCCTTCTGTTTCATGGATTGTGGAGTTCCATTCATACATTGTCATATTCATGTAATGTGTTTATGTAACTCTGTAATGCTGTTCATTCTGTACACATGACATCTATTGCATCTGTCCATCCGGGGAGAGGGATCCTCCTCTGTTGCTCTCCTGAAGGTTTCTTCCCTTTTTTCCCTGTCAAAGGTTATTTTTGGGGATTTTTTCCTGATTCTATGTGAGGTCAAAGGTCAGGGATGTCGTATGTGTACAGATTGTAAAGCCCTCTGAGGCAAATTCGTAATTTGTGATATTGGGCTATACAAAATAAACTGAATTGAACTGAATTTTCAGGAAGTTCTAAATGTCCACAAGAAAAGTCGTGAAGTAATCATGATGTTAGAAGGACATTCAAAATGAATATGCTATGGTGGAGGGTTCCTTTAAGACCTTGAGAACACTTTGGTCTCACGGTCAGACACACATTAAAAAGCTCCACTTATCAAGATATGTATATGTTTAAAAAAAGGAAAAAAAGATCAAACGAGTATAAAGTGAAAGTGGTCGCTTGCACACAGAGCGCTGTAACAGACTCTGCCCCTCCGCTGTATGGAACTCTCTGTCTGTTTACCCTTCATTGTTGAGTTGTTTTTACATTCTGCTACTTCACTATGTCGGTTCAGTCTGACTGATCCATCTTTTCTTCCCCTTCAAAGGCTTTGTTAAAGCCACTGTACTCCACCCGCTCAGCAGCAAACGGCAGACAGAAAGAGTTAGAGACTAGCTGGTGGCACACAGCGGTGTATTTAGCAGCTAAAGAGACAGATGCTTCCCTCAGGAGCCGGAGGAGACCAAAAACAGAGCTAAAAGAGAAGGAACGCTGGACTTGCATTCAGTAGTCGGACACGAACATCACTCGACTGCTCGGTGTCTTTAGTGTGTGTAAGGAGGCAAGTGTTTGGGAGCACATTCTTTATAATCCCTTTTAGATAAGACGGTCCTTTATTAGTCAAAACTTCCACGGTGATAATATAAGGGTTCAATATGATTTATACAGTGATAATAATTAAATGCTGTGTTTGCAGATTGTTCCTCTTTATAATGTTCTGAGAACACTTCTTTTAAGTTCAAGAAGACTGTTCAGAGACTTCCTTCATGCAGCCGCAAGATCACATAGCAATGTTCAAGCAGCATAATGTAAAACAAGAAACAAATCAGACATTTTAGGGACATACTCTATGACCTTAATATATATCTGTGAGATGAATCTTTCTTTATTTTACTTTCCTACTAGTTCCTCTAAGTTACAACGATGCTCCCAGTTGAAAGGTCAATCGACGTGATTATGTTTTTCCTAACAGCTACAACCATACGATAACATTATCATGTACTGTGCATTACGTTATCTGAATGTTGGTGAAGGTAAAATGATTTTTCAGCGCATTTATATGTTAGATGCCCTTTTTTCTGGGACAGCAGACATTTTGGATTGTCATAGCAGGAGAAGCGTAGGTATTAATACCGTTAATGATGGTTCTGTTCCATTGAAGTATTTCTAGTGAGCCAGCATGCACTATACCCGTAATAGGATTCAGGCATGATTTACTTTTACTACAAGGACATGTCAAACTATCTGCTGAGATAAAAGCTCTATTGTCGCTGATGCTTACAAGTCACATAAACTGACCATACAAATCACAATTCCATCAAATGAAACCCCAATCACTAGTTCAAATTATTAGTTATTTATTCTTGAGATTCAGGTTTGTACACATGTGAGCAGTAGCCCTATACATTTAATTTACATGACATTTCCTACTCCTTCTGGGTCACAACAAATCTTCTTACCAATCCATCTTTTATTTCTGACAATTTATTGGAGGCTCTTATGATATTTGACAGCAATTTTGCACCAAGGTCTTCCATATATTCTACTCGTGTCAGAATACACGTTGTCTCCACGTTCTCGGATGCATGTACTAAGTATTCACTCACTGTACTACGTGTGTTTTGGTCGCTGTAACTTCCGACAGCGCACTCAGCAGCTTCGACACTTTCCGCCTTTTTCCGCCATTGCATCGTATTGCCTCCATTTTACTCTCGTGTGTATGTGTGCGTGCGCAGTGTCGGTTTAAACTGGAAAGAAAACAGGACCGAAAGCGGACGCACTGAAAGATTTCTACAGAAATGGACGGGTAATATTCCACGAGCGACGCTAACTGCATCCCATTTGACTCGTATCGAGGCTCCACGGAGCACTGCGTGTATGAGTGTTAACGGGGTTCCATAGCCACGCGCTCTCGTCCGTTAAGGAAGTGTCTAATGTTAGCATGCTAACGCCTGCTGTTTATGCCATTAGGCGGCATTGCTGCTCCCGTTGGAGAGAGATGCTTGGCGCCGATGGCGTCGTCCCGAGTGGACGCGTTAACGCGGTTGCTGAATGTGCTCGCGTCCACAAGAGTAACGCCATTTGTGCAGCTGTGCGCTGACGTTAACGAAGCGGCTAGCGCCGTTATGCTAACTAACGTAACGCTACAGTAACGTCGATCCTTTGTGTTGTG
The DNA here is from genome assembly GCF_009769545.1 of Cyclopterus lumpus. NCBI lineage: Eukaryota > Metazoa > Chordata > Actinopteri > Perciformes > Cyclopteridae > Cyclopterus > Cyclopterus lumpus. The sequence goes on from NC_046985.1 coordinate 18,118,066, forward strand.
GCTAGCTAGCTTAGCTGGCCGAGCGGCTCCGCTAAATGTCCGGAATATTCTGATAATGTAACGTTAACTCCTATAAGTCGAGACTTGACTCCGTATGTGCAAGCACGTCCATTGTCCCACGAAGCTGCAGTGTCGGGCGGTAGCTCGCGTTAGTATTACTCCTGTGGCGATGCTGGCCTAGCGTTAACGTTGCCGTGTTTTGTTCAGGTTGCATTGGGTGTGTCGGGTTTAAGACTGGGTGGACGTGAAGCGTGACTTCAATGTTATGAGTCATACACGGTGAACGGATGGAGCTGCCTGAAGCCGGATAGTGTTGACGTGCGAGGAGGAATACAACGTGAAGGAGCACGTTACGTTACTGGTATCGGCAGCGCTCTATTTTCAGAATGAAGGGCTGGACACCAACCCACCTCGCAGGAAGGGCATTAGCAATTCTGTGACTTACTGTAACACTGATCTGTTAAAAAGGCTCTTATACTACTTTGCGGTTTCTTATGTGATGCACCATAACCTACAATGTTCACCCATACAATTCAAACTTAGTAAGAGACTGCATAACAAGTTTCATAAAATAAAACTGCTTGTGCATCTCAACAATATCATGTATTCTTCTTTTGTTTATGTTTTCCATTTTAAACCACTTCATTTTGACCAATTATTTGTTTTGTTTTTTTCAGCATCAGTGATGTTGCAGTTGGGGTGAAGGTGAGTTTCCTGCTTTGTTATTTGCTGAGTGATCACATCACACACTTTGGAGCCTGATCTTTTGCTAAGGCAGCTTGTCGCTAAAATAAGTCGGTCCACTTTGAGTGAGCCTGGGCTGAAGCTGTCGCTAACTTCAGGGCTAACACCCCCTTGTTTGAATCAGCAGGTGGCTGACACAGGAACTTGGCCTGGGTCTTGAGGAGTTGTAGCGTTTATTCACCAACAATTAAACTGTCCACACACTGCACGACTACGTTCACACCTACAACATTACTGCCAACTTCATACTCGCCCTCGCACGCTCTCTCTCTTGTCTAAAGGAGTTTGCTACTTGTGTAACGCATAAAAAAAGAAGAAGAAATTCTTCAAAGTGCAATTTAAAGCCAGTAATGAGTGTGGAGGGAATGAGCATTGTGCATCATCTGTCTTTGCTTCAAGCTCATTGGATTGTCCATTCACTACTGTAGCGTTTCTTTTTCGTGGGCCAATCGGAACGTTTGACTTTGTCGGCTCGAAGGCAACCTCTACTCTTGTCTTTTGGCTAATGTTTCTAGCTTTTCTTTTCGTATTGAACATTAACGTGCATTGTTATTCGTGTTGTGGAGGACAGTCTGACAGAACAGCTCAATGTTCAAAGCAGCTTCCTGATGTGTAACGCTAGCTTAACGAGCTAGCATGAGCTAACTTCTCGACTCTATTACCAGTGGGTGGAAGTATTGTGCTTTTTACCCCTCTGCATTTATCTGACAGCTTTAATTACGAGTTACATTGTCGACTCAGATTACCGATTCAGAAAATAATCCTAACATAACTGTTGATGTTATTAGATCAATAGGGCGTTATTGCTTCCCAGGGGAAATACACAAGCTACCCAGCAGTATGTCAAGCAAGAAATATAAAATATGTATAAATAGATTAAAATGTGTGCCACACTAATTATAGTCCGATAATTTCTATATATTGTAAAATGGGTAATTCTGCATGGGTAGTTAAGTGTGATGCTTATACTTTTATACATAAACTGAAGTGCCAGTTTATCCTGCGGCCCATCTTACCTTTGTAAGATTGTTAATGTACTGTTAATCGGAATGAGTATTCTAATCTTTAAACGCTCCAGAAGGTGGAAAATGAGCCCCCCTACTGTATTTAGTTTTGATCATGTCACCGCTCTCACTGCCGATTCAATAGTGTCATTTAAACACCAACTAAAGACATACCTGTTTACTCTGGCGTTTGTTTAATTACATTTTCTATGACCTGCTTGTATCTTTTTTATTTATCTTATTGTTTTTTACTGCACCATCTTTTACTGTGTATTTTTTTCTGCTCTTTAACTGTTAAAATGTTTTGGCCCCTGTTATTAATTGTCAATTTGTTTTAATTGACTACTGTACTGCACTTTGTGACCCTTTGTCTGTGAAAAGTGCAATATAAATAAACCTTACTTACTATAGAGTTTCCATGCCTGATCATACCAGACTATGGAATTTCAGCATTTACAGTGAAGACATTTTTGCTATCGTAGATGTTGTTGACTTCATCCCTAAAATACATATAAAGAGGCATGCCATGATGATGTTACGTTTCTTTAAAAAAAAAAACATACCATTATTTTAACGCTGGAACAATCGGATTTCTCTCAAACATATATTTTGAGATTTCATAGCATTAGAATGGCTTTAATGAAATGTGTAGGGCTCGTGTCCCTTCTGATCACCAAACAAACCTGTTTCCTCGTGTAAGTGCATTGTTGTTCTGGCTACCTAACTTGATTTGTTGACTGCCTGCTGCATTTCCGTCTGCACAAAACAAAGTTAAAGTCCACTCTGGAAGGGAAATGGAATAGTCATAAAATCCCGATGCCGCTGATATGGAGGGTCTTTGTCTTGCTGTTTATTTCATCAATATTTCAGCTGTTGGGAGAGAAATCATTTCTTGCATTCTTGCTGCCAGTGCCCCGTGTGCTCACTTTTTGGCCCAAAGTGATCAATTTATTTGTGTCATGTCGCTGCAGCAGCTAGTTTACAGCAACCATAAAGAATGTCGGTGACATAAGAACAATTGGTTCAAATTTAGTCAGACAGACAGAAAGCAGGGGTGTGTGGAGCTATTATAAAGTTGTGTGTGTAATGGGTCCCCAGCCAGGTTCCCTCTTCATCCCATCAGTCAGGTTTAAGAGCACAGGGCGCCCGTCAGCGCCAGCAAGCCTTCTGGGACCCCGTATAGCTCAGGATGAAATGACACATCTTGACATCTTAAATTCAACAAGATTAAACCCACACCAGAGGAAGAGGAGCAGACCACTCTTCTGTTTTATATCCCTTTCCACCTCCCCCTCCTTTTGTTCCTTTAAACTGTCTTCAGAGACCTCTGCTTTATTGTCGTCTTTGAGGGCCTGTCTTGAAAATGGAAATAGTTTCCCCTATTATTTCACAACTGCCTGACTCTGTCTCTCTTTCCGCAGAGGGGATCAGACGAGCTGAGCATGTACAGCACTCCCAACTCTGGTGTGAGCAGTATCAGTGGTGAGTTGGTTCCGACCCCCCTTGAACCGTGGGTGGGGTGGGGGATGGGGGGCTTGATGTAATTTGCAGGCAATCGTTTGTGGCATGAAAAGGAACGAAAAGATTCATCTGTGTTTGAAGAGTGAAACGGGCTGCGTTGAACCGTTTTCCCACGGGGGCTATTTAGTGTCTGAATACTATCACGCTCCTCAGTGGGTGGGCACATGTGACTAGACCAGACATCGTCATTCAATACTTCCTCACAGAATTAAGGATGACTGAAAGGGCTGGTTGTAGCGCCACGAAGAGAAGATGGACAAAGTTAGGCTATTAAACTCTGCCAACAAAATAAAGGCGTACACAAGGGTCTGTAATCAGAGTCCCAGTCTGGCATCGCGACACAATGACCCCCCCCAAAGGCAACTCTAAAAGCATAAATGTCCTGATTGCATATTTTGCTGAATATTGGCGTATGAAGATCGTCAGTAAAACTTTATTTCACACTGATGGTTAACGTTAAACTGTAATTAATCCGTGAGGGGAGCGGGATCCGTACGGATCAACAGCGGCCCGTTCCACCACCAGTAGGTCGGGTGTTGGGCTACAGAACAGAATCATTAATCATCTCAGGGCAGCGTGACTGGCAAAGAGTTGTGTGTGTGAATTCTCAACATACTCTGACTCTTTTATCGTCTGGATTATTCCTTTACTGTCAGTACTTCAAGAAGACCAAGCACCAGGGTCTTTTATTAGAGCAGTGAAACATGAAGCAGAGGTTACTTGGTCATCGTGTAAATTAGGGTATCAATATTGCTATCTTCTATGTTTTCTGGTTATTGAATACATAAATAGTGCATGTGAAATATCCCCAGGGTAGAGCCTTTTTTGTACCTGTACTTGTATAAATTAAATGCATAACAAATGTATTTTCTCATTTAATTAAGAACGTAAGTGCAGAGGGAGAAAAGTCATCTGAGTAATCTACTAGTCTGATTGAACTACTCTTGGGTATTCCTTTTGTTATTATCACTTCAGACGACATAATTGTGTGTTTTCGATATATGACGTCACCACATTGAACAACGATAAATTATATTGAAAGATTGTAGCCGCAGTGTAAATACACAGCTCTGCTGTAGACATGTGGATCCTCGCTTTGATGTGTAACGAGATAAAGTTCTTCAGCCGCCACTTTCTCCTGTTAAAGCACCCAACAATAACAGGAAATGTATTAATTTAATGAATTGATCCTCCTAACAAATATAGTGTGTATGCAAAGGAGGATGCATCTTCTTCCTCTGTGGCATAGAGCTCCATTGTTGTCCAAAATCTATTAAAACACATCAATGAGCCACACATGTTCCTTAATTATCATCAACACACACACACACACAGTTTATTTGGTATGTAACCCACACACACCGTCCTGCTGGAGCACCAAATGTGGATTAACGTTAGGGACTGAAAATGGTCCCCATCAAATGCAAATGTGTTTCCTCCCATTTGAGAAACAGTGGGCAGTTTTAGGAACTGACTGAGCTTTTACTAGTATATGATAATAACTCTTTCAAATGATTCTCTTTTCAGTAGGAACCACTGTGGCTGAGAGAAAGTATTGAGGGATGGATCTGAAGTTTGAGAGATTTCGAGATGGATTTTAGAGAAGTTGCTGCTTTTAGGCCTTTTCATGACATTTGTTGCCAGTGGCACGAATGCAGAACGGCGCCGGCCTTATCCTTTCAACCAGAGTGGCTTTCCTTGCACTGATCGGCGCAAAGTAACCAACGATTGTGCTGGACTTTCAGACGGAGCGTCCAACGGCAGCGACAGTAAAAAGTTGAGGGTGGAGGAGGCCCCGCCGTCTCGCGTGCTCCACATCCGGAAACTGCCCAACGAGGCCTCGGAGACGGAAGTCATCGCCCTGGGTCTGCCTTTTGGCAAAGTCACCAATATCCTCACGCTGAAGGGAAAGAACCAGGTGAATGGTGGAAACGGTTAGACATGGGGTATTTGTATTAAGCACGTAACAATTGTCAGGCTTCCGTTGACCTGTCCAGCACCACGTGTCCGCTAACATCTTCCTGTATCACGTGTGTGTGGTTTGGATACCCTCGGTCTTGCTATCTTGAACTGATCCTGAAACACAAAGGTTGGCCAAAAGGCCTATTGTGTGCCTGCCGAGTAAGGCTGCGGGAGACACTTGGCAACTGTCCCCGAGATGCCTGCCCAATACGGCTGCTTTGTTCTCCTCGCAGCACCGATGGCCGCGGTTGTCCAGTCTCTCTTATCCGTCTCTCATCGCGACTTTTAGACAAATTTCCCGGGAATTGATCAGAGATACGTTATTTTTTTTCTGTCTTCACTTGTTCCAGGCGTTCTTGGAGATGGGCACGGAGGAGGCAGCCATCACCATGGTCAACTACTACACCACTGTCAATCCTCACATCCGCAATGTCCCCGTGTTTATTCAGTACTCCAATCACAAAGAACTCAAAACCGATGCCGGCAATCAGGTAAGCCGAGCCAGACTACCGGAGCACTGTTGGGCTCAGTTCTGCAGAGAGCCACGTTTTTATTTTAAACAAACATTACAGCAGTTAATTAAATCAAACACACGGCTACTACGCTTGTGCCTCGTTAGCTTTAAAGTTAGAACTAGAGATTTTAGTTTGGTCCTCTTCATACTTTGAAACGTCCGTCTTAATTTCCAACAGCTTTACAATAGACCGTGTTGAGTATTCGATCAATGTGTGCTCTGTTCTCTTTGCATTGATAATCAGTCAAATGGGTCACCATTGTTAAAAGAGAGTGATGCCAGCTTGTGTTTGGCTGTAGCGGACCCAGGCAGTGCTTCAGGCGGTGTCAGCAGTCCAGTCCGGCGGGTCGCCAAGCTCCGACGTGCAGGAGGCTCTCGCCGCAGCCTCCAGCCCCGTGCTGCGGATCATCATCGATAACATGTTTTACCCCGTCACGCTCGACGTCCTGCAGCAGGTATGCAGCGGCCCGGTTGGCACGCGACACATCCACCAAAAGTTTTGTCCACAAATGTTTTAAATCTGTATTTGTTTGTGTTCAAATCTTTCGGTTTCAGATTTTCTCCAAGTTCGGCACGGTCATGAAGATAATCACATTCACCAAGAACAATCAGTTCCAGGCCCTTCTGCAGTTCAGTGACCCGGTCAATGCACAGCAGGCCAAACTGGTATCCACAGCTCCCACCAGTCATGTCACGCATTTTTATTACTAACCTGCTGTTCTGATAGCCTTTGCAATAGCAGTATGTACCATATATGATGGATATTTAAATGTTTTCTCTGCTCCTTCCAGGCCCTGGATGGCCAGAACATCTACAATTCATGCTGCACGCTGCGCATCGACTTCTCCAAGCTGGTCAACCTAAATGTCAAGTACAACAACGACAAGAGTCGGGACTACACGCGGCCCGAGCTGCCTGCCGGCGACGGCCAGCCCAGCCTCGACTCCACGGTGGCCGCCGCCTTCAGCAAAGACTCCAACTCCCTCCTCGGTAAGATCCCAGGTAGATCACACTTTTATTTTCCTCCCCTTTTTGTCAAGATAATGATTGTTTGTTACCCACTGGCTGGGTTTCCGTCCCACGAGACGAGTTGTGTTCTTGCTCTGCGTTGTCGTGATAGAGCTGCTCTCCATTCCACGGTTGTCTTTGTCTCCGTCCTTGTCAGGAGCCCTGAACCCTTTGAGCGCGGCGGCGGCGGCTGCTGCTGCTGCAGGCAGGGTGGCGCTTGCTGGACAGGCGGGGTCCAGCGGGGTCCTGCTGGTCAGCAACCTCAACGAGGAGGTCAGTAACACACCTGCACACACACACACACACACCAGCCAAATGGAACCTCTACCCACCATCTTCATCCATCTGTTCTTTATTTCTTTTCTTTTCTGTCGGTTGTGGCCCGTCCTCGCTGTGCTCCTATTCTTCTTTGTCTTGTGTCTGCTATAGAGGAGACATAAAGAAGGTCCACGGTGACATGCTTTGTACAAATTTGGCCCGGGGGCAGAACTCTAATCACGTTCTAAACTAAATTGCCTTATTAGACATTATTTGTCTGTGATCTTGGAGAAATATGTGTTGGTGCTTGTACTAAAAACTCTCATCAGAATAAGATGGCAGGGAGCAACTCCTCTCAGAGGGGGGTGTTGTGCCTCCGTAGATTTGTTTTGAGTTCAGTTTTTTTTCTGTAGCCAAGCTGATAATGTCTGGGGTAGAAAACGTATATATAGTCCATATTTCTAGATGGTCATTTCCTTTTACTATTAGAGATGGACTGGACCTTGCTTTTCCTCTTAGTTTTGATATGAAGTCCCCAAAAAAGTCTAACCTTTTCCTTTGCTTTTCTTTACATACCCAGAGCCCTGCTGAAGTATTTTAGTTTGTTAACTCTTTGTCGAGACTCATCATGTCGCTGTGAGCGAGAGGGGGTTTGCTGTTGCTGTCCCCTCCCCTCTTTCCCCCTCCGATGTTCTGCCCTCCCCCACTCTTGTCGAACTGTATCTAACTCGGCTAACTGTCTCTCTTCTGTTTTTCTCTCTAAGCTCTCCTCACCTCTCCTCAGCTCATATGAAAAGCTCATATGAAATCATTCTGTGGTCTTCCTAACCTGGGAACAAATACCTGCCTCTCTGAAACGCTTCCTTCAGTCTTTAATCCCTCATCCTCAGACTTTTTTCTCTCTTTAGTTTTTTCCCCTCCTTTTACTGTGACTTAAAGGGGATCCAATATGTCTCACCTAATGTCTCTGTCTCTTTCCCCATCAGTCTGTTCTCTCTGAATGTGTCATAGCGGAGCCTCTGGCAGTATCTCAACTGATTGCTAAACATGTTAAGATACTGCGCCTACTCTCTCTCAGCCTACCAGACTTGTGTGAACGCCATTGTTTTACCCAAGTGGCCTTCACGTCAACTCTTGCATGCCAAATTATACCGCTGAGCAAAATCTGAACTGCATGGATCCTTTAATAATCCCCCCCCCCCCCTCAGCTTCTCACACTCTTGTAGAACCATCCCCCCCTCGCTGAAAGATTGTTGATCTTCAGATCGCCGACCTGCTGCATGTTGTTTTTTCTCCCATGGTTCTGACTTTTATATTGCTGATTTTATTATGATTTTGACATGAATGTACCTTTACCCCCATGCTTGTCCAGGGTGAAAGACATTTTGGCATAAGTTACTTGCTGTATTTTGGCTAAAGAGAACATTGATCCAAGCCATTATCTCTGACCAAACTACCTGCATTATTCCAGTGTACTGACCTAAATTTTATTTTTTGTCCCTCCCCTTCCCCCCTCCTCCTCACTTTTTTATTTATTTTTTATTTTTCTCCCCCTCAATTTGCATTTGCCTCACAATTCATGCCCTCCTCCTCTCCACCCTCTCCCTCTCCCCCACCCCCCTTCCCCCTGCCCCCTCTACTCCATGTGTCTATGGGGGACTATTTAATCCATCAAATCACCCCTTCTTCCTCCACCACCTCCTCCCACAACAACAACCCCCTCCCCCCTCTCCCACCCCCCCATGACTCCCCTTTTCGCCGCCTGCCCCCCTACTCCATGACCCACCACCTCCATCACTCTCCGGGGGGAAAAACAAAAACCACCATTCCTCCTACCTACCTCCGTTCTGGATCGATCTGTCCATCTCTACCTCCGCTCCGCTCCGACTCTTCTACCTCTCTACCTGTCTCACGCTGCTTGTTGCTCTTCTCTCCCTCTAAAGATGGTTGCGCCCCAAAGTCTGTTTACCCTCTTCGGTATGTTATCGTTAGCTCTCTCTCTCTCTCTCTCTCTCTCTCTCTCTCTCTCTCTCTCTCTCTCTTTTTCTCTCAAAACCTTCTCTTTTTATTCTATTTCCATTCTATCTTTGAGACATTTGTTGTTATTATTATTATTATTATTATTATTATTATTATAATTACGAGCTTATGTTAGCGCACAGTAGCTTGTTTAGTCATTTGTAATACATTTGCCCCCCCCCCCCCCCCCCCCCTTTATTGGTTTGGGTTAATGTTGATTACTTTTACCTAAACCTCACTATATAGTGATCTGTTAATGCACGGTTAAGTCAATATTTTTGCATGCTGTTTTATTGATATGATTTGTAGCCATCTGACACAGCATGATAAGTTCTCTGTTTAGAGGGTGTCTCTTCTCTCTGTACCTGTTCTCTCTATACACCTCTCACTCAAACAGTCTGCTGTAAAGTTCTTGTGTGTACTCTGCTAGTCTCTCTTCTGTGTTTCCTGCCTTTTTATTTGAAATATCCTTTACCTCCAGTGCGGACTTTTCCGTTTTTTTTTCCTAACTGTCTGCTCTCTCTCCACCTCACCTCTTATCCTCCCGCCTGCCTGTGGCTCTAATGCAGGAGTGTACGGCGATGTCCAGAGGGTGAAAATCCTTTACAACAAGAAGGACAGCGCTCTCATTCAGATGTCAGACGCCAACCAGGCCCAGCTAGGTGAGCGCACGTCTCGCTGTCCTGCGACGCAGGCGGCAGGCGACACGTTTGCTGTTAAAACGCCCCGTGTCTTGTATGCTCTGCGTCTCTGGTCGGGCGTAAGGCTTCGGAGGCACATTTACACAGACACTCTCAAATGGATGGATGGCCATGCCTGTAAGAAACATCACGCCAGAGTTTGTTGTTTGCTGACGAGTGAAAGGAACTATACTTTATGAAGAGCTGTCATCACTAAGTGGGCGTATGCAACGCTTTTCACTTCAACAGCGTAACGTTTGGTCATGTAATTGATTCCGAGTCTGATGACCTAAACATAAGCAGCATTTCTCGGTGTGTTCAGTTTGGACTCTGCCTATGTTTTCTTAGTAAAGCCAGTGAATACCACATGTCAGACTGCAGCGTGACCTTTCGTTCTTCTCCCCGCGGCCGAAGCGATGAGCCACGTGAACGGCCAAAAGATGTACGGGAAGATCATCCGCGTGACGCTGTCCAAGCACCAGACGGTGGCGCTGCCTCGGGACGGCCTGGACGACCAGGGCCTGACCAAGGACTTCGCCAACTCCCCGCTTCACCGCTTCAAGAAACCGGGCTCCAAGAATTTCCAGAACATCTTCCCGCCATCCGCCACCCTCCACCTCTCCAACGTCCCGTAAGTACCACGGCGGCGAGCTCGGGATCAATCGGTTCTGTTGTTGCTGGAGAAATGCTGCGTGTCAAATATCTCATGAGGCAATGAAAGCTGTTCATGCAGGTCCAGCTGCAAATTACCCTCAATCTCAGCACCGTCTGAGTACCTGACCGAAGAGACCTTTTTACCTCAGACATTTCGATTTGTCGTAGAGGGAAAAGCTACCGGTAATGGCGCTCGGGTTCATCGAGTGTCCCATAGAGCCGGAACGCACAATAGCAGAACCCTGGAATGAGTTCACCTCAATAACATTTTTAAAATGTCATCAATTCTGCTTTTCCCCCCGATGCCGTGCCCAAATATCTGCCAAAGTACCAAAATGTCACACACTGAACTAGTCAGCTGGGTAAGTTCATACAAATTATGCTTTCTGCAGATAGTTTTGCTTTTATTTGTCAAGAGGTAGAGAAATCTAATTATATGAATATATTTCATAATAAAATGCAGCATCAGAAACATTGCTCTAGAACTCACCATCAACAGTTTTCTTCAGAACTATTAAAGGTGTAACCCGACTGTAACCTCTGACCTTTTGTCTCTACAGACAAGACGTGACGGAGGAGGACCTGCGGCTGCTCTTCTCAAACGCTGGAGGAACCGTGAAAGCATTCAAGTTTTTCCAGTACGTAGACTTATCCTACTGCATGATACGGGACCTGAACACAGCCTCTGTAGCCTAATTCATGGTCGCGTGATCAAAACTCAAAGGCTCGTCATTTTCATTAAAGTACCTTACATCTCATTCCACCTTTAATGTGCCGGAGCTGCTGCTAGCTTTGGGGCTTTCTTTTGTAGTTTTACGAGGACATGAGCACACCATCGAACCCAATACGGGTCTCGGTCTCGGGGCACCCCTAGTTTCATGCCGTACTTAACGCTGTGCCGTGTTTATTTGTTTCTTAGGGATCGTAAAATGGCTCTGCTCCAGATGTCCACAGTGGAGGAGGCCATCCAGGCCCTGATTGACCTTCACAACTACAACATGGGAGGCAACCAGCACCTGAGAGTCTCCTTCTCAAAGTCCACCATTTAAAGGAGAAGAAGGAAGAAAGCGTGACCCCCAGTCTGGGGGCTGGTGGTCAGAAACCTTACAGACTGTGTCTGTACACTGGGGGGGGGGGGGGGGTCAGTGAATCAGTTCTGTTGTTGGGGTTTTGTTGATCCTGTCATTCCTTTAAGAGAGAGACTGACATTTTTGACATCCTGTTTTTGTTTTTAAAAGAAAACAAATGAGTATTTTGCAGATACTGGATCTTCCCAGCTGTTCTTAACTGTACCTCTGTATTTCTATGTCAGGCAAAACTATTGACATGATGGATTGTCCCCACCCCCCGTATGATAGTTTGATGTAGATCAGTGTTTAACTCCTTGTTTAGTTAAAAAGATACAGTACTTATGTGCCTTACTTGACAATATCAACTGTTTCTACAGCGGGACATGTTCGTTAATAACCCTCTTATGCTTTCGAGGCACATCGGTATTGGTATATATTTTTGAGGGTTAGTGAGAATGAAAGCTGTTTTGTCATCCTCTACACTTTGTTACACTTTTTTATTTAGCTTTTGGGGGGAGGGGTGGTTTTAGATTCATAACATTTATCCTTTTTTAGTTGAGAATATTCATGAGATGGGAAAATGTAAGAGTTTTACAGCGATCCCTCGACAGGCAGCTTCACGTTGAGTTCCATTATTCCACAAGTACGTTCAGTGTAAGATCCTCCCCCGCTTTTAAATTCAAGTATTTCTATATCCGTGTGGTTTAGTTTATTTGGAAGCCTGACATCCCCACAGCTATTCCATGAGGTGTTTATTGTCCGTGACATGGTTTCTAAAGCATGTTTGGTTATGATGGGATCTCACTGCAGAAAGCGTTGCATGCTGTGGAAGCAGTGAGAAGATGAGTCCACTGTGATTTCTTTGTCATGTGACCGTTTACATCGAGAGGGCTACTCATTTGGACCAAAGTTTCTGTGCCTTTAGTGTTGCTTTAATTCATTAGAACAAACAACGAAACATATTTGAACACACTGATGATGACCCAAACCTTTAAGTGGTGAGTTAATTCCCAATTTGTTTGAAACAACCCAACCTTGGCTTGAGGTTAATGCTCAGAAATAAAAGTTACATCTATTGTATGTATTTCTTCCAAGTCTGATTTTATACAGCTCCAAATGTAAGGATTTGGTTTAGTCCTGAAGAGGCACAATTAAAGGATGGATTGTTTTCTAACACGGGAGGTGCGCCTTGCTGTCCTGCTTTTGTCTTCTTTTGAGTTTTCTCCCTCATGGTCTCTCTGGTGTATTCTGCATTACGTCTGTAGCATGCTTAATAAACTATTCTGTAGCTCTGCATTCTCCTCTGTCTCTCACGTCTCTGCTCTCCTCTGAAAACATCTTCAGTCCCACGGTGGGAAAGCAGCCAAAGTGAACGTTGTAGCCACTCAGACAAGAAGCGGCTCTCTAATAAGCCCGATGTAGCCCTGTGATCGCACTAATTCACAGGACAAGTACATCTGTGTTGACGCGTTTCCCACCCTGCCAACTGAAGCTACCCCTTTGATGTCTTGCTCTGCTCTCTTCTGCTAGTTGCCTATTTTCTAATCAGTCTCTAAGGGCCTCCGCTCTCCCGACAATCTGTCTGATCCATCTACGTGCTCTCGCACTTTTTAATCAATTACATAAATGGCCACATTTGTCATTTTTCCAAGCTCTGCATTTCCTCCCCGCCGTCGCCTTCTGAGCATTTCTCAGTAAACGTCACTTTGTACACACTTGAATAATGTTTTGGCAATTAAATCCACGTGGTGTTGCTGCAGAAGGTCTGAAGGAATAAACGTGAGCGATCTCAACCGCTGTTCAGTCCCGTATTTAAAACCTGTAAATCCATGTCAGTGGAAAACAATGTGCTTGTTTGACGTCATCGCTCCACTCCAGTCTCGCGTCTCGTTGCCAATCGGACTAAACGTACATTTATATTAGCGTCTCTCTGCTCACTGAATATGCGCAGCAGGGTTTTCCCACTGAGCCCTCAGACTTCACTTTGTGATGACGGAACTGTTTTTTTAATCTCAAGGACATTTTTACAAATCTAAATGGATAATATGAGGAGTCATAGTTCACCTGTTGGGTTGCAGTTCGAGGTATCCCCTCAACAGTTTATAGGTTAACTGAATTCAAGAAATCTCAGGTGCTGCTGATCTATTTTTACATTACATTTCAGTTCATTTAGCTGACTTTTATCCAAAGTGACTTACAATAAGTGCATTCAACCACAAGTACAAACTCAGAACAACAAGAATCGAGAAAGTAATGTTTCTTCAAGAAAGCCAAACTACAAAAATACCATAAGTAATACAATAAGTAAGTGGCATTTAAGTGCCACTGAAGTGCTAGTCGTTTTTTATTCAAGGTATAGTTGGAAAAGATGTGTTTTTAGTTTCCAGCGGAAGATGTAGAGACTTCCTGATGTCAGTGGGGAGCTCGTTCCACCAATGAGGAGCCAGGACGGCAAACAGTGACGGAGCTACGAGCCGATTGGTAGATGTCGAGTGGCGTGAACGGGCTGGTGTGTGAGGTTAGACCATGTCCTGGGTGTGAGGTTAGACCATGTCCTGGGTGTGAGGTTAGACCATGTCCTGGGTGTGAGGTTAGACCATGTCCTGGATGTGAGGTTAGACCATGTCCTGGGTGCTAGGTTAGACCATGTCCTGGGTGCTAGGTTAGACCATGTCCTGGGTGTAAGGTTAGACCATGTCCTGGGTGTAAGGTTAGGCCATGTCCTGGGTGTGAGGTTAGACCATGTCCTGGTCCTGGGTGCTAGGTTAGACCATGTCCTGGGTGTAAGGTTAGACCGTGTCCTGGTCCTGGTTGCTAGGTTAGACCATGTCCTGGGTGTAAGGTTAGACCGTGTCCTGGTCCTGGGTGCTAGGTTAGGCCATGTCCTGGGTGCTAGGTTAGGCCATGTCCTGGGTGTGAGGTTAGACCATGTCCTGGGTGTGAGGTTAGACCATGTCCTGGTCCTGGGTGTAAGGTTAGACCATGTCCTGGGTGTAAGGTTAGACCATGTCCTGGTCCTGGGTGTGAGGTTAGACCATGTCCTGGTCCTGGGTGTGAGGTTAGACCATGTCCTGGGTGTAGACTGGACCCGATCTGTTCGCAGCATGGTACCACTATTTTGAAGCGGATCAGGGCGGCCACTGGTAACCAGTGAAGGGAGCGGAGTAGTGGAGGAGCGGAGGTGGGGAGTATTGGAGGAGTGGAGGAGCGGAGGAGGGGAGGAGCGGAGGTGGGGAGTATTGGAGGAGTGGAGTATTGGAGGAGGGGAGGAGGGGAGGAGTGGAGGAGCGGAGGTGGGGAGTATTGGAGGAGTGGAGGAGCGGAGGAGGGGAGGAGCGGAGGTGGGGAGTATTGGAGGAGTGGAGGAGTGGAGGAGGGGAGTATTGGAGGAGCGGAGGAGGGGAGGAGGGGAGGTGGGGAGTATTGGAGGAGGGGAGGAGGGGAGGAGCGGAGGTGGGGAGTATTGGAGGAGTGGAGGAGCGGAGGAGGGGAGGAGCGGAGGTGGGGAGTATTGGAGGAGTGGAGTATTGGAGGAGGGGAGGAGGGGAGGAGTGGAGGAGCGGAGGTGGGGAGTATTGGAGGAGTGGAGGAGTGGAGGAGGGGAGTATTGGAGGAGCGGAGGAGGGGAGGAGTGGAGGAGCGGAGGTGGGGAGTATTGGAGGAGTGGAGGAGCGGAGGAGGGGAGGAGCGGAGGTGGGGAGTATTGGAGGAGTGGAGGAGTGGAGGAGGGGAGTATTGGAGGAGCGGAGGAGTGGAGGAGTGGAGGAGCGGAGGTGGGGAGTATTGGAGGAGCGGAGGAGTGGAGGAGGGGAGTATTGGAGGAGCGGAGAAGGGGAGGAGTGGAGGAGCGGAGGTGGGGAGTATTGGAGGAGCGGAGGTGGGGAGTATTGGAGGAGTGGAGGAGTGGAGGAGGGGAGTATTGGAGGAGTGGAGGAGTGGAGGAGCGGAGGTGGGGAGTATTGGAGGAGCGGAGGTGGGGAGTATTGGAGGAGCGGAGGTGGGGAGTATTGGAGGAGTGGAGGAGTGGAGGAGCGGAGGTGGGGAGTATTGGAGGAGTGGAGGAGCGGAGGTGGGGAGTATTGGAGGAGCGGAGGAGTGGAGGAGGGGAGTATTGGAGGAGTGGAGTATTGGAGGAGTGGAGGAGGGGAGTATTGGAGGAGCGGAGGTGGGGAGTATTGGAGGAGCGGAGGAGTGGAGGAGGGGAGTATTGGAGGAGTGGAGTATTGGAGGAGTGGAGGAGGGGAGTATTGGAGGAGCGGAGGAGCGGAGAAGGGGAGGAGTTGAGGAGCGGAGGAGTGGAGGAGTGGAGGAGCGGAGGAGGGGAGGAGCGGAGGAGGGGAGGTGGGGAGTATTGGAGGAGTGGAGGAGTGGAGGAGCGGAGGAGGGGAGGAGTGGAGGAGCTGCATTCTGGACGAGCTGCAGAGGCCTTAGGTAGACCTGCCAGGAGGGAGTTCCAGTATTTAGTTCCTTTTTTAAAAACTGACTTGAGTAGAATGACATGAATTGGTGAAGCTCTTTTCACGCAGCTTGACTGATTCACTGGAGGATCCTTTAGTATTCCCCCTAAACGAGAGCACGGAGCGCCTCCTGTCCGGCTCCTTGACGTCCCTCTCTGAGACTCTGATTTGTGGCTGCACATTGTCACGTTTCAGAATTCGATCAATTCCATCCGATAACGTGATGACATTCTGGAAGAAGATCGTTAATATCAGGCTCACGTGATGAAAAGCGCAAACTTCCACTAGGAAACCTTCTAGGAAGGATATTAAGGAGGATATGAAAAGCATCAGGAATAATGGAAATAAGATTTTTTTTATTTTACTTCCTAAACTATTAATCTGCAGTCCCGCAAGTTTGTTACTAACCGGCATTACATTTTTTATCCCAATTAGAGTCACCGGGCGGAAGCAGAAGTCCCGCTCTGCCCATATGTGTCACGTGACCACTAATCTATTTTTGATTTTTACTAAATTTAGTTATAACTGGACAGTGGGGCTGCACGGTGGTGTAGTGGCTAGCACTGTCGCCTCACAGCAAGAGGGCCGCGGGTTCGATTCCCGGTCGGAGCGGTCCTTCTGTGTGGAGTTTGCATGTTCTCCCCGTGGCAGCGTGGGTTCTCTCCGGGCTCTCCGGCTTCCTCCCACAGTCCAAAGACATGCTGCAGGTTAATTGATCTCTAAATGTCCCATAGGTGTGAATGTGAGAGTGAATGGTTGTATGTCCCTACATGTGCCCTCGATGGACTGGCGGCCTGTCCAGGGTGTCCCCTGCCTTCGCCCTATGTCAGCTGGGATAGGCTCCAGCGCCCCGCAACCCTAATGAGGATAAGCGGTATTGAAAATGGATGGATGGATGGGATGGACAGAAAAATGTCCGCGCATCGTGGATTTGGTCCCCAGTATCTCCAAAATCCTGGCTTTTCACCACTACTTTTTGGGGGCTTTGCGACATGAGATTGATCAAAACTAAAGTAACCCCATCCCGCCGGAGTCGATACAGATACATCCGCTCCACGTTTCCAGCTCGATGTCCACGTCTGTCCAAAATGTCATCGCTTCGTCATTTTATCTTATTAGACATGTGGGACATTTTCATAATTAGCATATGGCTGAAGCCCAGTGAACAAGTGGATACATCCGATCTCCTGAACCCTCGTGTGTGAGGACACGGACGAGTACATATATACGTAGTATCATATTTTGTCATGAAAGACAATTGTAATGTACTATTTATTATTTATATACAGAATATATTGTTATTCTGACGGTATTGCAGGGTGCAGTGTGAGTAGTAGCTGGAGCTCCCCAGATAAAGACGTTGTCTATCCACCTGTCATGAAGTCGTCAGGCGGGGGAGGGTAAGGCTGGTCATTACTTTCGGTAGCCGGTACAAGTTTTACCGAGAAATGAAGCCAATCGCTCACCCGCGTGATGTGTTGACAGTCTTATTCATCGTAGGCCTCGCAGCGCTGCAATGAATGAATCAATAAATAATTAATACCAATGTAATCACAGTGTAATGAAAAATGACCTCCTCACCTTGGTAGCTACAGTGTTGTATGTAGGTAAACTAAAATGGACTTGCTTGTGTATTAATAGCCCATATACATGCATGTCCTGAGATCTCTTGCCCGACATAAACCGCCCAGATGTACAAAAACACACAAAAAAAACAACCTGAACAAAGAAGCTTCGGCTTCTCGCGGGCGCCTATTTGTGGGATGTTCTTCTGCTCGTTGCCACAGCGGCCATGTTTCAGCTCTCACTGGGACACACTTGATGAATTAACAGTCCGTCACAAATACATAACTCAAATATGCTCAAATGCTCGAAAATGTTTCACGTAATGAATAACTTAGTAGGATCAACCTTCCAGCTTTCCATCAGGAGCTGAAGATTAATGAGCAAAACAACGACTACGCAATCAAGTGGAGTTACTCAGAAACACACCGTACACAAAAGACATGTCTGATATTCATGTTGTCATTTAGCCAATCCGCGTCCTATGTTGTATGTTTTGATACTATAATAACCATTTGTTGAGGTTCGGTATAACGGTGTAGCATTTGGTCACGAATGATTTTAATGTCACAACTTCTCCACGTCTCATTGTGGATGGTAAAAAGCTTGCCCGTGCCGAGAGGCGCACACACAGGAAACTGTGTTCTCATTCTCCAGGTCGAACCAACACGTTAATAATGCACCTGTGAAACATTTTTCAAGTCCGATTTTTGCTTTCGCATTTTCTAACCTTTTAATATTATGTCAGAGTGTGCTTGATGGTGAGGTGGTGAACTGAAGTCGGACTGCAGAAGTGAAATGTGAGCGGCATCATTATACAAATAATGATGGCGCTCACATTTAATTTGCCTTTGCCCTGTGCCCTCATATATTCTCTTCATCACAAACAGTCAAACCAGCACTGCTATTTGTGCTTGTACTAGGGAGTCATAATTATAACTCTCAGCAAATTTCAATTATAAAAAATATGAACCAACTCAAACCACAAATCAAATGACACTTTATATTTCATCAGCGCTATCTGTGGTCCTCAGAGCAGAGGAGAGACCGAGCTACCGACACTCAAAGTCATCTGAGGAGCAGCTGATGTAATGATCATCATCTGTAAGATATCATCATTAAAGAACTGCAGAACAGAGCGTCAGTAGTTTTCAATAATTGTTCACAATAATACTGTCCAGATATGTACAATCTGAGTTTTCATCAAGTGTTTGTGAGTAAAATTGCTGTAGTGAACGACTTTATTGATTCATTTATGGTTTACTCCATAGAGACAGATACAGCATAGTACACACAGGCAAACAGTAAACTGATAAGGATTGTGTAAATTAGCAATGTGTGGAAGTAAAGCCAGTGACAGCTCTCGTACGAAAACTCCATATCCTCATTATCAGTACTGATCATAATGAAAAGACAAGTAAATCAATTGTGTTCACCCATCAAACTTCCTTAAAAAAAGGACATTGAGGATTGTGAGGACTTTGAGGACTGTTAAGACATTTAGGACATTGAGGACTGTGAGGACATTGAGGACTGTGAGGATATTGAGAACTGTGAGGACAATTGAGGACTGTGAGGACTGTTAAGACATTTAGGACATTGAGAACTGTGAGGACTGTTAGGACATTGAGAACTGTGAGGACTGTTAGGACATCGAGGACTGTGAGGACAGTGAGGACATTGAGGACTGTGAGGACAGTGAGTATTGTTAGGACATTGATAACCTTTCAATTCAGTTTATTTTGTATAGCCCAATATCACAAATTACAAATTTGCCTCAGAGGGCTTTACAATCTGTACACATACAACATCCCTGACCTTTGACCTCACATCGGATCAGGAAAAACTCCCCAAAAATAACCTTTCACAGGGAAAAAAGGGAAGAAACCTTCAGGAGAGGAACAGAGGAGGATCCCTCTCCCCGGATGGACAGAAGCAATAGATGTCATGTGTACATAATGAACAGCATTTACAAAGTTACATAAACACATTACATTAATATGACAATGTATGAATGGAACTCCAATCCATGAAACAGAAGGAGGTAGAGAGGAAGGGGGCGGGGCGCATCAGCAGGGCCAACGCGGGAGGCCGGCTCACCAGGCATCAGACACCTCCAGGTCCAATGGACCCTATGAGACGTGAAGTCACAACGACTCCAGGAGGAAGCAGAGTTAATAAGGTGCAATGGAGAGATGTCAATTCATCCATAAGGAGAGAGAGAAGAGGAGATAGGTGCTCAGTGTATCCTAAAACATCCCCCAGCAGCCTATAAGCCTATAGCAGCATATCAAGGGGCTGGACCAGGGCAAACCTGATTCAGCCCTAACTATAAGCACTATCAAACAGGAGTCTTAAGTCTATTCTTGAATGAGGTGACTGTGTCTGCCTCCTGGACTGAAAGTGGAAGCTGGTTCCATAAAAGAGGAGCTTGATAACTGAAGGCTCTTGCTCCCATCCTACTTTTTAGGACTCTAGGAACCACAAGTAGCCCCGCATTTAGTGAGCGCAGCTCTCTAGTGGGGCAATATGGTACTACAAGCTCCTTAAGATATGATGGTGCATCACCAATCAAGGCTTTGTAGGTGAGGAGAAGAATTTAAAATGTGATTATTGATTTTACAGGGAGCCAGTGCAGAGCAGCTAATACAGGAGTAATGTGATCTCTTTTCTTAGTTTTTGTGAGTACACGAGCTGCAGCATTCTGGATCAACTGGAGGGACTTAAGAGACTTATTAGAGCAGCCTGATAATAAGGAGTTGCAGTAATCTAGTCTGGAAGTAACAAACGCGTGAACCAGCTTTTCTGCATCTTTTTGAGACAAGATGTGCCTGATTTTTGAAATGTTACGTAGATGAAAAAATGCAATCCTTGAGATTTGCTTAACGTGGGAGTTAAAGGACAAGTCTCGGTCAAAGATAACGCCGAGATTCTTTACAGTGGTGTTGGATGCCAGGGCAATGCCATCTACAGAAACCACATCACCAGATAATTGATCTCTGAGGTGTTCAGGGCCCAGTAAAATAACTTCAGTTTTGTCTGAGTTTAACATCAGGAAGTTGCAGGTCATCCATGTTTTTATGTCTTTAAGACATTCTTGAATTTTAGCGAGCTGGTTGGTCTCCTCTGGTTTGATCGATAGATATAATTGAGTATCGTCTGCATAGCAATGAAAGTTTATGCAGTGTTTCCTGATAATATTGCCCAAAGGAAGCATATATAAGGTAAATAAAATTGGTCCAAGCACAGAACCTTGTGGAACTCCGTGATTAACGTTGGTGGTCATTGAGGCTTCATCGTTTACAAATACAAAT
The DNA here is from genome assembly GCF_009769545.1 of Cyclopterus lumpus. Classification (NCBI taxonomy): domain Eukaryota; kingdom Metazoa; phylum Chordata; class Actinopteri; order Perciformes; family Cyclopteridae; genus Cyclopterus; species Cyclopterus lumpus. The sequence goes on from NC_046985.1 coordinate 18,138,834, forward strand.
TGAGATCGATCTGATAAATAGGATTTAAACCAACTTAGTGCGGTACCTGAAATGCCAATCGACTGATCCAATCTCTGTAATAGGATGTCATGATCAATGGTGTCGAACGCAGCACTAAGGTCTAACAAGACCAGTACAGAGATGAGTCCTTTATCAGCACTAAGGTCTAATAATACCAGTACAGAGATGAGTCCTTTATCAGCACTAAGGTCTAATAATACCAGTACGGAGATGAGTCCTTTATCTGATGCAATTAGGAGGTCATTTGTAATTTTCACCAGTGCTGTCTCTGTGCTGTGGTGTTTTCTAAATCCTGACTGAAACTCCTCAAATAAACTATTCTGATGTAGGAAGTCGCACAACTGATTTGCGACTACTTTCTCAAGGATCTTAGAGAGGAAGGGAAGGTTAGAGATCGGTCTGTAGTTAGCCAACACCTCTGGATTAAGAGTGGGCTTTTTCAAGAGAGGTTTAATTACAGCTACTTTGAAGGAATGTGGTACATGCCCTGTTAGCAAAGACACATTAACAATATCCAACAGAGAGGTGCCAATTAAAGGCAACACGTCTTTAAGCAGCCTCGTTGGGATGGGGTCCAAGAGACAGGTAGACGGTTTAGAAGTAGAAACCATTGAGGACAATTGGTCTAGGTTAATGGGAGAAAAGCTATCCAAATATACACCAGGGCATACAGCCGTTTCCAAGGCCACTCCTCTTGATGACAGATCGGCAGTAGTTGAGGGCAAGAGATCATCAATCTTGCCTCTAATAGTTCAAATCTTTTCATTGAAGAAGTTTATGAAGTCATTACTACTGAGGTCTATAGGAATACACGGCTCCACAGAGCTGTGACTCTCTGTCAGTCTGGCTACAGTGCTAAAGAGAACCCTGGGGTTGTTCTTATGTTTCTCTATTACTGATGAGTAATAGGCTGCTCTGGCATTACGGAGAGCCTTTTTATATGTTTTAAGGCTGTCTCGCCAAACTAAGCGTGATTCTTCCAGATTGGTGGAACGCCATATGCTTTCGAGCTTTCGTGAAGTTTGCTTTAGGTCGCGGGTCTGAGGGTTATACCAGGGAGCAAACCTCCTTTGCCTCACTGTCTTTTTCTTCAGTGGGGCTATCGAGTCTAGTGTCACTCAGTGAGCCTGTAGCACTATCGACAATATGATCAATCTGGGACGGACTAAAGTTAGCACAGGAGTCCTCCGTCACATTGAGACGTGGTATTGAATCAAATGCAGAAGGAATCTCTTCTTTAAATTTAGCTACAGCACTGTCAGTTAGACATCTGGTTTAGAAACCTTTGACTAACGGTGTATACTCTGGGAGTATAAACTCAAAAGTTATGAGGTAATGGTCTGACAGAAGAGGGTTCTGTGGGAAGACCTCCAAATGCTCAATGCCAATGCCATATGCAAGAACAAAGTCGAGGGTGTCTTATATTATATTTATAAATTATACAAATTGTCAATATTTGTGTTTGAGTTATGGATTATACCCAGTAATATTTGTTACATTGGATATCTGTGCAAAATCTATGCTTTTCCTGCACTTCCTGAACAGGAGTCCTCTCTGCCTGTCAGCATGTATCAGCTGCTCTGGGGCCGAATTTTTTTGGCCCAGAAGAGGCGGGTCTAAGAAGCAGTTTAGCCTATTACTGATTAAAGATATAAATTAGTGACATACAATGTAGCCAATCAGTGTCCTAAAATAGATTCAGTTTTGGGCCAAAGTCGTCTGGCCTAAAAGCAGCGCGTTCTCGCCAGGCGCTTTTAAAAAAATTTTGTTTTCATTTTATTTACGACATGACGGCCAAGAAGACCTGACCTGCTAAAATCAACGGGGACAGATCCAGAATGGACAGTTACGGGAGTAAGGGACATGAAGCACTTGTTGGAAGAATTATGAAGCACTTGTAGGAATTAAGAAACTCGACGGACACAGGTTTGAGGTGAAGAAACACAATGAGGAGGTGGATAAAAACAGGCACACTTTAACCCTAACAAGATTCATAGGGGCATCTTAATTTATAAACATGTTCTCTCCGATTTTATATATATATATATATATATATATATATATATATATATATATATATATATATATATATATGTGATTTATATTATACGATATTTAATTATAATATATTTATGATATCTATATTGTATATTTACATTAGATGGTATTTATATAGCTATAGGGCTGCACGGTGGTGTAGTGGCTAGCACTGTCGCCTCACAGCAAGAGGGCCGTGGGTTCAATTCCCGGTCGGAGCGGTCCTTCTGTGTGGAGTTTGCATGTTCTCCCCGTGGCAGCGTGGGTTCTCTCCGGGCTCTCCGGCTTCCTCCCACAGTCCAAAGACATGCTGCAGGTTAATTGATCTCTAAATTGCCCAGAGGTGTAAATGTGAGAGTGAATGGTTGTATGTCCCTACATGTGCCCTCGATGGACTGGCGGCCTGTCCAGGGTGTCCCCTGCCTTCACCCTATGTCAGCTGGGATAGGCTCCAGCGCCCCGCAACCCTAATGAGGATAAGTGGTATTGAAAATGGATGGATGGATGGTATTTATATATAATATTCTACTATATGATATATATATATATATTAATATACTGAATTGTAGGAAAAAGATGTCCTTATTATGTCAGTGTTGTAATAAATGTTAAATATTTAACTACAAAGTAGTTTCATACTTTTTTGCATTGAACCATACTGGGATGTTTGCTGAAATTGATTGGATGGCCCTACCAAAAGAAAATTCCACCAGCCGCCACTGATAAAAGGAAATATAGAGGTTACCTTCAGATCAAAAAGTAGTCAGGTTTGCCTCCCTATCACTTGTTTGATGACAATGGTCATTCCCTAAAATACCGTAGTGACTCTATTGTTTTCACTGTCACATTCCACAGTTACAAACTGACAGAGACAACAGATCGGACCCCGGGGGCCTGAACCCCTGGTGATCACGTTCAACCACGAGGTTCTATTTGTTCCCAGCTCTAAACGACTGAAAATTATGAAGTTGCTGCCGATGTGTTGATATAAGCAAGGTGTTGCTCCATCAGGGACCGGGGCACCATCGGCATGACTTTGTGATGATGGACGTCCTGTCGGGGGGCCGCCTGATGAAGATGACGCTCCACACTCGGGGACCGGGGGCAGATGACCTGATCCATCATCACGCGGACACGCCGCTGCTTACTACCTATGCGCTAAGGGGCTTTTATTTATTTTTGTGGAGCTTTCATGGAAGTGCTCGCATCCCGGGTCCCCGCTCTCTGAACAAAGATGACATGATGAATCAGGCCAGAAGGGCAGAGGCGATCAATAGACGGTTTGGTACGATGCATCGGCCGGGCGGGACACTGTGATCCTGCTCTCCATCACGCCGCTCATAGGTGGTGGAGCCAAGGCTTCTCCCTCATGGGTTTAACGAGCGCGCTCACTATTACAATACATTTGTCTATCACTCACTTTAAAGTGATTAATGGCTTTTGTGCAACAGTGTATTTGGGGATGAAAAAAATAAACTCCAATTCCTCTACAGTACCATTTAAATGTCCTCGAGGACGATACCATTCAATGGCTTGACACATACAGTGCATCTGGAAAGTATTCACAGCGCTTCACTTTTTCCACATTTTGTTATGTTACAGCCTTATTCCAAAATGGATTAAATTCATTATTTTCCTCAACATTCTACACACAACAACCCATAATGACGTAATGAAGTGAAAACTGTTTTTTGCACATTTTTGCAAATCTATTAAAAATAAAGAACGAAAACATAACATGTACATAAGTATTCACAGCCTTTGCCATGACACTCAAAATGTAGCTCAGGTGCATCCTGTTTCCACTGATCATCCTTGAGATGTTTCTACAACTTGATTGATTCCAATTGTGCTAAATTCAGTTGATTGGACATGATTTAGAAAAGGCACACACCTGTCTATAAAAAGGTACCACAGTTGACAGTGCATATCAGAGCATAAACCAAGCCATGAAGTCCAAGGAATTATCTGTAGACCTCCGAGACAGAATTGTATTGAGGCACAGGTCTGGCGAAGGGTACAGAACAATGTCTGCAGCATTGAAAGTCCCAATGAGCACAGTGGCCTCCATCATCCGGAAATGGAAGAAGTTTGGAACCACCAGGACTCTTCCTAGAGTTGGACGCCCAGCCAGACTGAGCGATCGGGGGAGAAGGGCCTTAGTCAGGGAGGTGACCAGGAACCCGATGGTCACTCTGACAGAGCTCCAGTGTTGTTCTATGAAGAGAGGAGAACCTTCCAGAAGGACAACCATCCCTGCAGCACTCCACAAATCAGGCCTGTTTGGTAGAATGGCCAGACGGAAGCCACTCCTCAGTAAAAAGCACATGACAGCTCGCCTGGAGTTTGCAAAAAGGCACCAGCAGGAGGAACTGGGAGACTAGTCAGGATTGAGGGAAAGATGAATGCAGCAATGTACAGAGACATCCTGGATGAAAACATGCTCCAGAGCGCTCTGGACCTCAGACTGGGGCGACGGTTCATCTTCCAACAGGACAACGACCCGAAGCACACAGCGAAGATAACAAAGGAGTGGCTTCGGGACAACTCTGTGAATGTCCTTGAGTGGCCCAGCCAGAGCCCTGACTTGAACCCCATTGAACATCTCTGGAGAGATCTGAAAATGGCTGTGCACCGACGCTCCCCATCCAACCTGATGGAACTTGAGAGGTTCTGCAAAGAAGAATTGGAGAAACTGCCCAAACATAGGTGTGCCGAGCTTGTGGAATCATACCCAAGAAGACTTGAGGCTGTAATTGCTGCCAAAGGTGCTTCAAAGTATTGAGCAAAGGCTGTGAATACTTATGTACATGTTGTGTTTGCGTTCTTTATTTTTAATAGATTTGCAAAAATGTGCAAAAAACAGTTTTCACTTTGTCATTATGGGTTGTTGTGTGTAGAATGTTGAGGAAAATAATGAATTTAATCCATTTTGGAATAAGGCTGTAACATAACAAAATGTGGAAAAAGTGAAGCGCTGTGAATACTTTCCGGATGCACTGTAAATGTGGTATTCCTGACAGTGGCCTACCATTGCAATCGATAGCTATGTATCAATTCATTGTCCTCAAAGTGTAACATTTGAGAAACTAGCAAGAGTATGCTGCATTCTTAAAATGATCCCATCTTAAAAACCCAGCCACTAGCGTTGTCAACTCTTTTCCAGTGAAAGTATTGAGCAGCACCAGCTGAAAAAGTCTCTCAAGGTTGGCAACACTGACATCCTGTCCGTTCAGGACTCCAAAGCCACGCCCCCACAATGCTCACAGTGACCGTAAACAACCAGCATGGCTCTTGTTAGCACACAGCTGTCACGCTAGCAGTTTATGGAAGAGTCAGTCCTGCTGCAGCCACAGATACCGGATTGTATTTATTGTTGTTTTTATCAGCGCATTCGATTGATTGATTACTCGCTTTGAGTATGCAAAGGGAATTTCAACAAATGTAAGAAAAAAATGCTTTTGCTTTTAAAGTATAACAATTTACGTTCTTTTTTTAAAGCTACTCTGCCACCCAATGAACTAGGCCAGTGCTGTGAGTCCATAATGCAAAGTGACAGTTGCTCTACCCCTTTACACTGGGATTTAAGTATTCCTATTAATACTGTATACTTCATATTTCTACTCCACTTATTTCAAAAAGGGAAACATTTTACAGTCTTAGCATCTCTTTGAGTTGTTAGCACTTCCACTAAAGAGACATCTGCCCTCTAAACTTCTCATATGGTTCCCTTTAAACAAGTGTTTGAGGCCTGAAGAGTTACTGTATTTCACAAAAAACAATGATTAGAGAAAAGCAAAAGCAAATAGAATATGTGATGTGTGACGTGCAGTAATAATTAGCAAGAACTTGCGTGTGTGTTTAATTTCATTTTTCACCTCAAACAGTAGAACGGGAAGTATGAAGGCCATGATGGCCACATGAGCACCCTTCTAAATTCTCTTCTTTTTAGTCAGAGTATTCCATCTGCTGAGGCTATACGATTGGGTAATAACCAAGTAAATATCTGGCGACACGAGTAACCGGGAGGAATAATTCTCAGACAATCTCATCGATTTATAGATTAACTGCACACTTTAAGCTATAAACTAAAAGATGTGACAATACTTTAATGAGAACCCTGTGTTACCGTTCATATTACTTATTAAATAACAAATCTGCATTTCATGGTTGAAAATGGCTCAAAACGCCATCTTCAAGGACACATTTTGAGATGAGTGTTAATAATCAGACCCCCCCCCCCCCTCCTATTGTTTTCACTGTTGAGTAGCATTACAATCACAGCAAAGCTAGCGGCTGGCTAGTTGGCTCACTAACGTTAGCTTCCTGATTCCACCATGTTTTGTATTGCTCCTCTGTAAAAGCTGACATGATGCCCTGCAATATATATTATATGGAATAAATAATAAAACTTCATAAAAAAACATACGTTAAGTCCCGGGGCCGGACTTTATCTGACCTTACTACTGTGTAGCTGCAAACAGTACTTGAAATATGTCACACCTTATTAATAAGTGTGATGTCCACAACCATCACTTACAGAGTTTGAGTACAAAAGAAAAAAAGTACTTGAGTAAATGGAAAATAAGCCGCTGTATTAAAAATTACGTTTCTCGCTTAGGATTTTTTAGATCTTTCTTTCTTGAAGCTTGAAGCTGCAACACATTTTACTCCCAGCGTGTCATAAAGTGATGCTTGGCCAGCGGCCCTGAGCTTCAAACTATGAATGCGTTTCCACTGGTTACGTTCATAGTCGTTTCAGATTATACTTCTCAGGAAGGTAGCTTTAAGCAACAAAACCAAACCTTAGTTTGGTTAGCAAAAGAGCGTGGTTGATGTTAACACCACTTATTGCTGCCTTGACTAGCGACGTTTACTTGGGACACGAACAGCGGTCTCCTGGGCCAACGTCCTGTGTTTGTGTGACCCATCCAAACCCCTCGTGCCCCGGCTGGACCGTCCTCGCTCTTTATGCACCATCGGTCGCTCTGAGCGTCTAATTATGTTGCGGCTGGAGCTAGAAGAACGTGCGGTGCACTCATCAAGCGTTGGCGATTGACGAGTGAGTTGGGCTCTCACTCGCATTTCACTCATAAACACGCAAAACCAAATGGTCATTCATAAACCTGCATGGCACAGACTGTTTGGGCCTTCTTGTGGCTCTTATAACAGCCCTTTCACTGAGCGGGACTAACCACACCAAATGACACACGCAGGTCAGCGTCACCACACCAGTCACGGCAACATGATGGAATATGGGGAGTTTACTGCAGCAGACAACAACTGCAAAATTATAATTCCCACTGTCAGCATCACAACAAGGCAGGCAAGTGTGAAATGATGGGATGCATTTCGCGCAAATGAATCTGTTTCCTGCATAGGAGTGGCACCCGACAAAGCTGGTGCACCGGAGCCATTCTAACAAGCTTGATAAGGAAACAGTAAAGCAAATGGTAAAAAATAAATGAAAAAGCAAACAGGAGTGCGTGTGGATAATAAACACTGCGTCATCTCATCTGTGTTCCTCAGAGTGTACCATGTGTATCTGCTCCCTCGAGGCGTTTCTCAAAGTAGATGCAGAATTCCACCCAATTGTAACACGTCTGAATGCAGGCGATACATTTGGCCTCGTGGGGCTTCATGCTACAGTATGTTGAGGGGATGTTAGTTTCCTTCCACTGTCTCTTATATTCCCACTCTCATGAAAAAAGGGAGAAATATCTGCCGCTTGCCTCGCAGAACGGATCAGACCTGCCGCCAGTTTCCTGTCAGCGTCTGGCGTCCTGAAATATTAAAAGCAATACTCAAAATGCAGGAAAATGTTCCCCCTCTTAGGACATTAAGAGTGCTCAGTGTGAACATGTGGAGATGTCTCGGCTCCCCGATCATACAACAGGCAAGAAGCTCCTTGGGGCAACATTGGGGGTTGAAGGCACGAATAATGGATGCCTTTTTGTTTTGCAATTCTGATATCACGTTTAATATCACCTAAATTCTCCACTGCATATTTCATACTAATACAGTTCAGTAACTTTGGTAAAATAACATTGTTCAATTCCATTAAAAAATTATGTTAAACAGCAGACAGCAGACGGCTTTTGAGGTGTGGAATGGGAGGGAGTGCAATTGTGTGCACATCAGTAGATGCCAGAAAAGAGCAACAATTAATATACCCTCAAAATGAGCATAGACCACATATTTATTCAAGTAGATGGTCGTCCCCTTCCAAATATATTTTCCAGCTGCAAATTATCACTGCGAAAAACATGTCAGTCAAGTCGGAGTGAGCATTCATATAAAGCATTTTGCCTCAAGTCAGTTTTGACAATTTTCTAATCTAACTGAGAGTAAATATGTTGCAGCTGGATCAAATAGCTTAAAAGGATATTAAACCTTTCTTTCTTCATTATACATTTAATATTTGTACAAATGCAATAAGGTAGTCCATGAATATGAGATATGAGTTTACAGATAATTACAATCCCTCCTCATCATTATGGTGGTTAGTTTATGGCTCGTTGCTGGTTACACCTCCAGTCTGTGGGCTACACTCGTTGTCTTTTTGATTGGTCACAGTTAATTTTGTGTGAGCGCCCTCTAGCGTGTGGGAGAATATTGCAGTGAACAGCACATACAATATGAAGGCCTCCGTACATGCTCTGCTTGTGCTACATATAAACAAAGCTTCAGAGGACCCGGCCGAGAGCTAGAACACGCTGGAGGGGTTATGGACCACGTCTGGCCTGGGAGATCCTCAGAGCTCCCCAGGAGGAGCTGGAGAGCCTTGCTATAGTATTCTATAATACTATAGTTATAGTATGTCATTAAAACCACAGTATAGTACTATAGTTGTATCCAAAGTTTAAAATAAAGTAAAATAAAAGCCATAGTTTATAATGTTAAACAGTCCATAATATAGTATAGTATGTTTACAGTGTTTTATATAAGACCCGCGACTAGAAAGCATCAATGTTGATCTTTGGATCTCATATTTGAATAAATCTAGTCCCATGATTTTCTGCAATACAATTCATTTTTACACGATGATGGTTGAACTTTGTGATAAATCCGCGCGGTTCACATGACGCCTGGTCGTTTGTTACATCTAAAAAACAAATGTCAATGCAGCAATCGGGACACCATCGATATAGTAGCATCTTCTATTCTTGTAGCTATGAAACTGGGACTTCCATAACGACCAAATCGGTTCATCCCGACACCCCAATGTCAATAGCAATAGCTTATAGAACAAAAGACCTATACTTGGCGTTTGTGTATCGATAGAATATTGCAATGCAAAATATACTATGCTGTATCAATTTCTACAGTATCGCGAGCCATAGTATATAGAATGTCAAAAAAGTATTAGTATTTCAGAGAAGTCGTGGTGTCTGTTACCAGCTTTGGGTAAATTCCTCTATACCATAGCACTGATATCGTGAAAAGTCATATTGTGTTGAAAAAGTCATTAAAAAGCCATACTAGTATATAAAAAAAACATCATAAGGAAGTCAATGCAGGGGCAGACGGGTTGAAGCGTCTCTCTCTCGCTGTCCTGGGTATGCATTGATAAATCAATGGCGATCACCCCGTTAATGATGAACAATATGTACATGCCGTAGTATCGGGTGCACATGTCTTTATGCCGATAGAATACAACGCTGACTGTGTCTCACGGAGGAGAGCGGGACCAGTGCAAGTACACACGCACACACACACACGCACGCGCACACGCACACACACACGCACACACACAGAGTATCCATCACACAGCACTCTTAATGTCCAGATATGTCAAATCCCCTCTTTAACCCTGGGGCTGTATGACATCTAATTCAGTCTTACACAGGCCTGATAATGGCAGTATTGATTTGGCCTTTGTTCTGCTCTCCTCTTTCCCTTTCATAAAGACGTGGCCATGTCATCTTAATGCATGGCCTGCTTTGCTGGCCTCGCTGGCCCTCAAAGCCCCCTGTCCTCCTTGCTCCTCACCTACCCCCCTCCCTGTAGGACCGGTACCAGCCTGCCACCACTTTTCACCAGTAGCTGTCACCACATATGGGCTGGAGGAGGAGAGGAGACAGTGTGTGTGTCTGTTTCTTACTTCTAGTGCACTGGTACCCAAAGTGGGTCTACTTCCATTGATAGAAAAGGGGTGGATAAAACCCCACTTAGTATAATGCACTGGACTAGTATAAACACAACTGGACATTTATGAACGTAGGGTTTATTGACGTAGTGTAAAACTTGCTGCGCCATCGTCTTCCTATGGGGAGAGCGATGGCGCCCAACTCGGCCGGAGCGCTGTCCTCGGGCGTGGCACACAGCTCCAAACACTAAACGCTGCACTTTGTCTCTCATTCGGTGTCACTCACATGCGGACTGGAATATGGATGGTTACAAAAGTGGCGACCCACTGGGGACTGAATCCACAGTCTTTAACTACCCAAACCGCTCCACCCTTCACAATAAAAGCCCAGGTCACATCCACTTCACTGAGAAGCAACTCCTCGTTCACATTTTAAGGCCACTGTTAACACCCGACAATGGTCCTGGATAATATGAAGCCCTCAGTCTGGTTCCCTCCAGATCAGATGTCACCATGCTTTATGAATAGTGTATTATATTTCCCCCTATCGCTGACCACACACCTCAAATGCCACCAGGCCGGATGGATTTCCTCCTCCGGGCTCCGTTGATTGGGAGACACTCACTGTCCAAAACTACATTGTTACGCTACGACAGATAAAGGTGGAAATCTATAAACGGAGAAGCTTTATAGATTTTGATCTACCGAATCCGACAGGATAAGGGTTACATTTTTTTTTACCCCATTAACAGAACAATGAGCATGAAGTAAAAGAGAATGTGCATTTATTAGAGATGGTCGTGTTTCTATTTGCATGAGGCCAGATCGGTGATTAAGTCAGCCCACCTCACTCACAGCCGAGGAACAAGTCAAACCTAGAGCTCATTGCTCCCTTTTATGTCCCCATTGATCTCGATTACCAAGTCAACAGAATAAGATGTCCACTACACATAACATCAGTACAGTTCCATCTTTACATGCCACATTACTAATAGGATTTGTCACAGATGGGAAAATATAATGGTCTTTTTCCCCCCACTTTCTGGCACCATTAAGCTGCCAATGCTATTTTTTTGTGCGAGACACCCCACCTTCTGAGGTAAAACTTTTATTACATGGTAATTTAAGACATGGTTCGTTCATCTCAAGTGTCGCCGCTGGACATACAAATCAAAAAGAGGCCCGCTGATATTTTCATTCCTCATCTTCCAAAGCCCACACATTATCCTTTTTTATAATCTGTATTTTATTTGCATTTTCTGCCCCCGAGGTGAGGAGAGGAATCCGGCAATAGCCGTGAAAAAAACACACGGCTGCCTGCTTTTATGTGCCCTGCTTCACTGAGGACCTGGGAGATTTATCACTTTCTCTATGTCACCGTGCCTTTTATGACTTACATTGATCATCAAGGTGTACGACCATCATCGTACAGAGTACATTATTGTCAAGGAACCCCCCCACGGGGCATGGCTAGAGAGGGACATGCGATTCACATCTCCTCCTCTGTCTGCATCCAGCGGATCCACACTGACAACAATGTGATAAAGAAGGACAGTAGTCAGAAGTCCTGTGGGCAGATTGTTCAGCCAGACATTCAGGCCTGTTGAGTTGCCTGTTTTCTGATTGTTTCTACTTTTCAAACTTGTTTTCTTCAGACCCGACCGAAGCCGACTCGAGTCACTTCCCTTTAGGACATTCATCAGACGTCACCCAGCCACCTCTGGAGACACTAAAAGCTCACACAGTGATACTCATGGACTTCCCCTCTAGCAATGGTGGCAAACCGGTTTGTTTGGTGTCCCCCGCTGGAAATGAAGTTAATAATGTGGTGCCTGTCAACCTCATGCCTCCGCCAGTCCTGTTCCACTCAAGTCATATTATCAAATCAGTGTATTTATGTTTCCTGACAGTTAGTTGAGTTCAGGTGACCATGGCATTAAATGAAACATGGCAATGCCCCTTTACTTTGTGTTTTATTCTTTTATTATTACGGACAAAGACTTTTTTTCCATTCTTCTTTCCTCGTTCTTTTAGCTTTTCTTTAAAATATTTTAAATTGCTTATTGGCAAATGCATGTTCATGATACTTACAGGTTTTGTACAGCAGGAATATTTTTTACAAGTGATCACCACCATGAGGCCATAAAGGTCATATGAAGGTCAGACTAGTTATAAGGTTACATCGTCTCATAGAGCCACTGGTTAACAACCACCAGCTGCATAGAACTTAAAAATTCACCAGATGGGGATTGACGTATTTTATATAGTACAGTTAAAGTTATTTCTTAAATCTTGTTTATTTTTGCATAATGTTTTGATGTTTTTAATGGTTTTATTTGAATCACTTTGAATTTCCTTGTTGTTGAAATATATATATATATATATATATATATATATATATATATATATATATATATATATATAACTAAATTGCCTTGCCATAACTAAATCTGATTTCCAAGACTGCGGCATTGAAGTTCCCCTTAAAAGCTCAAGAATCAGAGTTTCCCATGAACGCACAAATGAAGCCCCCAGTGCTTGTATCTATTGTGGTGTGTGTGTGTGTGTGTGTGTCTGTGTGTGTGTGTGTGTGTTTGCGTGCATTCGAGGTTGCCGGGCAGCGGAAAGAGAGGTCACAGTGGTAATGGGAAGCTCTGGGAGAGACTGACAGGACTGTGCTTGTGTACATAATCTATTAATTAAAGGGGAGGCAGCAAAACGAATGGAGACTCTTTTCCTGTGTGATATTTATGTCAACCCCAACTCCCACCCCCTCCCCCGCCAGCCCTCCTCCACACCCAGCCACCCACACTCTCCAGGTAGGCAGGGAAAACACACAGCGAGACATTTATTGAGAGATTAAGAACAAATCTCCCAGATTGTCATATAAAAAACAGGTAATTTACAATATTAAACTGACTTTTATCTATATGCAAATGTCTCGCCCTCCCACAACCTATTTGAATAATTTATGTGAAGGTTTTTTTGGGGGAAATGAGGTAAGTGTCTTTCCCCCTCCGTCTAAAACAAACCAGTTATGCCATAAAGGAGACTATTAACTTCATCCCGCTTTTTTACTACATCTTCCATTTCAGTTTTTTCCTTTTCTTGCCAAAGTTTATTTCTCTCAATCACACCAATGGCTTTCCCTTCAGGTGGTTCAGTGAGGGGAGCTAACGTTCACATTTTATTGTTTTCACTGTGTGGCGTCTCCCTGCTTGGCTCTGTCCTGATGAGGTTCATACATTCAGAGATCAGGCTGCCGTTGGCATCATCGAGCTGCTAACCAGCTACTGGGGCTACTGAAGGGTCTCAAGACATCCTGGGAAACCTGGAAACACAATCATCAGTAGAGGACTCTCTACAAACCGCTTACAGCTGTGTGTCGGTGTCATCCCAGTATACAGTTGGTGGACCCCGCTCAGCCAATCAGAAACATATCATATTGGTGATTGAAAAGAGATTAGTCTGTAGGGTTGGGGTCCTGCTGAAAATTTGAATTCATGTTAAAGTCCCTAATCAAATCTTCAGTAACTAGCGTTAACTCTTGTGACTAACCCTCCCTTGCAGCCTCCCCACACTGAGTGTGTCAGCAGCAGCTGGACTCCTCTGTCACGCTCTGCACTGAATGCCTCAGCCTTTAGATGGAGGCCAGTGCTCACTTTGGGACGGCATGGACGACACTATGTTGTCTGTGTGGCATGCAGAGGTTATAGGTTGATGTTTGCTCGTGGACAACTTTGGTGGAGCAATATTTATTGTTGTGTTGAGCTTCCAGGTACTTTTAGCTTGGAACCAAATCTCTGTGAGCATCACACTGGTTTACAATAGCTGCTGTTTTACAACTGTTCTAGTGCAAACCAAACATGTCCTGTGGTTCCTTCTTCACAAACATTGGGATGCTTGAAGCAGCCACAGGAAATGTAATTGGCACATATTTTGTCCATTTGTTAATCCCCACCTCCAAACTGCTTTTCCGTCAAGCTGTCAGTGTTACCATGGAGCCCACACTGTCACTAACTGCACTCGCTGAAGAAATTTTGGAGAAACAAAAAATAAACCTCCCAGAGAAGCAGCAACAATACTGATTTAGCAGTAAAAACAGGTTAGAAAGGATAGAAGTGCTAGCGATGATTTGGCTTTTTATTGGTTTCAAATTTCCTCAGAAACTTCAGAAACAATCCGGTGGTACACATCGTCTCTCAACTCCATCTCCAGTCTCTCACCTCAAGTTGCTAACCAGAGTATAAACAACGAGCAAATCATCCATCCATCCATCATCAGCCGCTTATCCGGGGTCGGGTCGCGGTGGCAGCAGGTTCGGCAGGCCGACCCAGGCTTCCCTCTCACGCGCAACACTTTCCAGCTCATTCTGGGGGATTCCGAGGCGTTCCAAGGCCAGCCGGGAGATATAATCCCTCCAGCGTGTCCTCGGTCTTCCCCGGGGCCTCCTACCAGTTGGACGTGCCCGGAAAACCTCTAATGGGAGGCGTCCAGGAGGCATCCTGACTAGATGCCCGAACCACCTCAGCTGACTCCTTTCGACACGAAGGAGCAGCGACTCGACTCCAAGCTCCCCCCTGATGTCCGAGCTCCTTACCCTATCTCTAAGGCTGAGCCCGGCCACCCTACGGAGGAAGCTCATTTCGGCCGCTTGTATCCGAGATCTCGTTCTTTCGGTCACGACCCAGAGTTCGTGACCATAGGTGAGGGTTGGAACGTAGACCGACCAGTAATTGGAGAGCTTTGCCTTCCGGCTCAGCTCCCTCTTCATCAAGATGGACCGGTACAGCGCCTGTTTTACTGCTGCAGCTGCACCGATCCGCCTGTCGATCTCCCGCTCTACCTTACCCTCACTCGTGAACAAGACCCCGAGATACTTGAACTCCTTCGCTTGGGGTAGGCAGTTTGCCCCCACCTGGAGGGAGCAATCCGCCGGTTTCCGGCAGAGCACCATGGCCTCAGATTTGGAGGTGCTAACTCTCATCCCTGCCGCTTCGCACTCGGCTGCAAAACGCCCCAGTGAATGCTGGAGGTCACGGTCCGAGGAGGCAAACAGGACCACATCATCCGCGAACAGCAGAGAGGCGATCTCGAGACTCCCAAACCGGATCCTCTCCGCCCCCTGGCTGCGCCTAGATATCCTGTCCATGATTGTCACGAACAGGACCGGTGATAAAAGGCAGCCCTGGAGGAGGCCAACACCCACCGGGAACGTGTCTGACTTACTACCGAGGATACGAACACAGCTCCTACTGCAGGCGTACAGAGACCGGATGGCCCGTGCCAACGGGTCCGGCACCCCCCACAAAAACCCCCGAGGGACCCGGTCGAAAGCCTTCTCCAGGTCTACAAAGCACATGTAAACTGGTTGGGCAAACTCCCAGGACCCCTCCAGTAATCTTGCGAGGGTAAAGAGCAGGTCCACTGTTCCACGACCGGGACGGAATCCGCACTGTTCGTCTTGAATCCGAGGTTCGACAAGCGGTCGGAGCCTCCTCTCCAGCACCCTGGCATAAGCTTTTCCCGGGAGGCTGAGCAGTGTGATACCACGATAGTTCGAGCACACTCTCCGGTCCCCCTTCTTGAAGATGGGAACCACCACCCCGGTCTGCCAGTCCATGGCCACTGTTCCCGACCCCCATGCGACACTGAACTGGCGTGTCAACCAAGATAGCCCAACAATGTCCAGCGCTTTCAGCATCTCAGGGCGGATCTCATCCACCCCTGGCGCCTTGCCACCAAGGAGCTTTTTGACTACCTTAGCGACCTCTGCCAGGGATATGGGTGAAACCACCCCAAAGTCTTCCGGCGCTGCCCCCTCTCCGGGGGACATGTTGGCCGAGTTTAGGAGTTCCTCAAAGTGCTCTTTCCACCGCCTGACGATGTCCCCAGTCCGGGTCAGCAGTTCCCCCCCCCCTGCTGAGAACAGCCTGGGGTAGACCCTGCTTTCCCTTCCTGAGCCGTCGGATGGTTTGCCAGAACTTCCTTGAGGCCAACCGAAAGTCCTTCTCCATGGCCTCCCCGAACTCCTCCCATGCCCGAGTTTTAGCCTCCGCGACCATCGCAGCTGCAGCCCTTCTGGCCCGCCGGTACCCGTCAGCTGCTTCAGGAGACCCCTGGGCCAGCCAGGCCCGAAAGGCCTCCTTCTTCAGTTTGACGGCTTCCCTCACCCCGGTGTCCACAACCGGGTTCTCAGGTTGCCGCCACGACAAGCACCGATGACCTTCCGGCCACAGCCCCGAGCAGCCACGTCCATAATAGAGGATTTGAACAAGGTCCACTCGGATTCCATGTCCCCAGCCTCCCTCGGGATTTGTGAGAAGTTCTTCCGGAGGTGGGAGTTGAAGACCTCCCGGACAGGATCCTCTGCCAGACGTTCCCAGTTCACCCTCACTACACGTTTGGGCTTGCCAGGTCTTTCTAGCCGACTCCCCCGCCATCTGATCCGACTCACCACCAGGTGGTGATCAGTTGACAGCTCTGCTCCTCTCTTCACCCGAGTGTCCAAGACATATGGCCGCAGATCAGATGATACGATTACAAAGTCGATCATTGATCTCCGGCCTAAGGTGTTCTTGTACCAGGTACACTTATGAGCCACCTTATGTTCGAACATGGTGTTCGTTATGGACAAACTGTGGCTAGCACATAAGTCCAATAACAAAACACTATTCGGGTTCAGATCGGGCAAGCCGTTACTCCCAATCACGCCCCGCCAGGTTTCTCTGTCATTGCCCACGTGAGCGTTGAAGTCTCCCAGGAGAACTATGGAGTCGGCAGGCGGCACCCTTTCCAGTACCCCTCCCACCGACCCCAAGAAGGTTGGATACTCCGAAATGCTCTTCGGTGCATAAGCACAAACAACAGTCAGAGCCTTACTCCCCGCAACCCGTAGGCGCAGGGAGGCGACCCTCTCGTTCCCCGGGGAAAACTTCAACACAGCGGCGCTCAGCCGGGGGCTCGTGAGTATCCCCACTCCCGCCCGGCGCCTCTCACCCTGGGCAACTCCAGAAAAGGACAAAGTCCAACCCTTCTCCAGGAGCTTGGTTCCAGAGCCCATGCTGTGCGCGGAGGTGAGCCCAACTATATCTAGCTGGTACCGCTCCACCTCCTGCACCAGCTCCGGCTCTTTCCCCGCTAGTGAGGTGACGTTCCACGTCCCTAGAGCTAGTCTATGCCGCTGGCGATTGGCCCGCCCAGGTCTCCTGCCTGGCCCGCCGCCCGGTCTACTTAGCACCCGACCCTGATAATTCTCCATGCGGATGGTGGGTCCACAGTGACTGCTGCTCCATGCTGTTTTTTCGGGCTGAGCCCGCCCGGGCCCCATGGGCGAAAGCCTGGCCACCAGACGCTCGCCGACGAGCTCCCCTCCTGGGTCTGGCTCCGGGAGGGTGCCCCGGTTTCCCTTGTCCGGGCAAGGTAGCTTCAGACCGTGGGCTGCTATTCATCAGAGTTTATTGAACCGCTCTTAGTCTGGGCTCTCCCCCGAGACCTGTTTGCATTGGGAAACCCTACCAGGGGCTGATGCCCCTGACAACATAGCTCCCAGGATCACTGAAACACTCAAACTCCTCCACCCCGTTAAGGTGGCGATTCATAGGAGAAGACGAGCAATTCAATTCAGTTTATTTTTTATAGCCCAAAATCACAAATTACACATTATCCTTAGAGGGCTTTACAATCTGTACACATCATCCCTGTCCCAGGACCTCACATCGGATCCTGAAAAACAGAAGAAAACCTTTCACGAGGAAAATAAAGAGCAACAGAGGAGGATCCTCGGAAAAGGAGGTCTTGGCGTGAGACCGATAGCTGATGGCTTCCGAGATTGCACGTGGGAAGCTAGTTGTGGAGCCTCAAAGCCTATAAAAAGGCTCTCCGTAATGCCAGAGCAGCCTATTACCCATCAGTAATAGAGAAAAATAAGAACAACCCCAGGGTTCTCTTTAGCACTGTAGCCAGGCTGACAGAGAGTCACAGCTCTGTGGAGCCGTGTATTCCTATAGACCTCAGTAGTAATGACTTCATGAACTTCTTCAATGAAAATATTTTAACTATTAGAGGCAAGATTGATGATCTCTTGCCCTCAAACACTGCCGATCTGTCATCAAGAGGAGTGGCCTTGGAAACGGCCTGGTGTATATTTGTATAGCTTTTCTCCCATTAACCTAGACCAATTGTCTTCAACGGTTTCTACTTCTAAACCGTCTACCTGTCTTAGACCCCATCCCAACGAGGCTGCTTAAAGACGTGTTGCCTTTACTTGGCACCTCTGTTGGATATTGTTAATGTCCAGGATTTAGAAAACACCACAGCACAGAGACAGCACTGGTGAAAATTACAAATGACCTCCTAATTGCATCAGATAAAGGACTCATCTCCGTACTGGTATTATTAGACCTTAGTGCTGCGTTCGACACCATTGATCATGACATCCTATTACAGAGATTTGATCAGTCGATTGGCATTTCAGGTACCGCACTAAGTTGGTTTAAATCCTATTTATCAGATCGATCTCAATTTGTATTAGTAAACAATGAATCCTTAATGACCACCAACGTTAATCACGGAGTTCGACAAGGTTCTGTGCTTGGACCAATTTTATTTACCTTATATATGCTTCCTTTGGGCAATATTATCAGGAAACACTGCATAAACTTTCATTGCTATGCAGACGATACTCAATTACATCTATCGATCAAACCAGAGGAGACCAACCAGCTCGCTAAAATTCAACAATGTCTTAAAGACATAAAAACATGGATGACCTGCAACTTCCTGATGTTGAACTCAGCCAAAACTGAAGTTATTTTACTAGGCCCTGAACACCTCAGAGATCAATTATCTGGTGATGTGGTTTCTGTAGATGGCATTGCCCTGGCATCCAACACCACTGTAAAGAATCTCGGCGTTATCTTTGATCGGGACTTGTCCTTTAACTCCCACGTTAAGCAAATCTCAAGGATTGCATTTTTTCATCTACGTAACATTTAAAAAATCAGGCA
This sequence comes from Cyclopterus lumpus, assembly GCF_009769545.1. Lineage (NCBI taxonomy): Eukaryota > Metazoa > Chordata > Actinopteri > Perciformes > Cyclopteridae > Cyclopterus > Cyclopterus lumpus. Next base: position 18,157,989 of record NC_046985.1, read on the forward strand.
CATCTTGTCTCAAAAAGACGCAGAAAAGCTGGTTCACGCGTTTGTTACTTCCAGACTAGATTACTGCAACTCCTTATTATCAGGCTGCTCTAATAAGTCTCTTAAGTCCCTCCAGTTAATCCAGAATGCTGCAGCTTGTGTACTCACAAAAACTAAGAAAAGAGATCACATTACTCCTGTTTTAGCTGCTCTGCACTGGCTCCCTGTAAAATCAAGAATCACATTTAAAATTCTTCTCCTCACCTACAAAGCCTTGATTGGTGATGCACCATCATATCTTAAGGAGCTTGTAGTACCATATTGCCCCACTAGAGAGCTGCACTCACTAAATGCGGGGCTACTTGTGGTTCCTAGAGTCCTAAAAAGTAGGATAGGAGCCAGAGCCTTCAGTTATCAAGCTCCTCTTTTATGGAACCAGCTTCCACTTTCAGTCCGGGAGGCAGACACAGTCACCTCATTTAAGAATAGACTTAAGACTTTCCTGTTTGATAGTGCTTATAGTTAGGGCTGAATCAGGTTTGCCCTGGTCGAGCCCCTTGATATGCTGCTATAGTCTTATAGGCTGCTGGGGGATGTTTTAGGATACACTGAGCACCTATCTCCTCTCCTTATGGATGAATTTACATCTCTCCATTGCACCTTATTAACTCTGCTTCCTCCCCGGATTCGTTGTGACTTCACGTCTCATAGGGTCCATTGGACCTGGAGGTGTCTGATGCCTGGTGAACCGGCCTCCCGCGTTGGCCCTGCTGATGCGCCCCGCCCCCTTCCTCTCTACCTCCTTCTGTTTCATGGATTTGAGTTCCATTCATACATTGCCATATTCATGTAATGTGTTTATGTAACTTTGTAATGCTGTTCATTATGTACACATGACATCTATTGCATCTGTCCATCCGGAGAGAGGGATCCTCCTCTGTTGCTCTCCTGAAGGTTTCTTCCCTTTTTTCCCTGTGAAAGGTTATTTTTTGGGAGTTTTTCCTGATCCGATGTGAGATCAAAGGTCAGGGATGTCGTATGTGTACAGATTGTAAAGCCCTCCGAGACAAATTTGGAATTTGTGATATTGGACTATACAAAATAAACTGAATTGAATTGAAATTGTGGACGGCCATTAGGATTCAAACCAAAGAGGATGTATTCTGTCGCGACATACATGAGATGGACGGCTAAAAAAAACTAAAACGCATCCAGATGCAACATCAGAAAGGATTTAAAGCCAATGTCTCGCCGACCATGACCTCCTGCCCCCTCTTTGCCTCTGCATCCTTTTACTAATTGTATCATTAAAAAACTAAACCAATCTAACAAAAGCCTCCTCTCATTGAGATGATCAAGCAGCGAGAAGATGCCACCATTCATTTCATAGCACTGTGTGAATCTCATGAACAAAAAGCTGATGTTTCAATTCCCATTATTGCTCAGAGCCTGGCTGTGATCATGAGTGAGTCACACTCCCCATAATGAGGCTCCAGCAGACTCTTAGAGGTTAGCAGAGGTTCCATCTCGACGCCAGTGGCTAATTGACGATTATGTACAGTACACGGTCTGGGCGAAATCATTCATTTTAATGGGGCGATTATTGGCAGGAAAGACATGTGGCCGAGGGGACCCTACGTTGGCCTCCGAGGGACGGTCTGACACCAGAGGGGTTTACATCAGTGAGTTCACCATCAGGGGAACGGAAAACAAGTTTAATTTCCTGTGTTTTAGAGTCAAGATCTGTACCATTAGATGTTACTGTGGCTAACAAAAAAGAAAAATCAAGAAGAAGCAGCCACGCAGGCAGACATATGAAAATGTGATAATATCAGCAATGTCTCTGCACAGAGCTGTTTGCTCCGGGCTGATATCTGTTACTCTGTGAACTTGAGCCGAACAAAGGTGTGGTTTCCCAGGCTGGAACATTACCCACAGACATCTGACCATTAGTTACAGTACAGTAAGTGTGAGACTTTGTCAGTTCTGTCCTCGCTGTATGGTTGGCTGTATATTCAGTTTAAAAAAAGGTTATATCACACCAGGGTTTCGACTTCTGGAAGACTGATCTCATTATTTAGAAATGGGAACTAACAAACAGCAAAAAAACACATGCTGGTTTTGCTTTTTAATGATTGTAACATTGAAAAAAGACCTTAATAGGAACACTGTTGTTCCTTCATTGTGTTCTGTCTGGATCACCAGGTGACGTGGTGGTTCACTTTTACACTGTATCTTGATATTTCTGACCTGTTTTCACTGCTTTGGCATCCAGAATATATCCTTCAAATGCATACCGCTTTGGGCCGTCAGTGTTTTCCGACCACCCTCCGGTTCCCCCACAGGTAAACGCTGTTAGCACTTTTGAAGTTGTTCTTGCTGACAGCACCGTTAGCTGGCTGCTAGTGCTGCCTGTGCAGGTAGGGAACCTCAGCTGTGTGGGTTGTAGCTTCTGTGGTAACGAGCCAATCACACGTTGCATTAAAACGAAGAACGTTTCTTGTGATTGGCTGCAAGCGAAACCATACGAATAGTCTTTTTTTCTAAATCTGGGCAAAGAAAGGAACAAATGCAGGTATTGCTTGACTGGAAAAGTTTTTATACTTGGTACTGGGTTAAAAGTATTGAGTATCGATATACGGCCCTGAGATGACTTTGGCCCAAAGCTGAATCTATTTTAGGACGCTGATTGGCTAAATTGTATGTCACTCATTTATATCTTTAATCAGTAATAGGCTAAACTGCTTCTTAGACCCGCCTCTTCTGGGCCAGAACGATTCGGCCCCAGAATAGCTGATACATGCTGACAGGCAGAGAGGACGTTCAGGAAGAGCATATATTTTGCGCAGATATCCTATTTTACAAATATCACTGGGTATATTCCATATCTCCAAAACACAAATATTGACAATTTGTATAATTTCTAAATATAATTAATATTATTATAATAATTTTTTTATGCTTTTATTTTTTTTTTGTGGCTCAAGGTGGGTGGGGCCATGCCCCGTGGCCCTCTCTTGGCCAGCTGCCACTGAGTCTGACTATACACGCTGTTGTGCCTAGTGTTGGGTACGGTACGTTCAGGGTTCTGTCCTCAGTGCAGTACCTTTTCAAATCTTTTTGCTCAAAGATAATCCATGGTATTTGCATAAATATTCTACACCTACGCACATTTTTATATGTAAAGTAAATTATTTTTGTGTTTGAAATGATTTGTATACATTGAAGTTTATTGGAAAAGCTGTTGCAGACTTGCGCTGCCCCAGTAGTTATTTTACGAGATTGCTTTTTGCACAACCCACAGTCAGAAGGACAAGGTTTCAAAAGACATTTTCCTTTAGTAGTCAGTGTAAGCCAATCAGTATTTAGGTTTGAGCTTCAAACTGTTGCATAGAGGCTATATGACATTCATCAGGTCTCTGAATACAATCACTGTTCTAACAGAGATAGCTTTAAAAAAAGAAAGAAGGGTGGGGTTGTAGATGATGGCGTTCATTTGATCCGGCTGCAGTTGCTCATGGCTGACACTAGGTTCTACTAAATACGTGTAATGATGTGGAATTCTTTTTGTAGTCAGTGTTGTTAAGGGCCCCTTTACCATAGCAACTTCAACTGGTGAAGCTGCTTTCGCTGTCCACCACTCAGCAAAGGCCTTCTGTCTCTGTGCTCGTTTTGGCAATGTCTTAACAAGGTCTCCTCGGCAATAGAATCCCAAACAAAATGTTGTTATAATTGGCACTGGTTAATACGTTTATTTGCGGGCACATGTTCGGGTGCCTTTTTCAGAGAGCAGGTCTTGTATTCTCGAAGGACTTTTGTGAGAAATTAAATTAAGAATATATTGTGCTAATGAAGCTGCAAAGGGAATATTAGAGAAAGAGATTGATCAACTGGAGAGTCAGTCATTTTAAAGGCTGCTTAGCACGCCGTGACCTTAAAACAAATCAACATGCTTTTCTGATGAATGCTGTTGTCTCATTTGACTGTCAGCATTATGCAGTCATGTGTGAAAAGCTGCAATATAACCAGACAGACATGTCAGATCTGCTCTTGAAGACTTTAAAATAATGTAGTATGAAAGTGCTTGGAGTTAGAAAGATATGTCGTGGAAACATAACTCTCTCCCTTAAGAATCAATAGAAAAACTATTACACTCTTTGCTTAAACTGGATTGATTTGAAGTTAGTGGCGGTCCAAGACAGAAAGCAGATGCCTCCTTTACAGGGATGAGGTGCATGAACCCATCTTAATGCCTCCATAACGAGACAGAGGGAGAGACAGAAGCATGAATGAGATCAAGGAGGATGAAGATCTATCACACATTAAAAAATATTTTTGTTCAATTTGTAGAAAAGTTTTATTTTCAAGGTACACGGCTGACTATGTCAGTATTTACAGGGTGATGTTTAGGCTTAGTCTCCCATTATTTGGGTTGGAGGCCGGTACATGATCACTGATTTTTGCTTGATATTCATTTTTTGGATTATAAATCATTTAAAATGAGCCAGTAGTAACTTTATGTACGTTCATAATTTTAAATTAATTCATATTTACATAATGATATATAGTTCATAGTGATATATATGAATAGAAGTAAAAACATTTTCATTTTCAGCTAAAGACTAAATTAAATTCAGTTTATTTTCTATACCCCAAAATCACAAATTTGCCTCAGAGGGCTTTAAAGATATTCTTTAAAACCTCAATTTGCTTCAAAGTATTACCATAAAACAGCAGACATAAGAGGGTGTTATTATAAGCGTATCTGAGGGTTTTCTACCTATAACAAGCTAAACTATTATGTTGAGAAAACAACTGTTATTTTCCACATACATAACAAGCTACAGTGAGTGTGTTCATGCTAATGAAGGAACAAGTCACCGTGTGGCTCACTTCTGGGATGACATGCTGGAACACAACCCCTTAGTTAGGTTTAGGAAGACTGCCATGAACCTTACTCTACCTTACTTACTTACGCTAGCACTTGCATAGTTTTGTGTTTTAAGGGAGCCTACTTAACTTTCCCTCCATTCACATTGTTTTCCTGATGAGCGATACAGGAAACATGGGAAACTTGTGTCTGTAAACATGATTCACTAGAAAACAATTTTGTGATTCTTTCACAAACTGCCTTGAGACTGGGCTGCAGAGGATAGATCACACTTTGGATACACACACAATATTTTCTGCTGAATATATTTGTTGTCGACAACAACACCAATTTTGACAATCATCTCCTTAGAGCAGCAGTTTAAAGTGGCCTAAACACTTCCTGTCCTGTCAGATAAAGCTTCCTGGAAGTACACCGCCAACCTTTTTCATTCAGCAGTGATGGAAGCAATTCAAATAAAAAATATGGTCACTCAGTAGCATTTGGTCAGATAACAAGATAAAAAATAAAGAAATCTTATCCACTAGATTCCAAGTGTATATACTGCTACAACAAATATGTTTTGACAGTCAAAGATCCAGATTTAGATTTGTATTAACGGCTCTACTCAAAATGTTCTCAGAAACACAGTGGCGGCTGGCCAATAGAGGGCCATGGCGCCTGGGCCCACCCACCTTGAGCCACAAAAAATATATTAAACAGCAAAGATTGGGCGACAAGAGTATATAAGCCAATTGTACATGCTTCAAACACTATTCAACTAGCAAAGATAAACATAACCATAAGAATGACATACCGCTAGCTTTAAGCTACGCGCCAGTATGGGGTCAGATTAGTCTCAATAATTGCAAATGCACACAGAGAGACTTACAAATGCAAACACAAAGATTCACAAATGCGAACAGAACATTTCACAAATATGTTCGATTTACAAATGCACACAGAAGGATTCACAAATACATTCCAATGCACACATGAATAAAATACGATTTATATAAATGTAAAAGAAAAATCACAAATACATTTCTGCATTTCTATGTGGATTCTTCTATTTGTTTGTGGATTTGTATGTATTTATTTGTCAATCGCACTGCATTTGTTTGCAGATTGCTTCACATGTGTGTGGGGTTTTTATGAGACTCCCCTGCCGTGGCTAGATTCGCAAATGCGTTTTTTTCAACAGACCTATCTGTAGCCAATCAGATGTCGCCCTTATTTTCAACCAATCACATGAGCGTCATTCGCGCCTTAGAGGGGCGTGACTTATCTCCGTGGAAACAGTTATCATTTCCGCCATCCACCATGGAAGAAATAACCACTAGTTCTGCTTTATACTTGTTATGGACATCCCACAAACGCTCTCGTTTTTGGGTTTATAACATCAACCGTGGGCTCACACACAGCTCGGTGACTTTCACCGACGATGTCTGAATGACTTAACCTGAATGTTTTTTTATTTATATAAATCGTAATTTATTTATATATATATATATATATATATATATATATATATATATAGTCTTTCTGTGTCCAGTAACACATATACTGAAATATACCCATCTTAAGTAATCTCACAAGTGTTTTCTTTATAATATACTATTGAAATGATTCAAATAGCCATGGTGGTTAAGGAGATACACTCATTTTAGTATGGGTATGCAAACCGTCGCAACTTTTGAGAAAACACGGCTGGGTAGGCTGGAGGTTAAATATTGAAAAGGTCAGCTTTGACAGAGACAGGAACAGACGTGACCATCAGTACCTAACCTTAAGGTGCTAAATTCTAAATTCAGAGCTTATCTGTTGCCTCCACACGGTTCTCAACATGGCGGAGAGTGGGCTCTCGGCTTCAGAAACAATGCTATCGACTAAAACAGCTGCCAAGAGGGCATGGAAACTAAAACAGGGGTTCTCAAACTTTTTGGGGCCAGGAACCACTGACATGGCAGAACACTTTCCAAGGAACCCCTCCAAATCCTAAAATACTGATCGAGCATATGCTTTCTCCCATTAGTACTCCTAGAGCCACAAAAGCTATTTGTTTAATACAAATATACAACCAATATACTTCACACCTTTCTTATAAATATATATTAAAATTTGAATCACGTTAAGATAAAACGAGATAATCCTTTATCCCACAGGGAATTTGCAATGCCACTTAAATAGAGGGTGATTTTATTCAAACTGCATTTGGACTCAACTTGGCAGAAGTTAACTTAACTTACATTTCCAGAAGTGCTTCAGCTACTGCAGACAGTCCAGGCAGACAGGGCCAGTTCAAGGATTTAATGAAAAGCTTCCAGGTGACAGGTGTCGAGACGGACAGCAGGCCCAGCTGGCAGGTAACAAGTAAACAGGTGACGGGAAACCAAGACTCCACACAGCAAAGTGACATGTAAAATATGTAGTGAGTGAGTGATGAGACAATAACATGCAGGGGAGGATGTGGAAGTGGACGGCTAGGTAATTGTAGAGCAGATGAGGAAAGTGGAAGCAGGTGTGGCCTTCAGGTAACCTGGAAACCTGCCAGTAATATATATACTGTATTTCTACAATGTTGCTGTTGTAATCTACATCAGTGGTCTTTAACTGTATGTATTAAAATACACTTCTGGAAAGTGTACGAATACAAAGAAAAGATTCTTCATATTCATGTTGATACAAACTTATATAAATTGTAGGCATATGCCGTAAACAACAATGTCTCTTTAATATATGTGGTCCAGTATTAAAAGTATCACCTTGGTATCACAATTACAAATACATAAACCATGGGCGAGTGAGAGCCTTATGAAACAGGACATTTATTAAAAGGCATCATTGCCAAAAACATTTTTTATTTTAGCTGAAAATGATAACTACACAATAAAACACACCGTTTTAAATAAACACATTGCATATGCTTTATCAGTTAATGTCAATAGAATAGAGCTGCTAACATTTTGTTAAATGAAAAAATAAACAAACACCATTAAACAAAGTGTGCTGATTACAGATTTATAATGCAAAATGCCATCTATAATTGAGGGTAGGCATCCAGCTGTCCAGACCACAGCTCACACAGAGAGAGAGAGAAAGAGAGAGAGAGAGAATATGGCAGATACAAACATTTGAGAGGAAGAAGGGACACCTAAATAACCTAAATCCAGAGTTTTCAAGAGAGAAGTGACACAAGGATTCTGTTAGGAGGCCAGGTTTTAGACACAGAGGCAGAGGCTGAGACAGGAGTAAAGTCACTGAGGTTTATTGGAAATGTCCAATAACGTAAGCAGGCAGGTAAACAGACAGGTAAGCAGGCAGGCAGGCAAAACTCTGGAGCAGGAGTCGGGGCAATAATCCAGCTGCTGGTCCTGAGAAAGAAGACAGGCACGGTTAGGACATGGGATCAACAGGACGTCTTTGGAATCTCAATAGTACATTTTTAGCGGCAGCTAGAACTAACTTGAACTGAGTCTATAGTCCGGCGCAGACTGAGAGCAGGAGTGGGGCTTTTGAAGGCAGCTGGTCAATCAAGCCCCAACTCCAGCACACCAGGTTCACATCAGCAATTAGCCACCTACACACCAAGAGAGAGATAGAGAGAGGGAGAAAGAGAGAGCCTAGTAGGCAGGTGAGGAGGAGGGCATGACAGTATCTCCCCCTCTACGGGCGCCCTCAGGAAGCGGTCGGGGTGATCCCGGCGATAGTCAGTGATGAGGGAGGGGTCAAGGATGTTCCGCCGGGGAACTCAACAGCAATCCTCTGGACCATAACTCACCCAGTCCACCAAGTAGCGAAAGCCACACCCCATACAGCGCATGTCCAGGATGCGACGCACCGTGTAAACAGGACCACCGTCCACCATCCGGGGGGGGAGGGGGAGAAGCATCAGGGGGAGATAGGGAACTGGACTGAACAGGTTTCAACTGTGACACATGAAAAGTGGAGTGAACCCGACGAAAGGAGGCAGGGAGCTTCAGCCGGACAGCACAGGGATTCACAACAGCCTCTACCTCAAATGGACCAACATACCGAGGGGCAAGCTTCCTAGAGTCCACTTGAAGAGGAAGATCCCTGGAGAGGAGCCATACTCTATCCCCTGGAGCATAAGCGGGCGCCGGTTGGTTGGCCTGGACCTGAGTCCTGGAGGAAGCACGGAGCAGGGCAGCACGAGCATGCCTCCAAGTGTCACGGCAGCGATGCATATTGTCCTGGACCGAAGGGACGGTGATCTCGGCCTCCTGATCTGGAAACAGTGGGGGTTCATAGCCCAGAGAACAGAGGAAGGGAGACATACCGGAGGAGGCGTTAGGGAGTGTGTTGTGGGCATACTCTACCCAGGGCAGCCGAGCACTCCAGGACGATGGCTCCGCAGCAGAGACACAGCGGAGTGCTGCCTCCATCTCCTGATTGGCCCGCTCAGTCTGGCCGTTGGGTTGGGGGTGATATCCAGACATCAGGCTGGTGGTCGCTCCAAGGGCTGTGCAGAAAGCCTTCCACACTTGAGATGTAAATTGCGGCCCTCTGTCGGAGACGATGTCTCACGGCAGCCCGTGGATGCGGAATACATTCTGCACCAATAGGTCAGCAGTCTCCCGAGCAAAGGGTAGTTTGGGCAGGGCAATGAAATGGGCAGCCTTGGAGAAATGGTCAATTACAGTGAGGACCACAGTATTTCCTCCAGACGGGGGAAGACCGGTTATGAAGTCCAGGGCAATGTGGGACCACGGACGACCGGGGATCGGCAGAGGGCGGAGCAAACCAGAACTGTGCTTGGTGGAGGTCTTATTCCGGCAACAGACGGTGCAGGCTGCTACGAATGAGCGAGTATCCGTGTCCATGGTCGGCCACCAGAAGCGTCGCTTGAGGAACAAGATGGTACGGTGGCCCATCTTACCTGGGCCCATCTTACCTGACGAGACTTAAGACGCTTGGCTGTCTGGATATAGGACAGGTTCCTGTGGTCTGTCCAGACAATGAAGGGGTGCTCCGCACCCTCGAGCCAGTGTCGCCACTCTTCTAATGCCAACACCACAGCTAGTAGCTCTCGATTGCCAACATCATAGTTCCTCTCCGGGGGGATCAAGCTTGTGGGAGAAGAAAGCACAAGGATGCATCTTGTTATCTGGGGGAGAGCGTTGAGATAGTATAGCACCTATCCCAGTTTCAGACGCATCCGTCTCCACAACAAACTTAAGTGATCGGTCAGGGTAGACAAGGATGGGAGAGGAGATGAACAGGCACTTGAGGTTTGGAAAAGGCCGCCTCGGCCTTAGGAGTCCGGCGGAATGGAACTGAGGAGGAGGTGAGCGCTGTCAGAGGAGCTGTTATGGTGCTGTAGTTCTTCACAAACCTCCTATAGAAATTAGCAAAGCCGTTGAAGCGCTGCAGCTGCTTGCGATTGGTAGGAGTGGGCCAGTCCGCAACAGCAGAGACTTTTGCAGGATCCATCCGGAGCTCCCCCTGAGAGATGACAAAACCAAGAAAGGAAGTAGTGGTGGCATGAAACTTACATTTCTCGGTCTTGACAAACAGTTTGTTCTCCAGGAGTCGCTGCAGCACTGTGCGAACATGCTCCTGATGATCCTGAAGAGAGCGGGAGTAGATAAGAATATCATCCAAGTATACAAAAACAAAACGACTTAGCATGTCACGAAGCACATCATTCACTAGAGCTTGGAAGATTGCAGGGCCATTTGAGAGACCAAAAGGCATAACTAATTCAATTCAATTCAGTTTATTTTGTATAGCCCAATATCACAAATTACAAATTTGCCTCAGAGGGCTTTACAATCTGCACACATACGACATCCCTGTCCCAGGACCTCACATCGGATCAGGAAAAACTCCCCAAAAATAACCTTTGACAGGGAAAAAAGGGAAGAAACCTTCAGGAGAGCAACAGAGGAGGATCCCTCTCCCTGGATGGACAGAAGCAATAGATGTCATGTGTACAGAATGAACAGCATTACAAAGTTACATAAACACATTACATGAATATGACAATGTATGAATGGAACTCCAATCCATTAAACAGAAGGAGGTAGAGAGGAGGGGGGGCAGGGCGCATCAGCAGGGCCAATCAAGGCTTTGTAGGTGAGGAGAAGAATTTTAAATGTGATTCTTGATTTTACAGGCAGCCAGTGCAGAGCAGCTAATACAGGAGTAATGTGATCTCTTTTCTTAGTTTTTGTGAGTACACGAGCTGCAGCATTCTGGATCAACTGGAGGGAATTAAGAGACTTATTAGAGCAGCCTGATAATAAGGAGTTGCAGTAATCTAATCTAGAAGTAACAAACGCGTGAACCAGCTTTTCTGCATCTTTTTGAGACAAGATGTGCCTGATTTTTTAAATGTTACGTAGATGAAAAAATGCAATCCTTGAGATTTGCTTAACGTGGGAGTTAAAGGCCAAGTCTCGGTCAAAGATAACGCCGAGATTCTTCACAGTGGTGTTGGATGCCAGGGCACTGCCATCTACAGAAACCACATCACCAGATCAGATCAGGAAGTTGCAGGTCATCCATGTTTTTATGTCTTTAAGACATTGTTGAATTTTAGCGAGCTGGTTGGTCTCCTCTGGTTTGATCGATAGATATAATTGAGTATCGTCTGCATAGCAATGAAAGTTTATGCAGTGTTTCCTGATAATATTTAAGGTAAATAAAATTGGTCCAAGCACAGAACCTTGTGGAACTCCGTGATTAACGTTGGTGGTCATTGAGGCTTCATTGTTTACAAATACAAATTGAGATCGATCTGATAAATAGGATTTAAACCAACTTAGTGCGGTACCTGAAATGCCAATCGACTGATCCAGTCTCTGTAATAGGATGTCATGATCAATGGTGTCGAACGCAGCACTAAGGTCTAATAATACCAGTACGGAGATGAGTCCTTTATCAGCACTAAGGTCTAACAAGACCAGTACAGAGATGAGTCCTTTATCTGATGCAATTAGGAGGTCATTTGTAATTTTCACCAGTGCTGTCTCTGTGCTGTGGTGTTTTCTAAATCCTGACTGAAACTCCTCAAATAAACTATTCTGATGTAGAAAGTCGCACAACTGATTTGCGACTACTTTCTCAAGGATCTTAGAGAGGAAGGGAAGGTTAGAGATCGGTCTGTAGTCAGCCAACACCTCTGGATTAAGAGTGGGCTTTTTCAGGAGAGGTTTAATTACAGCTACTTTGAAGGAATTTGGTACATGCCCTGTTAGCAAAGACACATTAACAATATCCAGCAGAGAGGTGCCAATTAAAGGCAACACGTCTTTAAGCAGCCTCGTTGGGATGGGGTCTAAGACAGGTAGACGGTTTAGAAGTAGAAACCGTTGAGGACAATTGGTCTAGGTTAATGGGAGAAAAACTATCCAAATATACACCAGGGCATACAGCCGTTTCCAAGGCCACTCCTCTTGATGACAGATCGGCAGTAGTTGAGGGCAAGAGATCATCAATCTTGCCTCTAATAGTTCAAATCTTTTCATTGAAGAAGTTCATGAAGTCATTACTACTGAGGTCTATAGGAATACACAGCTCCACAGAGCTGTGACTCTCTGTCAGCCTGGCTACAGTGCTAAAGAGAACCCTGGGGTTGTTCTTATTTTTCTCTATTACTGATGAGTAATAGGCTGCTCTGGCATTACGGAGAACCTTTTTATATGTTTTAAGATTATCTCGCCAAACAAAGCGTGATTCTTCCAGATTGGTGGAACGCCATATACTTTCGCGCTTTCGTGAAGTTTGCTTTAGGTCGCGGGTCCGAGGGTTATACCAAGGAGCAAACCTCCTTTGCCTCACTGTCTTTTTCTTCAGTGGGGCTATCGAGTCTAGTGTCATTCTCAGTGAGCCTGTAGCACTATCGACAATGTGATCAATCTGGGACGGACTAAAGTTAGCACAGGAGTCCTCCGTCACATTGAGACGTGGTATTGAATCAAATGCAGAAGGAATCGCTTCTTTGAATTTAGCTACAGCACTGTCAGTTAGACATCTGGTGTAGAAACATTTGACTAACGGTGTATACTCCAGGAGTATAAACTAAAGTTATGAGGTAATGGTCTGACAGAAGAGGGTTCTGATGGAAGACCTCCAAATGCTCAATGTCAATGCCATATGTAAGAACAAGGTGGAGGGTGTGGCCAAAGCAGAGTGGGTTTCTGTACTCACAAGCCAATCGAGTCCAACAATGAGATAAATGCAGTACTAAGGCAATCATTGTCAATATCCACATGAATATTAAAATGTCCTACAATAATAACCTTATCACTTTTAAGGACTAAACTTGATAAACACTCTGAAAATTCAGATATAAATTCTGAATATGGACCTGGTGTCCGGTACAGTATAACAAATAGGATTGGCTGTAATGTTTTACAGGTTGGATGTGAAAGAACAAGGCTTTCAAATGAGTTGTAGTTTAGTTTAGGTTTAGGATTCATTAATAGGCTTGAGTCAAAGATGGCTGCTACTCCACCTCCTCGGCCGGTGCCTCGAGGAATGTGAGTATTAATATGACTTGGAGGAGTTGATTCATTTAGGCTGACATATTCTTCATGGCTCAGCCAGGTTTCAGTAAGACACAATAAATCAATGTAATTGTCTGATATTAAATCATTTACAGCTTTAGATGACAGAGATCTAATATTTAGGAGTCCACATTTAATTATCCTGTTTTGTTGCACTGTTGCAGTAGTGATGTTAACCTTCATGAGGTTATTTAGTATGACTCCTCTTTTGGTTACTTTTGATTTAATTAATTTAAGTGGCCGTGGGACAGACACAGTCTCTATAGAATTAAGGTTTAGGGTGGGTAACTGCTCGAATTGAAGTGCAGAGAAGGGTGGAAGACTACAACCCTGCTTCTGCTTCCTGATCTGAACTCTGGGTCATGGATTAAGTCCGTTAATCAACTTCGCCATGTTTGCAGAAATTAAATGTGCTCCATCCCAAGTGGGATGAATGCCGTCTCGACTCATCAGATCAGGCTTTCCCCAGAAAGTCTGCCAGTTATCTATGTAGCCCACATTGTTTGCTGGGCACCACCTGGACAACCAGCAGTTGAATGACGACATGCGGCTATACATGTCATCATTGATCAGATTGGGGAGAGGGCCAGAGAAAACTACGGTGTCCGACATTGTCTTGGCATAAGTACACACCGATTCCACATTAATTTTACTGACCTCCGACCGCCGCAGTCGGGAGTCATTACCGCCGGCGTGTATTATAATCTTACTGTAACTACGCTCATCTTTAGCCAGCAGTTTTAAACAAGATTCAATGTCGAGGGGCCCCAGGCAGAAGCTCAATGGCAGTCATACGGCTGATGAAGAGGAAGAGAGAGAGCCTGCTCCTTGCTGAAGACTGGGGCGAGGTCATGGTAAACTTGGGGAATCGAGGACAGGTCCGGGGGCACCGCTACAGGCGGTGGCTCAGATGTGGGACTTTGGGCAGAACGGAGACAGTGAGAGTGGCGATATGGACTCCAGGAACGGATCTTTCATGTAGTCCAATCAAAATGTGGGTTGTGGAGTTTCAGCCTGGGAAATCCCAGGAGTAGGGGAACGTGCTGAGAGTCAATACCATGAAAACGGATCTTCTCCTGGTGATTTCCAGATAGATGTAAGGGTATGGGGACGGTTCTACGGTCAATCCTGGCCAGTAGCATACCATTTAGGGCCTTGGTATCCAGTGGAACATCGAGGAGCTCCGGTTCGATGCCCAACTGCTGACAAACTCTACTATCAATGAAACTCTCATCAGCCCCTGAATCAATTAGAGCCGTGAATGGGAATGCCCTCCCTCACAACAAGAGGGAGGCATCAAGCTGCGGACGGTCTGGGGGAGAGGGACTAACAACACGACTCGACAGTAACTCTCCCACTACTGCCGAGACGGACCTTTTACCGGGCGGATGGGGCAGTTAGCAAGGAAATGACCAGCTCGGCCACAGTACAGGCAGGACTGGGTCTTCATTCTGCGGTTCTTCTCTCCGGAGGACAGACGGAGGCCGTCTATTTGCATGGGCTCTGGTTCGGAAATCTCCATCATCTCTCGGCGGGACCCGAGGGAAGTCAGCTGTTCAGAGCTACTGGCCACAGGAGGAGTTGGTCACTGGTTCTGCCTGCCTGCTTACCTGCCTGTCTACCTGCCTGCTTACGTTATTGGACATTTACAATAAACCTCAGTGACTTTACTCCTGTCTCAGCCTCTGCCTCGGTGTCCAAAACCTGGCCTCCTAACAGTATAGTCCAGCCAAAATGGACTTGGCAGCTGAAGCTGAGGCCCTCAGACGGGCAATGTCTCTCCAAGGAGCACATCTGGGTCACCACGACGAGGCTCTGAATGACATCAAGGATAAGTTGAATCAGATCACCACCGCCCTGTCTGCTCTTATTGTTCGGCTGGACACGGATCCGGGCCCCGCTGCTCAGGTTCCTTTGCAACAAGCTCCTCCAGCCGCACAACCTGCCTCTGCTGCTGGCACTGCTGCCTTCGAACCCCGGATTCCACCACCAGCTGAGTACTCCGGTGATCCTAACACCTGTCGCCAGTTTCTCACTCAATGCCAGTTAGCCTTTAATGCACAGCCCATTAGATATGCTAGGGATAATGCTAAGATCGCTTATTGGGTGCCTGAAAACACACAAAGAAACAACAAGCCCAAGATCAGTGAATGCGTGAATTCATAGAGAAATGTTGCAGAATGAATTCTACCACACTGGTGGTTGAAGATATAAGGTGGCAAACACTGCAGAAAGCCCTGTTATAAAGAGAGGTTGGCTGGACCCCTGACAAGATGATTGGGCCTTCAGTGCTGCTCATCCATACAGTCATGGCTTGGTCAGTCCCAACAAGGTGGCGACCTCCAGTGCAGTACAGAAATACCTTAAACCTGCATTCTCTCCACTGGCCATCAGGACGTGACTCCTCTGGTTGTATAGAAGTCAATGGGAAAATGATTCTACTTCTCTCTTGATGTATTCCATCAGTAAATATTGTAAACATGAGTTTATGCTGTTTTCTTCAATACAGCATGATGTTCATTTAGTAAATTATGGTCATTTAGAGTCAAAGAGACCATAAACCATTTTGTGTACTCACAAAAACTAAGAAAGGAGATCACATTACTCCTGTATTAGCTGCTCTGCACTGGCTCCCTGTAAAATCAAGAAACACATTTAAAATGATTCTCCTCACCTACAAAGCCTTGATTGGTGATGCACCATCATATCTTAAGGAGCTTGTAGTACCATATTGCCCCACTAGAGAGCTGCGCTCACTAAATGCGGGGCTACTTGTGGTTCCTAGAGTCCTAAAAAGTAGGATGGGAGCAAGAGCCTTCAGTTATCAAGCTCCTCTTTTATGGAGGCAGACACAGTCACCTCATTCAAGAATAGACTTAAGACTTTCCTGTTTGATAGTGCTTATAGTATCAGGTTTGCCCTGGTCGAGCCCCTTGATATGCTGCTATAGGCTTATAGGCTGCTGGGGGATGTTTTAGGATACACTGAGCACCTATCTCCTCTTCTCTCTCTCCTTATGGATGAATTTACATCCCTCCATTGCACCTTATTAACTCTGCTTCCTCTCTGGAGTCGTTGTGACTTCACGTCTCATAGGGTCCATTGGACCTGGAGGTGTCTGATGCTGGTGAACCGGCCTCCCGCGTTGGCCCTGCTGATGCGCCCCGCCCCCCCTCCTCTCTACCTCCTTCTGTTTCATGGATTGGAGTTCCATTCATACATTGTCATATTCATGTAATGTGTTTATGTAACGTTGTAAATGCTGTTCATTCTGAACACATGACATCTATTGCATCTGTCCATCCGGGGAGAGGGATCCTCCTCTGTTCCTCTCCTGAAGGTTTCTTCCCTTTTTTCCCTGTGAAAGGTTATTTTTGGGGAGTTTTTCCTGATCCGATGTGAGGTCCTGGGACAGGGATGTCGTATGTGTACAGTTTGTAAAGCCCTCTGAGGCAAATTTCCAGGTTACCTGAAGGCCACACCTGCTTCCACTTTCCTCATCTGCTCTACAATTACCTAGCTGTCCACTTCCACCTCCTCCCCTGCATCTTATTGTCTCATCACTCACTCACTACATATTTTACATGTCACTTTGCTGTGTGGAGTCTTGGTTTCCCGTCACCTGTTTACTTGTTACCTGCCAGCTGGGCCTGCTGTCCGTCTCGACACCTGTCACCTGGAAGCTTTTCATTAAATCCTTGAACTGGCCCTGTCTGAATGGACTGTCTGCAGTGAGTCATCCCTCCTCTGCTGTCTATGTACTCCTGCGTGTGTCTTTCAGTGCAGTGATTCTCAAAGTGAGGTTTAAGGTTCTGTGATACTTTGTTAGGGGGTCTGTGAAATAATGTGCTGTACATTTTTTAATTGTGCTGTATCCATAGACTGTATATAAGAAGTAGACGTAGTCATTGTGACAGTTTTGAAGCCTCGAGTTCAGCGGTTTCGCCATCACCATCTTAACTTTTTGCAACCAATGAACAGAAGTGACTATATTTGGAAAGTGTAGGAGTGGTGTAGAGACACTGTATAAGTCTCTGGTAGCAGCAGTGACCTGTCAATCACCTTGTGGCCCCTCCCTAAAGGATACCCTGCTTTATGGTCTATGTGTCTCTAAATGGACCATAATTTACTAAATGAACATCATGCTGTATTGAATAAGACTTAAAACTAGAGATTGAGACCGTAAACTCATGTTTACAATGTTTACTGAGGGAATAAATCAAGAGAAGTAGAGTCATTTATATAGACTTCTATACAACCAGAGGAGTCACCCCCTGATGGGCAGTAGAGAGAATGCAGCTTTAAGACACTTCCACATTGGCTTCCCTTGGCAGAACCAGAGGTGGCCGTCTGGTCCAGTATCTTACTGTATTTTGAAAGAACAGTACATTAGAGTCTGACTGTACTTTTACAGCAATGTATTGCTGCAGAGAACACTTTAAAGCTGCACTGGCCAAATCAATATATCTTTCTAGGAACAGTGGACTTAATGAATGTACATTATGTGAATGCTGTCACTCAGTGACAATCCCACAGAGAATCATGACCACTCTGTCTCCTCAGCTCACCAGAGCTTCTGTAGCGTCTTTGAGCTAATTCTTTCGGTTTCACGGCCCACAGCTTTGCTCTTCACTCTCACTGCTCTCGGCAGCAGCAGGAAGCTGTTTGTAGTGAAACAGCTCTTGTAAACCCCAGTGCACTCTCCCGGCTCCAAACAACAGACAGACACAGTTAGAGACTAGCTGGTGAACTCAGTGGAGCATTTAACAACGACACATCCAGGTCATTTTCTCAGGAGTTGGTGGAGACCGAAACAAAAGCCACATCTCCCACATCAACTTAAAGGTGCCCTGTGGAGTTTTCCTGTAAACGAACAAAAGTGTTTCTCACTAAAAACACAGAGTGTATATCCTTGAGCTCTTTTGAATCTGTTGAATGCGTTTCCTTCCTTATGAAACGTTTTACATCTTGAGATGTGCTCTGTTTGCATGCATGTCTTGCTGGCACATCAGTTGCGCTGGAAGTTTGTCAAGAGTTCAGGTGGCTGAGAGAAAGTATGTGACCATACAATGATGTCATTCTAAATGCAGGACGACCTTTATGGTTTTTGTATGTATTTAATTGGCAGGATTGTCTATTGTCTAATTGTCTATCTGGCAGGAAGCAGAGATTATTGTCAACCTTGACCTTCACTGATTAAAGGAAAGATCAGCTATTGTTCTGAGCCTACTTGGTCCCGATTGCTGGCCATTCCACTAACGAACGTCTGGGGGAGTGGCCGACACAGCTGATTTAGGGGCTTTAAACACCAACTTCAGGAAGCAACACTTCAGTGTGCATCTCTACCTGTGAGACTAGACTACTGGACCACTTGGATCCTGGCTAAGTATCTTCTTTAAATAAGTTTATTTGCTAGAGTACTATTGTATTTGCTGTATTAGGGCTACTAGATTGCTAGTCTGTACTGTTGATCCTATCCTTAATTCAGCTTTGGCAAGAAGTAGAGATTCTTGTCAACCTTGATCTTCACTGATTAAAGGAAAGATCAGCTATTGTTCTGAGCCCACTTGGTCCCGATTGCTGGCCATTCCACTAACGAACGGCTAGGGGAGTGGCGAACGCAGCTGTAGCTAATTAACGTGAACTCGGGTGCATAACAAGGTAGCGTCTTTAAGCGTCAGCTTTAGCGTCAGTGGATACTCGTCGTACTAAGACTCGGGGGATAAAGACCAAGGAGTCTTTCGTTGGAGTCAAGACTCAGGGGATAAAGACCAAGGAGTCTTTCGTTGGAGTCAAGACTCGGGGGATGAAGACCAAGGAGTCTTTCGTTGGAGTCAAGACTCTGAGGATAAAGACCTAGGAGTCTTTCGTTGGAAATCTTTCTGAAAAGCAGTGTGGCTCATACACTTCACTAATAAGCCTGAGAATTCTATATCAGACGCGGTGACCAAGGAAAGTTTTTGTTTTCGTGTCCTGATGTTTTTAGTCCTGTAAAACAGCTCAATGAGCATAGGATAAAAAAGCTCTTATTTGAATATAGACTACTTTCGATAATAATCAGATAGAACATTAAATAAACCCTTTTTTCCACATCAATCACCTTTGCCTCTGATACCGAAGCACCAAGGCACCCTATAGTGTCTGTGACGCTCACTCATGGTTGTATGCCAACCAGTCCTGTTGCAGTTTGTCTGGCCAAATTACCTTGACCTTTGATCACCAAAATCTATGTTTGATGGTTGATGTTAATACAAAAGGTAAAGTAATTTGCTCAAGATGTTCAAGAGATACTTTGTGAATAGGACGGACATGAGGTCACAGTGACCTTTACCTTTGACTTTTAACATTGAATCAGTTAATTTTTGAGTGCAGGCGAACGCTCAGATATTGCATCTATGAGAATGGACCAGACGCATGGAGGTATGGACTGACAGACAACCTGAAAACAGAAAGCCTCCGGCTGTCGCTGCCGCAGAGGAATACAATTAACATACAGAAGTTAAGAAACATTCTCATTTGAACCCAAACCACAATATTTTTTTAAACCAAACTAAGTACTTTTGTTACCTAAGCCTAACCAAGTGAATGTAAAAACTAAGTAAACCTATGTTGGAAGTTCATTTTGAAGACACACTGTATGCATGTAATAAGCGGATACTCTACATCCTCTGTGGACACAGTCGTTTATTTGAAAAAGACAATATACATGTCAAGAGTAGGAACTGACATGTTGTCAAGTTACACACTAATGTGTGATTCATTTGATTTGGGGTGGCCTTTTGGGGTCATGGACGGGTTCGACCAAACACAGGACTTTCACCAGAAACCAGAGTTCAGGTTCCCTGTGGAAGCAAAGGTTTGCTAATTTTAAGTTACTTAATTTATGTAAATTAACTACATAACAAATTAACTTAATTTAACCCAAACTACAATCTTTCACTAAACTTAACTGGGAAGTGTTGTTGCCAGACACTAAACAAAAACATCAGCATCATGCTGCCCTCAAAGGGTAACACTTAACTGTAACACTGTATAGATGTAACTACTCCCGAACATATTTTTAAATAACTGTCTTTGCATTTGATTATTGTTTATTCTAGTGTAAAAATATTGTACATGCATTTATATAAATGTGAAAAATATATGTAAGCACATTCTTTTGTTAATAACATAAATACATTTAATTTAGGTTTAAGAAACCCACATTACTGTATCAAAGATCAAACGCACGTTATTACATTAACTTTGTTCCAAGCTTTTTTGTCACAGTTGAGAAGAACTTAACTGGTCCAACAAATAGTGAGTTGCTAAGAACATGTGTGGCAGATGTGGTCTGGGGCAGTGGTTCTTAACTGGTAAGGGGCAGTGGTTCTTAACTGGTCTGGGGCAGTGGTTCTCAACTGGTCTGGGGCAGTGCTTCTTAACTGTTCTGGGGCAGTGGTTCTCAACTGGTCTGGGGCAGTGCTTAACTGTTCTGGGGCAGTGGTTCTCAACTGTTCTGGGGCAGTGGTTCTCACCTGGTCTGGGGAAGTGCTTCTCAACTGGTCTGGGGCAGTGGTTCTCAACTGTTCTGGGGCAGTTGTTCTCAACTGGTCTGGGGCAGTGCTTCTCAACTGTTCTGGGGCAGTGCTTCTCAACTGGTCTGGGGCAATGGTTCTCACCTGGTCTGGGGCAGTGGTTCTTAACTGGTCTAGGGCAGTGCTTCTCAACTGGTCTGGGGCAGTGGTTCTCAACTGTTCTGGGGCAGTGGTTCTCAACTGTTCTGGGGCAGTGGTTCTCAACTGGTCTGGGAAGGTGGTTCTCAACTGGTCTGGGGCAGTGCTTCTCAACTGGTCTGGGGCAATGGTTCTCAACTGGTCTGGGGCAGTGGTTCTCAACTGTTCTGGGGCAGTGGTTCTCAACTGGTCTGGGGCAATGGTTCTCACCTGGTCTGGGGCAGTGCTTCTCAACTGGTCTGGGGCAATGGTTCTCACCTGGTCTGGGGCAGTGGTTCTCAACTGGTCTGGAGCTGTAGTTCTCAACTGGTCTGGGGCAGTGGTTCTCAACTGGTCTTGGGCAATGGTTCTCAACTGGTCTGGAGCTGTAGTTCTCAACTGGTCTGGGGCAGTGGTTCTCACCTGGTCTGGGGCAGTGGTTCTCAACTGGTCTGGCTGACCGACCATCACCCCTGAATGACAAGCCGAGACTCAAATCAAGGAACATTTTCAACTTTAATGAATAGATTTAATGAAAAGATGGTGCACTTTGAACCTGAGATAGTACAATATGCACACAAAAAAATCAATTATAAACAAAAAAGTGCATCTTAAGGACAGAATGTAATACAACATACATAACTATTCAGTAACTTCAGCCGTTTTGCTTAAATGTGAAATAAAAGTGAGAAGTAGTTTAAAATAGACTGAAATTATGTAATTTTAGCTGAGAATACTCAGTCACTGAATCTATGAAAACCAACACTGAACTATGGAAACAAGTTAATATCTTGAGTAGCAGCTTTTATCCACAAACTTAAAATACATTTTGAAATGCAATTCAAAAAGATTCAAGTATACAACATTAACTTTTCTTCTGATTACTTCATTATTAGGTAAATACTGAAAAACATTAAGCAGCACTTATTTCAACCTTAGTGTAACACTGACCTAGGAGTCTTTCGTTGGAGTCAAGACTCGGAGGAATATAAACTACGTTCGATAAAAGCCTCATTCGCAAAAGCTGAATTTTTAAACTTGGGCGAGATAATACAGTAACAAAACAGATAATATAATATTAATATTATGAACCCAGACAAAGAGACTTATACAACATGTACAAAGCAGAACTAGTTATTTCTGGTGGTGGATGGCGGTAAAGAACCGTTTTCAACGCCTCCTTTCTGACGCGTCTAGCGCGAATGAAGCAAATGATCACAAATAGTCAAGTGAGTAAACTCACGGAATTAAAGCAACGCACAAATTCGTTTCGCTTTTGGTGTGAACGCAGCATGAAGGAATGTGAATAGAGGGCACACATAAACAAATCACCCTTTAAAATAAGAGTTTGGATAGGGACCAAAGGACTTAGCTTAGTGACGAATGAAGGAGATAAAATGTGGATAAATAGGTTGAGTTTGCTTCCTAGGATGAGATCCCCTTACAGTCAAGTGGAACAAAAGCTTCAATTATTGAAACTCATACACTTAATGTAATATATTAAAAGAGTGCTTAGTGGTAAAGAAAAGGAATTCAGGCTCTGCACTGTGACTTTAATAGTGTGCGATTATCTAGCTAGCTGAGGAGATCCTCGTTATACATCAGGTTAGACTTCAGAGCAGAATACACGGAGACGGTGGGACGTGAAAATGTTCCAGTGAAGATTAGATTTCAAATCCCCGTGTGCAGTCACAAAGGTGTGGAAAACAGTCATTAAATATGTATCTGTTGGAAATCCATTCAGCTAGGAATCAAAGTCTTTGAAAAGAAGAAAAGTGCTTTTTTGGAACACAAGCGTTGCTACACAGTCTGATTCATTTAATCTGGCCCTCCTGCAGGGAGCATGTTCCCAAGAGACACCGTCTGGGTTTGTTGGCTAATTGGGATGATTTAACCAGAGAAATCTGTACGGGGGGAAAAAAGAGAGCCTGACTGGCTTCTCTGCTGTGCTGGAAGGAAACCAAACATTTACATGCTCATTATGATCGGCCAGTGCTCTGAAAATAACACGTGGCCGTCGCGGGGTTAAGGGAATGTTGCTTGAGAAGCGCGGCTTCTTTCATCAACCCGGGTCTACGTTGGAATACAACACGACCCGATTCCTTTAGGGTTCAAAGATGTTGATACATTCTACTGCATGATTAGATTCAATCGCATCCATGTGGGGAAAGCAGGGCAGAAATGACAAAGAATTGGGGTGTTCCCCGAGGATTTCATTGTGGGCCTGCGCTGAGGGAAAGCCTTTGAAACGGCCATTGGATGATGTCACTCTAAAATTCCTCTTATGTGTTTTACAAGTGACATTAACATACCACGCAACTGAGCTTGTTGAAAGACATTCTACACACCCTTTGGGACGACCTGGACTTTCAACAGCAGCTTCAACAGACAGCATAGACGGTGTTCAAAGACTACTATCTGGCTGTATTGTACAAATATTATTTCGCAGTGTTGATTTCGTCAATGAAAACCAACAAAACAGTTGGGACAAAGTATTAAAACACACATGGAGCTGATAGAATGTTATCAAGTGAACTGTAAAAACTGTACAAATACTACTAAATAAATATTAGTAACCTTTACGTGAATTAAATTGAGCTGAATTCAAGAAATGTGGTTTAATTATTAATTACATTTTACTTAATTTTGTTTGAATAAAATCAGCAGTGAATCACTGAGTAGACTTTAATTATATGTTATAAGGAAGGCCAAAGATGCAGAAAATTGAAGAATTTGACTCCTCCCTCCCTGCAACAAGCTAACCTTGCTAGCTAGCTAAGAAGCAGCAGAACTTAGAGTGCATTAAGGTTAATAATGAGGCATACAAGTTATTTTAATATCACTGCATTTAGTTTGGTCAAGTAACGTTAACCTAACATGCTGTGAAATGCAGTTGGGATAGACCTTGCGGCTTTAATGGTAAGGTACATTTCTGGAGAAGTCAATGAACAAAGAGTGTCATTTCTTCATTCTTATTTTACCGGCGTTGTGCCGTTTATCCCAAGTTGACCGTCTTTAGTAGTCACGCAGTCACCCTCTCGGTTCACGGAGATGTATAGCAATGGTTTATTTATTTTAAAAACTGCTCAGGATACACGACTGAGCCTAGGCCCAGTGAGGAATCCATCAACAAAATAAAGCCAAAAAGTGGTTAGAAGTTTAAGTAAAAAAGTATTTACTTTGATTTTGATACTTTGATCATAAGTGGTCTTTGTCTGTATTTTATTCTCCACACTAGCTCATACCTCTCCATAGTCACGTGGATATGTTCAATTAATGTGTCCGGCATGACTTTCCATTGCTTTTGTCCTGAGCGTCAACAAAAAATAATGTCGATGCACATAAAAACAACAATATATTGCATTTTGTGACACATTCACAACCTCTGGGCTGGTGTATAACAATTTATAGGCACTCAAGATTTCACACATGGGAGTTATTACCACCCGAGTTTGGTTTAATGCTCTTCTTCCTAAATAACTCATAGAAGCTAACTTCTTATAACATTCTGATCCTGATCATGTGTAGCCACCTGCATTTTGTAGCGGCGATTAGTTATACTCTGCTAATTTTATTGTACACATGCCAAGTGTCTATAATATCATTATTTAATGTCAGAACTAGCCACTTGACAAACAAGCTGAGGAAAGCACTGGATTCATATTTAGGATTTAGTATTGCATCGAAGCAGCAGAGGACGAAATATAGATATATAATACATTTGGCCCCTAGTATGAGGCAAGATCCAGAAAACACTGGACCCTGCACTTACCATGATGCAACTTGAGAGCACCTCTTAGTAAAACCTTCCAGGTCTTTTACACTTAGTTGACAGCAATCATAATCAACAGATCTAAAACACAAATACAATGTATTGTTGCTATTGAGTAAGAAATGTATCTCTATATCCTCACATGTCTGTACAGGTAACTACTAAACCCATAATGTAACGACTTGAGTTGGTAGATTGTGTGCAGATTATTATATGATCTGTTTTTATTACGTTACTCGGTTATTACATTATGACTTTCGAAATGGGTGGGTAGCGGTATTGATGCCAAGATGTAGGAGCTTGCGCTGCTTTGATATTTTTTCTTGGCTTGTTATTTGACAGAAAAACAATAAATACAATTAAATAAAAGAATATCACACTCGTCAGTTCTGTACTTGAGTAATTGTACGTGAAGTTTCAACCTGTTGATCCGATAAGTACGTTGTGCAGAGAGAGCAGAGCTGCAGCGTGGAGAAGCCAGCCAGCTCTGTGTGAAGGACATTATGCTGCTTCCCTCTCCAGATGGGCGAGGGGCTCTCCATGGACCAAGCTCTGACCTTGGAAGCGGGCTTGGCACGCCGCTTCCCTCGCATTGTTGCGCGACGTGGAGGATATGTCCCTCAACAGAGCACAACATCTATCATTTGCATTCAACGGCTGGACCACGGCCGTGTCGGGTAAATATTATGTGCGGCCGTGGAGGATGCAGCTGGAGGCTCGGATGCATTGAGCTGAATGAGGCTGATGGCACGTGGGGATAACTAGGCAGCTCACAGGAGGACTGGAGGTGGACGCTGGGCCCCAAACATGTGTGTGTGTGTGTGTGTGTGTGTGTGTGTGTGTTTGTGTGTGTAATTAGCCCATAATTACCAGTTTGGGTGTTTGACAGCAGGACAGAAGGTGAGTATAGGAGGCCCTTACCAGCCGGGCACCTGAACATGAGACAGCTTCACATTAACTAGTTTCTTTATCTCAGCTCCGGACTACGGACAGATTTGCATCACTTTTATTTTTTAGGAGGCGTTGAAACAAGTCGACTGAGAGAAAAACTCTCTGTTTTAATCGTCCCACATGAAGCACATCAACTCTGACCTGCTGCTAAATCAGTTTAGTGGGAGTTCTTGTTCTAATTAGAGATGAGAACCAAATTGGTTAGTTTGGACATGTGATTTAGTTCATCAACATGAAGAGCAACTTTGGTGGGGTAATGAGTTTCTGATCTTTGAAATCTAGGTCAGAGCAAAGTACAATCAGAGCACTGTTGGACAATGGACAAGTATTTAACAGGTATCGGGTTAACACTGGTAATGAGCAGCGGTCTACTGGGTGAAAGTCCTGTGTTTGTTTGACCAGTCCAACCTCCCCTTCTGGAATTATCACAGATTTTCCTGCTATTTATACCATGTTAGTTGCTCTGACAGTCTAATAATGACGTGGGTGTGTAGTTGAAATCCCCTTTCAACTCATACAGACGGGTTAAGAGTGAGACAAGGTTGTTTCTTAATATGTGTATACTCTAAGCTGGCAACATTTCAACAAAATATAGGCCTCTGACTAAACTGCTTTCTAAATTAAATGACCATTTCTTAAAGCTCTATACTATTGTCACGAACCGGCTCAGGCGCCGCGACAAAACGTACGGGAGACGCAGCGTTCCAACCAAAAAGTGTGTTTATTAATTAACTAAGGTGGCTGGCGAAGCCCCAGCGCAGCCAAGAATACAGACAACATAGAATCGCTGTCGGCTACGGAGAGAGAGAGAGAGCCGTCACCGGGGCGGAGCTTTATGCCCGGGCCCAGGTGCTGCTCATCAGGGAGACCCTGCAGGAGACTGAGAGAGACAGGCAAAAGACAGACAGACAGATTAGGGAATCGTCACATGATACAACTGATGATTTGAATAAGTTTTGATATCCAGTGCAGATCACACAGCAAGTGTGAGGTTCATTAAAATGAGGCAGAGCGATTGGGTCTTAGACGCCGAGAATGGGAATTGTGGGGACTGTAAACATGCGTAGAGCAATATGTATAGTCGTAAAGCATAATGATTATAATGTCCAAACCACTTAGCTTTACAATGCTTAAAACTACATTAATATATAACTTGTAGCTGTCATGATTGGCGTCAACAGGGGACGAACCGAAACCCAAAGATGAGGAGGAAGCAGAAACTACAATGATTTGATTAAAATAGCTTACAGGCTTGTGTCGGACAAAACAGGCAGGAAACCAGGAGGCAAGGACTTGTTTCGGTTGCCCTTCTGGCAAACCGGAACAGGACCCCAAACAAAGACAAACCGACAGAGAACAAATGAACCAAGATGGTATATGTAGTACCTGACTAATGGGGAAGTGGGAGCAGGTGGTCTAGTGAAAGCAGGGCTGACGAGAGACTTACAAAATAAAAGCAGGAAACACGAAATTTGATTGAATAACAAAGAAAAACAGAAGCTGCAAAACTCAGAACACAAGACCCTCTGGATATGGATCTAGAAAGGATGTAAAAAGGTCCAGTCTAGAGCCGGACTGTGACAGTATGGTGTTGTCTTCAGTCTGTAATTGTAATACATATCAGTATCTGATATGCTGCATGCATGAAGCTTTGGAAACCAGCCATGAACTGCATTATTAAAATCTGTCAAATAAATCTATAATAACAAATCTAACGCGGAATGTTTTATGTATTGTTGGTAATAATGTTAATAATAAAAACACTAAATTTGATTGAATAACAAAGAAAAACAGAAGCTGCAAAACTCAGAACACAAGACCCTCTGGATATGGATCTAGACAGGATGTAAAAAGGTCCAGTCTAGAGCCGGACTGTGACAGTATGGTGTTGTCTTCAGTCTGTAATTGTAATACATATCAGTATCTGATATGCTGCATGCATGAAGCTTTGGAAACCAGCCATGAACTGCATTATTAAAATCTGTCAAATAAATCTATAATAACAAATCTAACGCGGAATGTTTTATGTATTGTTGGTAATAATGTTAATAATAAAAACAGGTGCACATTTCTTTTGCTACATTTTTGTCTTAATTTGTTGTTTTTATAGCAGTCACTTATCAGCATCGGAGTAGGAAGAATAGGGATTTAATTAATTGGGCAGGAACGGATGTCGAGACAATAACTGCCCACTGCCGACCACCCAGCCAGACCAAACGCATTTAATAGGGCGGAAAGCCGAGATGGAAGCTAAGCTAACCCAGCTAGAAGGCTATTCCGTCCGGTCGCAGGAAAACTCCGGCTCCATTGTGGCCTCTTGGATCAAGCTGGACTTGACGGCCGGACTCTGTTTACATCAATGATCCCTGGTGCTCACAGTCCAATGTGATGGACAATGTTTCCCTGATGTCAAATGTTTCATGTGTCGACCATATTGACCAGAATACTTTTTGTTGCTGCTGTTTGTATTCCTCATGATGCAAATTCAATAAATGCGCTACAGGAATGTACCACTTTCTTTTGTTTTTTTGTTTATCAAGTGGGCTTTATCTGCATTTCGTTGCGCAACGCCGGGTTGCATAATGACAATAAATGATCCTGTAATCCTTGAATATGGCAACTGTGGTCTATATAACTGCTCGGAAGAAATACATGTTAACAAATCTTGCGGGTCATATTTAGTACCTTCTAGGAAAACATTAAAAAACACACTATTATAAAAAGATGTGGACTCAAAGGCTTGCATTTATCATTCAAACTCAGTTATTTGCATTATAAACCCCGACAATCCCTTTCTGGTTCAACCAGACCCTACGGCTGCCTGAAGGACCTGTTACCAGTTCTTTCAATTTCATGAGCTCCTTCGCGTTCCCTGGACTTACTAGATATGACACCCAATGTACATTTTTGTGTTCAGAGGAGGAGGTATTTTTGTTTTGTGGAACTACCTGCAACATTTCTCCCCAAACAGCTTCTATCTAAGTTGCATTTGTTAGCAGCAAACAGGGATTTTCAAAGCTCGACTCCCACATGAAGAGAGACGATTTATTCTCTTTGTGTGCTCAGCCCGACAGATACAGGGAGGGGAGGGTATCTCCGATTCTTCAAGGGAGAGGGATTCCTTTTGTGACTTTATCATAGATTTACCAATATATGTGACGCCGTGCTCCGGAGGTATCACATTTGTTCTGTTTGTTTTATCTTTCTTTCAGACATAGCGCCTTTGTTCTACAGAGGAAGGGCAGATGGATTGATCTGCCGGGAGGGAGAAAAGAGGGAACTCAATGCAAAGTCCCACAGCTGTTAGAGAAAAATATATTTTCCTTCCATGAATAGAGGACGATAGAGATGTGAGCAGGTTATTGAGGAATTTCTCTGATACAAATGCTCATACAGCGCACTACAGCTGGTGCACATTCGGTCGCACAGCTTTGAGATAAGGGCTTTACGCCTTGTCAAAAGTTAACATTCTCAGGGATGTCACGAGACACATTAACTATTTTGGAAATGGCTTTAACACAGCCCTATTATTAATAGTTAATAACTATTGTTAAAACGGGGGTACCAATTTTGTGAAATGTATATAAAATGATGGAGAACAAAATTGTCACCTCAAGCGTTGAACATTTCCCTCTCAGATGTCCTTGATTTCAGTTGATTCTTCGCGTACATTTGATGACAAACCATCTTTTCCACATAGTATCCCAACACAATGCCCTTTGCATTCTGTATCTGTTCTGCCCCGCTTCTATAACGCCATGGTGAAGCGAGTTGGGCAGAACATTGTGGAGCTGGGCCGCGTCTGCCACCAGTCGATTCCATTCAGTTTATTTTGTATAGCCCAGAATCACAAACTCCCCTCAGAGGGCTTTACAATCTGTACAACATCCCTGAACTTTGACCTCACATCGGATCAGAAAAAAACCTTTCACGGAGAAAAAGGGAAGAAACCTTCAAGAGAGCAACAGAGGAGGATCCCTCTCCCCGGATGGACAGATGCAATAGATGTCATGTGTACAGAATGAACAACAATCAAATTGATTAAATGGATTAATGCACATGTCAACATAGCCTACCGCTAATATCAATCTTTTGTCTGCATTTTCCATCGTCTCTTCGGTCCCTGCCTCAGAGTAAGAAGGAAGTGGTTGAGTAGTAAAGCCTGTCTCGTCTGGCTGCCTGGGCCAAGTGTAACATTGATTATTACATTTCATGTCATTTAGCTGACGCTTTTATCCAAAGCGACTTACAATAAGTGCATTCAACCATGAGTACAAAGTCAGAACAAGAAAGTACAATTTCTTCAATAAAGTTAGACTACAAAGTGCTATCAGTGAGAGCCATTTAAGTGCTACTAAAGTGCTACTACTGTCACGTTGTATGTGGAGCTGGACCCAAGAGCAGAAATTGGTTTATGGAATTTATTAGAAAAGAACCAGGGGCTGGAATCTGGTGAGCAGGCTGGAGGAAGGGTCGGCAGGCGGGAGCAGGCTGAGGCAGACAAAAAGAGTTAAACCAGTGTTCGAGCCGTAGCATTAGTTCCTGGTGGCGAACTGACAATCTGGCAAGGAATGAGTGAGAGAATATCAAGCCTGAAGCTTAATTGGGGAATGAATTCCAGCTGCACTAGTCAATTAGTGGGAGGAGCACAGCCCAGACCATGACAACTACGGCGATACCTTCCCTATTCAAAGTAAAAAGATATGTTTTTAGTTTGCGACGGAAGGCGTAGAGACGTTCTGATGTCAATGGGGAGCTCGTTCCACCAATGAGGAGCCAGCACAGCAAACAGACTTTGTTGAGTCTTTAGCTCGACGTGAAGGAGCTACAAGCCGATTGGCAGAAGCCGAGCGAAGTGAACGAGCTGTGGTGTACGGTTTGACCATGTCCTGGATGGGGATTAGCCACGCGACTCCGCGCCTAAAGAGTTGAGAATATTTCAACTTGTATCTATGTCTAAAAATCTCAAGAAAAACAGGTGCTCCGTACCATAGGGAAACAATGCTTTCGCTGGCGATGCGTTTCTAGTAATGCGCTTCGTCTGATCGAAGGGCCTGACACAAATCAGCCCCATCAATCCATCCGCAGGGCCACGATTATGAAATAACTTCAGGCAATCAAAGAGTAGGCACCTGATTACCAAATAAAAAAACAGATGATCAAACTTCCACCAACCAAGTCAACTCAAACAAATTGATGGGCATTAAAAGTATTGCAATGATTTAGCATTTCACTGTCAAGCTGTATCAGTTCATAAAAGGAGATTTAAACCAACAACAAAATAATTCCATGAGTCACATTTGATCAGAAGTCAAAAGCACCAATAGGTAACCGATAGACTAATCTGTTGGCTGTTTCACACATTTGCACAGACCGTGTGGGCAGTGGGTTGATCAGTGGGAGCAGTCGTCCCCTCACAAAGACGAGGACGAAGCATTTCAACCTTTTTAATTGGTCTTATCGCCTACAGGCTCTTGGGGGAAACGTCTAAGTTCCCACTCTTCTGGTTCGCCCTAGTCCCTGTGAAGGCACCGTGAAATTAAGAGGAAGATCAGGATTGAAAAGGTGAAAAGTCCCTGGCTGAGCCATATTGTACACATTGGTATCTGCGGCCCTCGATGTGGTAATAGTGTGTTTAACATATTGCATTTCCTTCCTGCTGCTCGTCACGGCTCAGCTGCTGGAGCTGCACTGTTTCGATACTTTGTCAGCGCGCCCCGCGTCAACATGGCCACAGCTGTAAGAGAGCTCTCTGAGATGGTGAAAGGGTGGCTCTTTGTTTGTGAGGAGGGAAGGGGGGGTACTTCATATGCCTACGGGGAGGGATGGATCAACCAGCATGACACACATCATCTCCAGCTCTTGCTTTCTGTCTCGTTTCCCATGATCCACCATGTTTGATCTCTTCACTCTCTCTCCAAGCGTGACAGGAATGACTTACTGTGTTTGTCTTCACTGGGGTTCAGTAGCCCAATCGTGTACTTGAAAAATATAAAAAATCTGTTGCTATTTGCTGTTTCGTACTGCAGTGCTGGATTGCCGGGCCCCTGGAAGTTCTGCTTACAGCGTTCTGGAGAACCGCCCATCGACTCCAGGGGAAGTGAAGAAGAGTTCCACGGTGGTGAATGGTAAATGGACCTGTATGTGTAGAGATCTTTTCTAGTTTACGGAACACTACATGACATCATTCACCCATTCATATACTGATGGGAGGGGCTAAGGTTCCACATCAGGACTAACTAACATTCACACACACAATGCAGGCCCAGTAACGGGAGACATTTTGGGGTTAAGTGTCTTGCCCAAAGGACACATCGACATGGGCTAGCGGAGCCAGGGATCGAACTACTGATCCTCTGATTGAAGGACGACCCTGCTCACCACTGATTCACAGTCGCCCCAAACAACTGGGTTGACTGGTATATCCAGCATCAATGAGGCTCTGCAGAGGCCCACTGAGGACGACATGCTGAACTCATAACATCATTTACTGAACTCAGGTCTACAGGTCCACACAGGGGACTGGTTTCTCCATGACCAGGAGAACCTCCTGGTCATGGAGAAACCAGTCTAAAAGATTTCCCCACCTACTCCGGTCCTCCCATTTGGGACCTGAAGAAAACAATACACAAACCAAAATGAGTGTTTCAATAGATGTGCTTGTGTTTTTCACATCAACAAAGTAATTACAGAGTGAATAGCCGGGACATCAGATCAAACCACTCACCATTGGTTGACCCTCCACATCAGCGTTGGGCATGTGTTGGATGCCCACCTACAGGACAGAATCACCAGTACTTTGGTTGGTGCAGGGATTGATGTCTGTGTATGCAAGGATACGTATGCAACTCACTGGTAGGTTTTCCTGTTCCCAACATAGACTGAAACAAGCCTCCTTCTTCCAGCTCGTCACGCTGCAGGTACTTGGCTTCAAAGTTAGCTCCACAAACACAAACAAAGATTCATGTTTAACAGTATATGTGAGGAATATCCCACCTTCCTCTATGTTAAAACGAAAGCTTAAAAAAAAATATCTATCTACGTTTGCTTGAAATTGCAAGAGGAATATTTTCACATTCTGGGAAATAAAATGACTTGCTCTCATGCTGAGAGTTGGAGGCAAAGATCAATACCACTCTAATGTCGATAGGAAGCGGCTTGTAGCAGGTTGGCTGAGAGTAAGAATTAAAGCAGGGGGATATAGCTGACAGAAGGTAACAAAATCTATTGACCAAAACATTTGATTTAATCCGTACACCGGACTATTTTCTTTCACACTGCTGGTCCTGACTGCTTAGGACGTGCTCACATTGTTCTGCTGGCGGCTCAGGGAGAGGTCACAGCCCATCTCCCTCGTCGTCGTCCTGGGAGTCTCTGTTGCTGGCAGCTGCTCAGCAGCGGTCTCCTTCTTACACACTTTGAAAACACAGACAACACCCAAACTGGACAGCGCCGTGGTAGCGACCTGTCAATCACAGTAACCCTAAAGCATACCCTGCTTTATGGTCTTTTTGACTCTAAATGACCATAATTTACTGAATGAACATCACGCTGTATTGAAGAAGACCATAAACTCATGTTTATAATGTTTACTGAGGGAATAAATCAAGAGAAGTAGAGTCATTTATATAGACTTCTATACAACCAGAGGAGTCACCCCCTGGTGGTCAGTAGAGAGAATGCAGCTTTAACACATGAAGCATAGACTTCTATACAACCAGAGGAGTCGCCCCCTGGTGGGCAGTAGAGAGAATGCAGCTTTAACACATGAAGAATAGACTTCTATACAACCATAGGAGTCGCCCCCTGGTGGTCAGTAGAGAGAATGCAGCTTTAACACATGAAGCATAGACTTCTATACAACCAGAGGAGTCTCCCCCTGCTGGTCAGGAGAGAGAATGCAGCTTTAACACATGAAGCATAGGCTTCTATACAACCAGAGGAGTCGCCCCCTGGTGGTCAGGAGAGAGAATGCAGCTTTAACACATAAAGTATAGACTTCTATACAACCATAGGAGTTGCCCCCTAGTGGACAGTAGAGAGAATGCCGTCCGTTCCTCATTTGCTTCACTTTTCAAAACCAATTTTAAAAAAAAAACCTCAAACACATGTTATAGCTGCATATCTTAGATAGTTCTAGGTGTGGGACACAACATATCAGAATGTCTTTTAACTGAAGGCAAGTCTTTCCCAAACCTTGACTGTAGTTGCCATGCTACAATGTCATTGAACCAATTCTTGGTAGAAATGCCACATGTTTGACTTATTCCTTGAAGATGTAGGGTTCACAACAATTGTTTATTCTGTGGGTATGTATGCACACCTAAAGGTTAAGAATACCACCAGTGCATGTTTCAAGCTTTTCTTTATTAGAGTTAAAGGTTACAGAGCACACTAATTATATCATCCCATTGCAGAATCGTTGAGTGTAATGAAAAGAAAGAACCACATGGATTAAAGTAATGCTCAATGTGAATAACACACTCTTTATGTGAACATAGACATGGAGTTGTTGAATACCTGCAGCATGCTTCACCTGACGTGACTGATGTTTCCCTTCAGTTCCAGCAGCAGAGCTGGGAGCTGAGCAGGATGAGGGGAGCGCGGTGCTCAGCGGACACCGGGTACTCGTGGAGTTTTCTGCTGCAGGGTTTCCCACCGGCTCGGGGGTCATTGACTCCACAGCATTGACTGCAGCTCTTTGCACACTACATTGGCCAGCTCCACTCCACTAGGCCCGCTCTCCTCTGTGCAACACACACACACACACACACACACACACACACACACACACACACACACACATTTGGGGGTTGGAAAAACAAAGCAGTAGACATAAAGGCAGAAGGGGGAAGACGGAGACAAATGCACACAGCAGAGAGAATAAGGGCAGCAAGAAGCTGAGGCACAAATTCACACAAACTCCAGACGCACGCGCAAATGTACGTATTGTTTGTATTACTACACGTGTGTGTGCATTTTAATTCTCTACATTCATACTGTCCAACCTCCCAACCCCCTCCCTTAATTCCACACAGCAGCTTCAACATTGACTACGTTTACACGCACACAATATTCTGTTTCGTGTCCTTATTCTGAAACAAAGTACAATATTCTGGCTCAGCTGTTTAAATGGTGAATGAAAATAAATATTCCACTTATATTCCGATTAACGTAACGGGTGGCGAAACTGTTGGACCCTACGAGACCACAGCCTCCCTCTTTTATTCCTCTGACAACCTTCTCGAAGAGGTTCACGTTGCGATCTTTGCACATATCCAAAAACCCGTTGATATCTGTCTTTCATAATGTTTAAAAGTAGGTTTGTTTCTCATTTTCCTTTGTATGTATGTCTGTGGAGGAGGTAGCTAAAGAAATATAATACTATGAGTATTATTTATGATACATAGCAATAAGTTCAGTAATGTTTTACTTTTTAAAAAAGTAATGAGTAAAATAGTAATTATTACACTTCCTGAGTAACTTGCCCAACACGTTTAGAATGAAATAAATAATATAGGACCATGCCAACAAATGCTCTGCATATCTGCAGATAAATACTTAAACTTGAAATACACAATTCAATACAATTAAATACGCTAAAATGGTAAAAGTATTTCTTATATTTTCTTGATAATTAAAACGTGCGTATATTTGAGTTGTACAAGCAAAAACAAAAGAAAGAATACTGGCATTTTAATGGTAACTTCAAACATGTTATTGTGTTTACTGTGTCAAATCTCTGAGGTCCTGAAAAACTCCACAGCCGGAAAGCGCGTTGTGTTCCTATGACAACTGGAACCCACGAGTCCTCATGTCATTAGCTGCAGCATGACTGAGTATTAAATAGCTTTTAATAAGGTGCTTTTTGTATTACTTGTATTTATTTTCTTGTTTTAAAAAGGTTTTTTATTTTTTATTCTGTGGTGAAATGTGATAAAATGCCCACAGTAAATATGCAATATGATAAATCTTGCAGCACCGTCGGCCTGTCCTCAAGCCACTCCTCTTCGGGAACCATTGTCCAACAATAAAGCTTCTGTCAGGCTGAGCTTTTAGATTACATGCTGTCAGCGTCAGAAACGCACCAAATGACACGCGCAGCATTGTTAAACCACATCAACTTCTCATTTAAAGTTTTCAGCTGTTTGATGCAACTGATAAAAACTCAATTGGTCACTCTTAGGAGATGTCATCTGTGCTGTTTGACAGCGAATGTGAGTGAGTGAACCTAAATATGTTAAACGGTGGTTCATGCGTGTCAAATTTACATTTCACATTGAGGCTTTCAAGAGAGTAAAAGAAGACAACAGGAATGACCTTCCCTCTTAAACGTCCAGTTGATACAGTAAACACTGAGAACTGAGAATGTGTATCTGCCTCGTGCACCACAGGGTCAGGCCAAGGGAGCAAATATTCAACGCTCCCCTGATTCAAGTCAACTCACCGGCTCTGCCTTTGAACAAATGGACCATGCCAGCACCATCACTGAGTGGTCCATTTTCCTGGTGAGGTAACCACTTCCATTAGTGTTCATCAGCTTTGCCTACCGAGAGACCACTTTACTGACATCTGCTTTATGCTGGCATCCACACGCTAAAAGGCAAAAATGTTCCTGTAGCGAGAGAGAGACAGAGCCTCTCGGCTCCATGGCTCCGTGAAAGAGTGCCAGGGCTCCATGAGTATTAATTGATGGCTTCTGGGCCACACCGATGTATTAGTGGCTTCCCCTGCCATCCTTATTGTGCCATGCACTAGCATTTGGTTACACTTAGGTTCTACTTCTTTGCTGATAATGGTGTCCTTTTAGATAACAGCATTACATATCATTGTCAGTTAGGTTCAATGGAAAGGGAACACGTGTTTATGCAGGTTTATAGTGTTATTTCAACATGTTGAAATGTTGTTTGAAAGGCTTTCTTCAAAAGGCACATCTTAATTAACAAGGCAACATTTCTCAAAGAAACATTAAAGCAACATTTGTTGGCCACTGGGGGGCAGAATAACTCCAAAGCAAGCTGACATACACAAAGGCCCCTGATCTATTATCTATTATTATTACCTTCAATTGTATGTGGCTTTAATTGTAGTAAGACCTACTTACAGTACACACCCAGCAGGCGGGGAGCAACAGTAGTGGTCATTTAACGTGGTGTTTTTGAACACCGATGAATATAATTCCAATATTAACTGTTCTATGAGCTCTGGTTTGGTCTCCACCAACTCCTGAGAAAAAAGTCGGTCTCTTTAGCGGCTTAGAATGAGCCGTCTATGTCCACATATGGAGCGGGTCTTCAACACATAGCCAGGACCTAGTTGTGTAGACAACCAAACACTGGCTGTAGACAGGGCCATTCATGTTTTCACGTCGGACACCGTAGTCCTCCACGCTCGGCACACAGGAATAGTTTAACCTGACTGTTAGATGTCACCAAATACTACACACCGGACCTTAAACCTCGCCGAGGCTGGGATGATGAGAGCTTTGATTGCACAGTAACAGGAGGAATCAACAATAAATGCACCACATAGAATGTTACATCATCTCTCCTTTCTATAGTATCTCTTCCCTCAACTGGCAGTGCATTATAAATGAAGCTCAAACAGAAGTTCAATAAGGAAGACACTCTTTACACTCTTGTTCATTCATAACTTTTAAAATATGTTCTCCTCTCTGCTGCTGTCAGTTGTCATTTCAGCTCAAACCGATGCGACCCTCCTCCCTCCAGGCTCCTCCAATCAGCATCAGTCCTGCTCCTCATTCATCATCGGGTTACAGCAACAGCAGGACTCCAAGGGGATTCTGTCTAAGCAGATATCAGCATCTCTACCCCGTGGTCATCCTAATTCAGGATGGAGTCCAATCGCCAAAGACTTTGCACTATTCAAATATATGCAATTGTATTAAATTATTGTTAAACTCGAAAAACAAGTCTCTCCTGATTGCGGAATAGTTCAGAAAAAGTAATTATTGATCCTATGTGTTTCATATAGGACACATTAACATTTAGACCAAATAATAGCAATACATTAAGAGTAAGAGGATCAACATGCAAACTAGAGCCACGGCGATAATGTCGAAGGAATTCAATTCAGTTTATTTTGTATGCCACAAAATCACAAATAAATTACAAATTATCCTCAGAGGGCTTTACAATCTGTACACATACAACATCCATGACCTTTGACCTCACATCGGATCAGGAAAAACTCCCAACAAACAGAAAAAAGAAAGAAAACTTCAGGAGAGCAAATATTCCTGTTCATTGCGGCTTGGATCTTATTTTTATATATTTTTTTAATAAGGGACTGTCACCCACTTACTGTTATTTTTATATCCAAATTAAGTGACCGAGTAATGTGGATGAATTGTTGTTTCAAAAATTGAGTGATGCTGCAGTGTTGCCAGGCCAATGCAATTACTTTGGTTGGTTGTAAGATAAAAAACAATGGCCAAACTTATAATAACCAGGAAGTATCCCTCAATATTATTGACCATTTTTTAAATATTTTTGCATGCTAAAATAAACATATCCAAAAATAGGTGCCTTATGCCTTTACAGAAGCCCTCCTATACATAATCTTTGAATGCTGTGAGGTTGTTTGCCTTCAATGTTGATACATTCATGAACTGAAGACTACTGCTTTTTGTTCTGCTTCATAATCCAGCCTTTTTCTTTCAGCTGTGATTCTGCCTCTTTGTTGTCCCACCTTTTATCTTCCTCCGTCTCACCTCGTTTCTGCCGGTCCCTGCAGCCCAGGGTTTTGGCCCGGTGTTGTCTCCTGTGAAACCTTTGACAGCCGTGGTATTTGGCTCATCCAGCCATGCCTGGTGGCCGTGGGCATCCCTCCAGCACCAACCCCGCTGAGCAGGCCTGCTCGGGCGAAATGAAATTAGGGAAGACATGATGGCACAGTCATCCTCTCCCCACCCACAGGCTGATCGTATTAGCCTGAGCATAAACTCGATTTGGTACTTTACTGCTGCCACCAGAGAGGAATTGATTTGGATTTGGCCTAACTGGCTCGGCCACATGTTCTCAGCCAACAGGGATCATTTCTGAGGAGGGACACTGGTGAGATGATGGGCGGTGGAGGTGGTGACTGGAGCGTTGGAAAAGGAACTAGTGAGCACCAACAGTGTTCAGCTGTATCACACTTTAATATTTATCTGCAGATGAAGTGGAGATGTGGATGCTTCTGATGCAGACATTTCTCTTAAAAGAGCCGAGGCCCACTGACTCTCCCTTCTCATGTTTCCTGCCCTGAAATAAGGAATATTGTAGACAGCATATATATTTATATATATATAATTTGTATTCTTTATTTTTTTATTAAATATAAATAACACATAAAAGGAACAAACATTTTCATAAGAATCACTTAGATTACTTTTTTTCTATCTAATTGTGTAGTGAGTGGGACATTTTACTGTGTAATAGCATCACTATCTCAATGACTTTCGTGTACTGACAGTTTTGTTACTTATCTGCCGACAGCAATGCAATAAATAACCAAAAAGTAAAGGCTCTCGCTTTACTTTTTGAAAAGTGCGTTACAAATAAAATGCATTATTATTACTATTATAGTTGTAAGATAATTTCAATGCCTTGCACAGCGAAAATGGGACACAAAAGTAGGACACACACACACACAAACCCGTAATGTACCTACACACCTGTGATAGACATCGACATTTCGACTCTATAGACCCGTGATCAAAGCTTTGTCCCAAGGATGTAACAAAGTAATTCTCCCTGGCAGGAGGCTTCAAAGAGGTCCTCAGCCGGATGGAGGGGCCACGGTGGGTTTGGTCGATCAACAAAGACACCAGCCGGATTCTTTTCTTTTTTCCTTTTCCCCTTTGCGCTGAAAATAGCTTCCTGTGCCCGAAGCAATTACACTGATAGAAGGAATTGTACTGCATCACCCCTCACCTCTAATCCAGCCCCAGACAACTCAGGATGCTGGGTGACGTAAAGACCACATCAGTCTGAGGCCAGCTCACTTAGTTGGCTATTATTGATTCTAATTCTCAACGTCCTTTCAGGCTTTAATGGATTCTTAGAGAGAAATGTACTAATGTAAGAAAATGTACTTTCAACATTAGAGTGTACAGAAATATGGACGTAGTATCGGTGACGTCATTGACAGGCAGGGCAGGATATTAAGACAATAGTCTTTTTAACATGTGCACACAGGTACATGACAACCTCAAAAAGAGGAGAACCCCCTGAGTTCCACCAGCTGATCCAGGAGCTTCACCTGTACGGTGGTCGGTTCAAAGTGGAGTATTTCTCAGCCAGGTTGTGTTTGTTTTACCATCAGCGCTGTATTTTGGGTTCATTCAGGCCTTCCATTTCTCGTACCACCCAAACATCTGACAGGTGTACACGGGGGACTTGTTACTTTGTAGGAGATGTACAGATATATTCCACTCCCTTAATGCTGCAAATTAAGATAATAAATACGAACACTTCACCTCTCAAAACAAGTCGCCAAAAGACAGTTTTTTGTCAAAACATTATTCAATGTCTCTTACAAGTAATATCACTCTTATTATTTCTTTTCACTGATTCCCTCATTGCTTCTTGCATGGCGTTGATTTCTAAAAAGCCACTTCTATAACCAGTGAAAGAGAATAGCTCCAAACTGCACATTTTGTCATTTTATATTGCACTGCAGGAAATCAGATGAGTTGCTTTCACAGTTATGTGTGTTTTCAACATTAAGTGATATAACTGTTTCTCTTTAATATTTTAATCGAGGCAAGGCAGAACTAGTATTTATAATAACTGGATTTCAAATAGTTCTAATTATTTCAATTCAAGATGAAGCAATTCAAAATAATGCATTTATAGTTTGAGTATCACCAAGAACATTCAACAATTTAAAGTGCTGATGATTGTTAAGGTTTCAGAGTTTTGCATGACAATAACTGTGGATTTGTGAAAGAAACTAAAAACTTCTTCAAAAAGGATCTGCATTCATTTCACCTTCAACCTCGGCGACCGGTGATTACGTTCATTGAGAGGTTCATTCACTCAGTCGCACCGAGGTCTTCTTCGGTGGTATTCTGTCTCCTCCCAGCACGCCTCTCCTCTCGTGACCTCTTCCGTTCCCTCTGCTGGTGGCGTGTCGGCTCCGGGTCATGACGTGCAGAGCGGCTCGCATTGGGAATGACGGAGGAGACACGAGAATGCCATATATAGTGTTGAACACTTTCACGGCAAGGTAAACACAGGTGTGTGTCATT
The DNA here is from genome assembly GCF_009769545.1 of Cyclopterus lumpus. NCBI lineage: Eukaryota > Metazoa > Chordata > Actinopteri > Perciformes > Cyclopteridae > Cyclopterus > Cyclopterus lumpus. Next base: position 18,199,045 of record NC_046985.1, read on the forward strand.
CCATTCCATGTCATTCCATACCTAAATGGGTATGGAATTTTACATTTTTTGTCCACCCAACACTTCAGGCAAGGTCCCTGATCGACCTTCCTCAACTTTGGGAGCGAGAGAGACTCAGCAGAACCGTCATGGCTGCCAACTTCCTGCGAACAGTTGGTTTCTCCTTTTGGGGTACAAGAAATGACACAATGGCCATGAACATCCACTTCTTCCCCTTCCCCTCCCCCACCCTGTTTCTCTTTCGCTGCCCCCTTCAAATATTTGTCCCTGGGATGTATACACTTCTGTCCGCATTCCTCCTCTAACAACACGACGAGGTACAGTTAGCAATGAGTTTATTCTTCACCTCACCTATGAAAAAAAGGTTTACGAAAATGCTGGCTCAAAGCCCCAAAGCTGATTAAACCGTATCGGTTGAGAAGCCAACCAAACCAGGAACTGTTCCCTACCTTATAGTCAGTTTAAATTCAGATGAAATAAATCTCAGCTTCTGCACTAATTTGCCTCGAGGTAAATCCAGTGTTTTCCGTTCAGCTCGTGGTATTTATGGTCGATAAAGGCACACATCTCCGGGTATCCCCTAAACCAGCCACCTCGAGACTTGTCACCCTGTCGTCTCGTCGCCACCACGGGAGGCCCGCCTCTCGAGTCATCCGGTTGGATACTTGGATAAAACGACCAGATCCTCTCTTTCAGTTCCTACCTTTCACAATAAGAGCCAAAGACATATACACAGGTGCGTATTTTGCATTTTCGTGTTGTTTAATTGTCACGTCATCGATGAATAAAGGCCTTAATCAACTGGGACTAAACGTTTCCTCAGAATAACCACTTCTTCCCATACCCAGGTCTCCAACTGTACATTTATACAATAATATGTATTTATGCATTCATACTTTTAATGGATATACTCCTGCAGTCAAACTCTCCTCCACCAGCCTGGCCTTCCTTCCTCCCTGTGATATTTCTTCAGGCTCTGGCCATCAAACAAACTCATCACATTTTCAGATGATACATCTTTGTTATTTCACATTTCATTTATGACCCTATGTGAAGGGCATCCACTTTTACACACACTCTCACACACACCCACACACACACACACTGAAAACCTTTCTGGAAGCCTCCTGTCTGTTGTAATTATAGGAGGTCATGGTTTTGCATTGACTCGCAGCCAAAGCCCGTTGCTTTGTATCGTTATGCTAATCTACCTCCATGATTACTGTGGCTTGGCTTTTAGTCTTCAATAGAACAGTGCGGCCAGGGCTCCGGTGTGTATTTATGTGACTGTGAGCCAAGGTTTTCCAAAGCTTGAATGGGAATCCTCGAATCTTTTTTTTTTTTAGCCTCTGCAGCCTTCTGACTGTGAATCGGAAACAGCACTCGAACAGGTGTACCGGTTTCAGAAAGAGGAGATCAAATGGAGGTGAATCACAATATAATATATTTGAGTCCAAACACAATACCGCAATACTCGCAATACAGCTAAAAAGGGTCAAGAGACAGAACAGTTTATCCAGATTATATAAACCACTTTATTTGGAAAGTCAGACCAAATGTGAGCGCACCCAAAGTTTTGCCAAAACTGTGCACCAAGTCTGTTTTTGCCATTTTGTGATATACAAGTACAAGCTTGGTACCAGTTTGATTATATGCAAACCGGCAGAGCATCATTTGTCATTATGAGACGTTCGAGCAAATTATAAAGAAGCCTTCAATATCAAGCTCTGCCGCTAAAGCCTCTAATTTACACCGATCTGTATGAATGAAGAAAAATAAGACGGAATCTGTGTAGGCTTCCAAAAGCCCAAAATTACCTGGTTGAGTACAATGTCACTATTACAAAAAAAAAATGGGCCCACGTGTTAATAGACTGGAGTTACAGCTACAGTCATTGATTTCTCTTGGCCACTTGGAACAAGCTGTAACACAATATTGACTTTTAAGGTTCTTAGCCTATTGCAAACAAACGCCAATACCTTTCACATTACACATCAGGCCACTTGATACATACAACATATACAAATATTGATTGGTGCTACTTTCAAAAGGCAAGCATCCATCAATCGATTGGTTCATAGCAGAAGGATGCAATGAAATCCTCAGATTTTAAACATCAAAGTGTTTCCAGGTGTTGCGGAGTTCTGTTGTACATAATACAAAAAAGTAGTTTAAGGACTTTAGTGTCGCTAGAGGGAGCTGTGGTGTGCTAAATGTCCTCAAGTGATGTCCCTCGAGTCAGCGACGGTTGGGTCTGAAGACTACAGGTTTTATAAAACAAAAGAATCTGGAGGTATGGAGTTAAAAAGTAGAGATCAGTGGAGCCCACTGCTCATCTCTGCTGCAGGCTATAGAGGCTATCCAGGCTACATTAGCCGCTACTAGCATAACACTCCCAAAGCAACCCCTGTCGTCTTGTCGCCACCACGGGAGGACCGCCTCTCGAGTCATCCGGTTGCATTGTGGGTGATGTAGGCGTCAGGTTTTGAAAAGAGAGAAGAACAAGCACTGGAGTACTATTGTAAAGTCCATGCCCCGCTCTTTAAATTGACCATTGATCTTTGTGAAGCGGTTTTCTGCAGTGAGGGAGAGCAAAACTAAGTTACGGAGTAGACTGGACATAAGGAACACACGTTGGGTGTCTTTGTCTCCCATCACCCCAAGATGGGACCGGCTCAGGGCTCCCACTAACTCAGCATAATGGTGAGTTGTATTTATATATATATAATTTTTTATGCCGGTCGTATCATTTTATGACGTCATATTTATCGCCCACACCAGGAAGGCTAATCCGTGAAAATATTGTCAAACACGAAACCGGTCCGTGGCGCAAAAAAGGTTGGGGACCGCTGCCATACTCCACATTACCCAGCCCCACCCACTCCCGTCCACACACCTCACCAAATGTATGAAGACATCATTGTAATTCTGTTCACCCTCTCCTCTCCTCTGCCTCGGACGTCCCCTTTTTGATGACGCCGCCGCTTTTTTCCAACGCCTCCCCACCCCCACCACCCACCAGCAGAACATCATCTGTTGTGACATTATTAAAAACACTGGCTACCGACCAAGAATGCAAATACACAGAGCAGTGTAATAGATAGCATCACGCGTCATTGCCCTGCAGAGAGAGGAGGGAGAAAAAAAGAGAAAGAGAGACATATATGAGCCGTGCTGTCGCCTTGGAATTTGCATGTTATCAGGCGCAGGACGTCTCCATCAAAATGTCAGACCGGGCCCGCGGTCTTTCACCACTGATTTATAATAAAGGCAATAAGTTAAAGTTTGGCCTTTTCATTGGAAGGATACTTGCACAATAGCAGTTTGCTGTCTGCCTTTTTTGCTTTTGCTTTTTTTAAATGTCAAAACTCAAGGCTGCTGGAGAAATCCAACCTGTGGAGTACATTTGGTGTCATGTCAGCTACGTTGTGACAGTTGAGAAACCACTCAGTCAACGGTTCAAGGATGATTGGCGTTGTTTTGACAGGGTAGCGGTTTGGCTTGAATTGAAGACAGACAACCCACTCAAAGAGTGCCAGGATAAAATATTCACGATGTAGATGAGGACACACACATGTTTATCGCTTGTGACACATGTTGTAGAGGGGCAGGTGTTACTCGGTTCCAGTGGGTCAGTTTGCACAATAGCAGCACAACACCAACCATTTGAATGCAGCATTTAAATTAAGTACAGCAGGGCTTTACCTAAACAAACCATCAATTCAAGCAAATTGCTTCCCCTCAGTGGCATTGTAGGGAATATTACTTTGGTAGGAGGTAGAGATGGCCTGAGCCGATGCAAAGTATTGGTATTTGGCAGATATGGCATGTTTTAAAGGATCAGTATTGGCTTGAAGACAGCTGATAAAAATCTGATCCTTCCAGTAACGTACTGTACTTAATGTCCACCTCAGCTTGCTAGAGTTGCAGCTTTTTGATCGTGAAATATGAATCACCCGCAGGTGTGCACAAATACATTTTAAGACACTGAGGTCAGCCAAATGCATGAATTAGCTATACACTACTCTCAATTTTAAACCGGTGTTGACTTTCAACGGTTAAAATGATCACTGGCAGCAGGTCACAAATCAGCTTCCACGCATTAACGTTAACTCTGTGAGAAACTGAATGGCAGTCAGAAATGTAAGTGTTTTTGCTCCCTGCAGCCGGTGTTTGAACTCGTCAAACTGTTTGTGGGAGAATAACTTTCACTCTGTAACTATGTTTAAAATATAATGTAGAGTTGGATTATCTGTGGAGACAGCGCCAACTTGTCACCATATAATCTATATCAGAAGTGGATGTAGTCTTCGTTATGTCACACAGTGATTTTTGATTGGTTTTGAAGCCTCGAGTTGGGCATTTTGTCAGTCGCCATTTTTTTGTTGTTACAACCATTAATCACAAGTGACCATATTTGGAGAAGTCACGTAGAGACGGCGTATACCCTGCTTTATGGTCTGTTTGACTCTAAATGGACCATAATTTACTAAATTAACATCATTTTTTATTGAAGAAGACTTGAAACTATAGATTGAGACCATAAACTCATGTTTACAATGTTTACTGAGGGAATAAATCAAGAGAAGTAGTCATTTAGATAGACTTCTATACAACCAGAGGAGTCGCCCCCTGGTGGTCAGGAGAGCAAATGCAGGTTTAAGGCACTTCAGCATTCGCTTCACTTTTCAGAAGGAGAGGTTGCAGCATATGACCACGCCCTTAATTGTGCCAAAATAGAAGCTTTAATATAATTCAATCGGATACAATTCAACCCTTAACAGTTATCATGAATTTGGAAAATAGCTACAGAGTACAAAATCTTTTTGTAACAGGCCCGGCATTTTAACATTGGAGTCTATGTGGACCTTTTGAGGAACTGCAGGTTTTGTCTACTTTATTTATTATTTATTTAGTTCTGGAGCTTGCTGTTAATGGAATTAAATATTCAATCCAGCATTATACGGCATCTCTTTAGCAGATCACTGCTGTACATTTCAGAAGTTTCATTCTCCCAGTTAAACTCTCCATAACTTCAATATGTTCTAATAATAAAGCTCCTCTTCAATTGAACCAGCTTCCACTTTAAGTCCAGGAGGCAGACCTCATTTAAGAATAGACTTAAGACTTTCCTCTTTGATAGTGCTTATAGTTAAGGCTGAATCAGGTTTGCCCTGGTCCAGCCCCTTGATATGCTGCTATAGGCTTATAGACTGCTGGGGGATGTTTTAGGATACACTGAGCACCTATCTTCCTTATCTCTTCCTTCTGTACAAATTCATATCTCTTTATTGCACCTTACTAACTCTGCTTCCTCCCCGGAATCTTAGTGCCTTCTTGTCTCATAGGGTCCATTGGACTTGGCGGTGTCTGGAGCCGGTCCTGACTCCTGCTTCCTGCCTCATTTGCCATGCTATGGCCATGCTGATGCCCCTCCTCTCTACCTTTACATGGATTGTGGTTATCTTGATCGTGGTCAATGTCTACTACTCATTATTCACAATTTCTGTCATATTCATGTAATGTGTTTATGTAACTCTGTAACTCTGTTCATTCTGTACACATGACATCTATTGCTTCTGTCCATCCGGGGAGAGGGATCCTCCTCTGTTGCTCTCCTGAAGGTTTTCTTAGGTTTTCTTTTGGTGGTGGTGGTGGGGGGGGGGGGGGGGGGGGGGGTCTTGATCCAATGTGAGGTCCTGGGACAGAGATGTCGTGTACAGATTGTAAAGCCCTCTGAGGCAAATTCTGGGCTATACAAAATGAACTAAATTGAAAAAAATTTGGGTGTCCTAATACATACATGTTGATTTAATATGTATCTAAGTATTGGATAAGACTCAGTCTATTGGCAAAATAAAAATAAAAACACCCCTAGCAAAGAGTTTTCCTAATGCAAACTGCTTCCAGTGAGTAAAGCCCTACCATTATTACATTTCTTTGTTTAAAAGTTTAAAACCCTGACAATACCACCGGTCATGGCCGATCAGCAGAAAACCTGTCGATTTTGATAGATGCATCTCTACTGTTTATACTACATCACATTTTTGTGGATGCGTTTAATGTTGGTGTCCACCATGACATTGCCATTGTTTGTCTTGTGCCGACACATCATTTTCACACTTCACAAGCCACCACCATGTAAACATCTCTAAATACATTATGGTCATTTCACATATTTCTGTGACATCAGGCTAATAAAACTAAAACTATCTGTGCGGCAAGATATCACTTGAGGCAGTAGACCTTCATTCTTAATGCGTTACTCAATGAGTCACTAAAGTCTAAAGCTTTCACATCTTTCTGTACACATATGGGCTTTTATCTGCCATATTGATAAATTGTCCACGAGTGATAACATTTCAGACCGACCACCCAAATAGTTCGGAAAGAGACAAAAAAAGAGCACTCGGAGGCCTCCTCACTGGGGGATTTGTTCTTCAAATGTTTGAGCTTTCCAGGGAAGAAGGAGGATGGACAACTACACAGGGATTCCTGCTATAATCTTGTCTTTGGTTTCCCGTCTGTCAATCTCAGCCGGGCCGGCCTGTGCAGCCGTGATGCTCACATCAGCGCCTTCTTCTGGATGTTAGACTTAAGAGTGACTGACAGGCAGCCGGGTGGACTGAGCTGTGAAGCTGTCCGGTCTTTCAACATGCATAATGACCAACAGCAGCTTAGTCAGTGTGTTGCACGCCTGACAAAAGAAGCAAAGTAAGGACGGGGTGATTGATTTTCATATGCACACCACAGCATGTGTTGAAATGTCACAATATGAAGCAGAATGTAAATATTAGTCACATCAGACTAAAGCTGTTACATGTAGCATTTTCATATCCATGAAAATAACAAGGAGCTTCTCATCATTTCAGACGATCTACAACGATGGACATTTGGACACATTTTTTCACATATGCAGAAGAACTCTCCAACTCCTGGAAACACATTTCGACAAAATCTGTGGAGTTCCCCTTAAATATTCGGGTAAGAACATACACAAACGACTGTTATAAGCTTCAGCTAGGGTTCAAAGTGAGATGCTTGGTACTGTCCACCCTGAACCCTCCCAAAGACGTTACACTACTCAACACTTTGCACTTTTAATGCAGGTTTCTTTTGTTTTTTGCTTTTCCTCATTCACTGGTTCATATCATATCTTACGAAAAGTGACTCCTCTTTTGAGTGTTTTCCTACTAAAGGCTGCACCATTCCTTAATCACCCCTCATTCCATGCATTCAGCCTTTTCTAAATAAGTGTCCTTCTTCATAGGAAACCCAGTTACGTTACCAACGGGGTTCACTACTGACCGTTTGTTGTCGTGTGGGATTTAGCATTTTTTATTCTTCCTCGTTCAAGATGATGTGGACAACATGCGGAAAGATTTAGTCAAATTACACCGCGACCAATAAATGCATGAACTGTAAGCTACCTAAGAGTTGAATTCATAAGAACAACTTACGTGATTTGAACAGAAAGCAGCAGGAGGCAAATTAGTCCTTACCTAATATTTTGGGTAAGCCAAATAGCTCCGTGTCTCCAGCAAAAGTCCCACAAAACACTTCAGTCTCATTGAAAACAATTACAAAAAGCGTCCCTGGGCTGCTGAATGATGCTCAGTGTGATCTCGGCCTTGGAGGGGCGGGAGAAGCAACAAGGCCGAAGGGAAACATGGTCTCCATTAAGGGGGACAACAACACCCATACCACTAGACCGGTAACTGTATGAAGACAGAAGCAAACGCCATTTGTATGAATTAATTACTCTGGACCAGGATATATGAATTCATTTGTCAAAAAAATACTGCTCTTTAAAAAACTGCTGTGTCTAGCACCTTTTTAATGCAGAAGACGATAAAATGATTTTTGCAGACAGTAATGAATGGCTATGATTGTGTACTTTGGGCTGCTGTATGTAAATGTGCACAGCCGGGCTGCCTCACGGAGCCTGTGCGCTGCCAAATGTGAGGTCGTACTGTTTACTTCATTCATCATTGTTCATTTTAGTTGGACTTTGCAGAGCCGTATTGAGTTTACTCTTCGCTCTCGCCGGGCGGAAGCCAAAGTAATCCCTTTGAAATGACTTATTGTATTGTGCTTCACAGACAATGTCATCATTTGTTTTAATAGAGAGCCGCTCCTAATAACATGCCCCAATGAAAAGGTCAATATTATCTCTCCCCGGCATGGGCTGCATGAGCCGGGGACTGGAGAGAGAGAGAGAGAGAGAGCGAGAGAGAGAGACATCAGCCAGGTTTAAAACCAAATGTGTCGCAATTTAAACTAAATTATAAGAACATTTTAATAAATGCTCATTTCCATCCACCCCTGTGGCCATTATTAGGAATTGGTTTATCAAGACAAGCAGTAGGTGGCGCCCATCATCCAGTGCCATTATACCCAACATAGCCTGACGACCATTCCTCAAATAGTCATGACACGCAATCTGTTGCTTACGTTTATAGGGGAACGAAATGTCCTTTTTTTTCGTGAACTACTTTCTTTGGGAACCACAAAGCGGTGTCGAACACCAGTGATGTGACGTTGATATTTAATACAACATGAACTTGGTCTGACCGATGCATAGTAACATGGATGCGTTTATTTTCCAAAAAGAAAAAAAAGGATCTGAAATAGACTTTCTTTTGGCATTGCTTTCGTCCTGAGCGACACAAAAAAAACAGAGAGAGAGGCAGCACCTATTAACATTTATGAATAATTTAATCCTGCATAGCTGGCCAAAGTCCAAGTGCATAATTCACTAATTGCAATCAGAGAGGGGAAGCTAGGGAAGCGGAGAGCTGTGTGTGTGTGTGTGTGTGTGTGTGTGTGTGTGTGTGCGGCTCAGAGATATGGAGGTTGGGGAATTGGCTTTGTTATGTAAAAGGGAAGACCGAGCATATCATCCATGCATGGTAAAGCCCTTCTCACCGGACCTTCTTTGCTATTATACCACCTTGAACGGGGGCCTGTGTGTGTCTGTGTGTGTGTGAGTGCATTTATCACTGACCCAGTGTTCATTACAACATTAAATAATTAACTATGATCGAAAGTATGAAAACATATTCATGACAGTGACAGTGATCATGCTGTATTTTAAATATTGCTTTAAATTATGGAGTTTAATGATAATTCAGGTGATCTTTCAGTGAATGCATCTACTAACAAGTGTGCATTGATGCTAATGTGCTAATATGCTAAAGCCCACAGCCCTTAAAGTTTGTGGAAACGAGTGTTTTGGGATAAGAATATGAAATTGTTCCTGCACTAGTTTTCTACAGATCAATCTCCCCGTTACAGCTGGAGAGATAAATTACTTTGAAGAAAGCAACTAGCAAGTACATCTGTCAATCAAGAATCAGACAGGAAGTTATGATTGCGTCTTAATCTTTCGCACAGTATTGTTTGTATTCGGAGAGAAGTGTATCTTTGGACTGTACAGAATGTGTCCTGTAAGGCCTGCTGGTTACACACAGCCAGCCAGCTGCCGTGTTTAAAGAACCTGGTTGAGAATCCCTCAACGGAGCGAGCGTTTAGGTGGACGCCTCACCACAGCCCCCTCAATCATCCATCACGACGTCTGACAAGTCCCAAATGTCAGACGGGGCGATCCCTCAGAGCGGCACTAACTAGATAGAGACAGAGGACATATATGGTATCGAACGGCGGAGCAAAAGTTCAGAGATAGTGCTTTTGTTCATTACAGTCCACCTGATAAATGGCTCGCGGGTTCAGGTAGTTTCGGCAAACAGTTTGCAGTCCCTCTCGCCGCTGCCAGCGCCCTGCATACGACCCGCTACCCGTCGGCAAAGTAAGTTTCCATCATTCTCCACACTTGTCAACCCGGCCCCGTTGTTTTATTTCACTCCCCCAGTGACCGACTTCCAGGCTGAATTTTAAAAAAGAAGAAGATGACAGGCCAAAAACTTCCAGCTGATGAGTCTTTCAAGGGAGGAAACAGCGATTTCAAGATGCCACTGGTCAGAATGTGAAATGGACCGCAGTGTACTTTGATATATTAAAGACAGTGGAAGGGGCGGACTCAATACAGAGGTGTATTCTTCAACCGAGAACAAAACAATGAATTCTGTATCCGATTATGGAACTTCTTCATGATCTCTTGCCGTTCTCTGTTTTAAGACTCGTCTCCGGTGTTGCCGGCTGGACTTTTGAAGTGTCGACGCGGGTTGAATGTTTTCTCCTCCGGCTGGGTAGAACTGTTTTGCATGTAAATTACATGAATAATATCTGTAAATGAAAATCCATCAGACACCCACACACACACACAATGTGGCTCTCAATCTAAACCATGTGGTTAATGTGAGGTAAGAAATGTATAAAATAATGGGAGAGCAGAAACAGAATTAGACAGTGAACTGGGGAGGATACCAAAGTTCAGCAAATATTTGAATACCCAACAAATTGGGAGTAGTGTTTTTGAGTATGTAGCTATTTCCTGGAGGCCGGACGGTACACATTGCACTTGAACATGACGTGGTGCAAAAAAAGTGTTTGTTCGTTATTTCTGAGAGGCGTAGTGGCCACAGTGAGAACAGCCAACACATTTATTCATTGTGCATTACAAAATAAATAACATATGTCATAATATATGATAGTGTAAACATTTTTAACAGCCAATGGCAATATGGGTTGTTCAAATGACTTCTCCCTCCAGGATCAAGACATTGACACTGTTTGAGGCCAAAGGTCAAGGTTACAGTCTACAGCTATGCTTGCAGACACAACATTCAACACAAAGTACAGCTGAGGCGGTTGGGGTTGTTATTCGTTTTGCAGTTAATTCATCATAAAATAAAAAAAGTATTTGACAAGTATTGGAATGTTTTACCTGATGGTGGCGCTGGAGAGGAGGACCAAAGTTATTTCATCTCACTGAGAGGATGACGTGAATGTACCACATTTCATATTTTTCTCATACCCACATGGTGGCATCACGGTAAAGTCTGGGGATTACTAAAGTCATGAGGATTCAATCGACCGGCCACCTTCGTTACCTGTTCCACATTTCATGGTAATGCTTCGTACAGTTGTCGAGATATTTCACAAAGGGCCGAACATGGCGCTGGAGGACAAGTCGAGGGGTCAGTAGGATTCATTCTCTGGGGACCATGAACGTGGCAGCCTTTCCCATGTTCCCAAGATATTTCAGTGTGGACCAAAGTGGTGGACATCCAAAAACGAGGGCTGCCACTCCCCTTTTCTGCAAATTAATCTAGCAACTTAGTTATTTGAAATCTAGTTATTTTTCCTGCAAAAAAAATAAAGAAAATCACATTGAACATTAAATTGAAGTTCATGTTTATTTTGACAAGATCTCCTTTCATTATGTCCTCCACAGAAAGGTGTCCAAACATCTTCTCCACCTGTCCCACCAGGACCCACCTGTGGGAAGGTCAATCTGCCGTCAACCTCACTGCAGTTCACTGCTGGATCGACTGCTGTGGCAATTTAGGCACATAAGTAGAGTCGATCCTGGTGGCCTTCAGTTTCACCTTCAATGCACGGTGAGTATGTTCACTCGTGTGTAGACAGTGAAGTTGCTCGTGCTAGTTTTGCCATATCGGACTCGGTGTGTAGCGCCTCTGCAACTCTTTGGAGCAACCTGATCATTCTCTGTGTGTGTGTGTGCGTGTACGTGGGTGTGTGTGTGTGTGCGTGTATGTGTGTGTGTGTGTGTGTGTAAAAAAAAAAAGACACGATTGTCAAAGTGTAAGACATGATTTGTCCACGTGGTCCCAGTAGCGAGAATAAGTGATCTGCTGTCCATGGCCCGCAGCCAGTTGGAACCAAGCTAATAAATTTATTTGCTATATTAAATTATTGCTATTGCTCAAAAATCTCGACATGACATCAGTTTTTGGCGCACACTTGTTCCGGTCATTTGTTCACTGACTTACGAGCCACATGGGTTGAGATACTTTAACACAATTAAAAGAGATGTGTTACTATAGCAACGGAGAGAGAGAGAGAGAGAGGGAAATAAAACGAGGGATGCTCCCCGAAAAAACACAGCACCATTTTTCTTCACAACCACAAGTTTACAGCGATCCAAAGTGACTCCTTCAAGCAGGCGGGAACAAAGGAAACCATGACAACAACATTCATTGATGTGCTCTTTTCAAACGAGGCGGCGGAGCTGGCTGTGCACAAATCTCCCAAGTAATGAGAGTGAAAACCTCGGAGCTTACTCCACCAAAACGCAGAGTCGGTTCTATTCTCTGCATGACACGCTCTGCACCCATCTACGAGTTGAATGAAAGTATGTTCCGCTGGATTTCATTATTTCATAAGCAGATATGTCCTTGCCCACCAGGACGCAGGCCTTGAGCAGCGGCCTGGTGGAGATGTGATACGCCCCGTGGGTACTGATCGTAAAGGATCAGGGGTCAGTGGGGTTGCTCCTAAGTTTTCACCCACTCTGTTTGTTTGCATTATTACTGTTTTTTTTTGTATTGCCTATAACCCTTGAGTAACTTGAGGCCCACTTCTGATTGTTCCAACATTTCTGCGGATCAACTTCCCAAATAAATGAGAAATGTGTCGATGTGTCCTTGGGCAAGACACTTGACCCCAAATTGCTGCTGAATTGCTGTATGAATGTTAGATAGTCCTGATGGGCAGGTGGCACCTGGCATGGTAGCTCCTCCCATCAGTGTGTGAATGTTAGTTAGTCCTGATGGGCAGGTGGCACCTGGCATGGTAGCTCCTCCCATCAGTGTGTGAATGTTAGTTAGTCCTGATGGGCAGGTGGCACCTGGCATGGTAGCTCCTCCCATCAGTGTGTGAATGTTAGTTAGTCCTGATGGGCAGGTGGCACCTGGCATGGTAGCTCCTCCCATCAGTGTGTGAATGTTAGATAGTCCTGATGGGCAGGTGGTACCTTTCATGGTAGCTCCTCCCATCAGTGTGTGAATGTTAGTTAGTCCTGATGGGCAGGTGGCACCTGGCATGGTAGCTCCTCCCATCAGTGTATGAATGTTAGCACATGGGCAGCGAGATTCAAGCTCTGCCTTTGGTTTCATGCTGCTCAGCTAATTAAAGGTTTGTAAATAAAAAACATAGCACTGTGCCAAAAAAAGTGCAGAAGAAGACGCCGAGGCGCCCAGATAGCTCACGTACAGCAGAGGACTTGTTGGCATCGTGGCCCTTCACTGCATCTGGATGGTCTACATCTATGTGTATGTTTTCAGTCCATCAAGACACCAGACAGATTCACCAGAAGCCCACGGTGGGAAATTATTAAACGATACAGAAAATGCAAAATAATAGTAATAGTTTTTGCATCTGTTCGACAAATGCTGTCATTGTGCATAAGAAACATTCATCTCATGTTTATGGTAGCATGTGGAGAAAAAAAAAGTTATATTGTGCATGTGAGGCAGACAGCACTGATTGATGACTATTGCAGAATTTTCCAAACTATTATATTTGTAGTCCAGCAGGATTTGTACAGTGGGGCTGACGTATCAATTAGTTTTTGCCAGTTTTCTCAAAATAAATTAATCTGAACATCCCCCAGACAAAGACCACCACATGTTTATAAATATATACACATACATACATACATACATACATACATGTACACATACACACACTGTATATTTTAATTAATTCAAGCCAATCTAGGGCCCCCGCATACACAGTCCCCCCACGAGGCTGCAGGTCAGCCTGTGTGTTAATCCGCACCAGTGTAGCGTTTCATTCCCCCCCTCAGAGGGGGCTCTCCGCTCTCCAGAGACAGGGCTTATGTGCAGCTACATATTCAACAATCGCTCTTTCACCTGAGCGTTTGAGACGTGACCTGAGTTTCATGTTGTTGTCTCTTTCTCGCCCTCTTTGTATCTCAGAGTCTTTGTGTTGTCTGCGGCCGGAGGGAAGCACGGGGCCTAACGAGCTTTGCTTCCAACTCGCTGGCTTCTTTCCGGAGTCAGCATCCGGGATCGATATGCCCCTCTGCATTAATGCGAAAAACATACACAGCGGGGGGCTCGGCCCCCTTATGTTAGAGCCACGATCTCACACGCATCGCTCTTATTGCCCCGCCGCGCTTGACCCGCCCTCCCCCTCCCCCGGCGTGAGGGAAAAGGGGTTAGGACTCATCTAAATAACATGGAGAGAGCACTGGATCCCCACATCCTCTCCCCCGAGTTTGCCTGTGTCACTAATTCAAGTGTGGGGGGGAAAGTCGGGATCATGTCACACCCAACAGGGTAATGCATACATTAGGAGTGGCCCAGTGTCACTAATTAAAACCACCACATTTGAGGCAACTCGTGGCGCGGCTGCAGCGTTCGTGGATGCGCAGACAGACATTAGACACTCCGTTATAACTGGCGCGCTAATGTGACCTGCCGGGCTTCTCCGGCTCTCCTGCCACCGGCGGCGCCGCTGATGAGCGTTTGTTTTGGCCCGGAGTTCACGCCCCCCCCCCCCAGACTGATGCCATGTTGGTATTTAATGACGTGCTGCCAAACAAGCCGGCGCCCGTGAAACCGTCGGCTGTGCTTGAATGTCATTCTAATTAGTTTTCCGCGCCAAATGCAGAAGTAAACATTTGCAGATTTCTCCGCCCTCTTGACCCCCTCCTCTCCTTCTCTTTATTACTCCTGCAAAGTAGCTTAGCACCACACTCCGACACCTGCTTGATCAGGCTGTCGCTGCGCGACAGTCAGTTCACTGAGAACATTTATTTTCAGCCCAAAAGTAAAAACATAATGCCGCACAGACAGAACATGTAATATTGTAATAGTGGCGCAAACCTGAATATTAGCCGATACAACCGAATAAAATCTGCTTCATACTTTTGGAGCATCTTTCTTGTATGAGATACTTCCTGATTCACAAAAACGTTCAATTACTTTTCAATATTATATACTATATATGATATGAATTCAAGTTAACTGGAATATCAGCTGATGGATTTACTGGGGAATATTCATCGCTCTATTGGTTTTGTTATAAAAACACTGAACAAGACTTTCCTTTTCGCCGACTGAAACGTTTGTCACAGAATGAAAGTCTGATAATATGAAATATATATATACACTCTCTCTTTCTCTGACACATAACTCCATTGTTGTCCACAATCTATTAAAAACACATCTGCGGTGTCACTGGGTGACATGTTTTTCTATGAACACATGTTTCATATTGACTCAATCCCACACATACACCGTCCTGCTGCCACAAAAACTCACAGGAGCACCACATGTGGATTCATCCGCCGCTGAAAATAGTCCCAAACAAATACACAATTTCAGTTTTATTCACATCCCGAGTAAGAACCCATGAGCTCGGATTTGACGGTCTTCATATGTCTTTATATGGATTGAGATTTGTTGACGTTAACAAAAAAAAAAGCACACCAAAAGCTCTTTAAAGTGTGATATAATCTTTCAACAGTGATGTTTATGGTTTTAAACTGACTGTCGACACCAGCTAAACAGATCAATCCAGTTACTCTTTCCCACCTGGGTGTCACTGAACGCACACATTAATATTTGCAATGTAGAGAGGAAGTGATGTTTATGACTCTGGGTCAGTGTTTCTCTGGTTGGGAACATGTGTACATGAATACAAAAGGCATACACCAGCTCCTCCTTAATAACACCACTCAGCCACACATTATACGTTTTAAATTGATTTATCTGATGAATTGCTTTTTAGATTCTTAACATAATTATTCATAGGATGAATGAAGAAAATTATGCCCTATAAATACCAAAAATAAAAAGACTATTGTCATTTCAATAATTGAATAAAAAACAAAAACAGACAAATGGTGGCATGAAAAGAGTGCAGAGCTCTTTAATGTACTCGATCACCCGGACTAACCCTCCTGCAGGGCCTCGTGGATTACAGGCCGTATTGCTGGTTTCGTGCTTACCGTCATCGTATCTGCACTTAGCAAAAGCTCCAGGTCCACAGGCTCAGTTAATAACAGCTGGATGAAAAAAGAAAGAAAGAACTTCAAGGCGGAAACCAGCGGGTGTATCTTTAGACTCTCTGGACGTGGAAGTGAGCGCGCTTCAACGTGCACAGGCCGAGAAACGCCAACGCAGAGGCAAAGTGACGTGCGGACGACATTCAGATAGGTCCCTGCTGCGCCGGCTGCAGCGGGGTGTATCGCGCCGGCCCCTTGGCTGCTGCCATTTTGTCCTTGTAGTGTGACACGGAACCCAAAGCACAGTACGAGAGAGAGAGAGAGAGAGAGAGAGAGAGAGAGAGAGAGAGAGAGAGAGAGAGAGAGAGAGAGAGAGAGAAAGAGAAAGAAAGAGAGAGAGAGAGAGAGGTCACGCTTGACCTTTCTGCGTTTCCCAGTAAATCAAGACTACTCTTCATATCTAAGGATGCAGCAGAAACAGTCAAACATGACCTTTGAAGTTACAATACTATAATGTGGCATCCCCCACCCCTCCACCCCCCCACCCGCGCCCTCAATAGCCAGCGGCACCATCCACGGATTGCTGATTTCCACACTTACACGGCTCCCAAATCAAGACAAATGGTTAGGCGCACCGAACATAATCAGGATGTAATTGACATTGATTTGCGAGATTAAGCGTGGAAAGTGTTTGCGAGAGTGTGTGTGTGTGTGTGTGTGTGGGGGGGGGGGGGGGGGGGGGGGGGGGGTTACACGATGTAGGAAGGTGTTAGTATTTTCAGCTTCATGAGAGTCTGATCAGCTGTTTAAAACAGGCTCACTGAGGCATTGGCTCACATGCAACTCCTCCGAGTCGTTGAGTTGAGGACGGGCAGATGTAAACACAAAGAGAGATGAAGACTGACAGAGGCAGAGGAAACAGGTTTCGTGCTGCCAGTCAATGGCGGAAAACAATAAGAGGCGTCCATCTCTCTTCATTATCAGCCCATTGTCCTTCTCCTTCCAGGTAACCGTGGTGTCTTGTCTGCTCGCTCGTCTGCTTGTCATCTCCGGGCTTGTTAGGACGTAAGGCCCTCATAAAAAAGAAGAAACATGGGGCAGTGCACTGCATAAACACCCCCCCCCCCCTCTCCCCCCGTTCCCTTCACTGTCATTACTGCCGTCCTGAGAGAGCAGGAGACGGGGGGAAGAGCAGAGAGGACAATAGGTGGAAAAATTAAAAAGCCAGAAGGAGACGAAGGCCGTGCCGTTGTGTATAAATAACTTGTTAGCTGTTAAGTTCCCCCCCCCGATTATTTCTGGGTAATTGGCTGCTGGGAGGGGAAGGGAGGCCGGGCTGTGGGTGTCTGTGTTGGGGGATGTTGTTATGAGGGCAATTATTTCACCAAACTCGAAGGTGACACAACATGCCCTCTGCTGGGCATGAAGCAGGGGCCATAAACGTACAATAGTGACAATTAAGAGAGCGGACTGTTAGTCTGGCAACTGCAGAAGCAGATAACTCCAAGTGCAAACTGTACCCAGGGCCCTGGAATCCTTTAGGCAAGAGTAGCCACGGCTACGTCGGCATCGCACGTTTTCTGCTCACCACTGTCCATTTTCTGTGTCAGGGAAACCCCTCAGTACACATTGAGACGCTCCGTCTGCTCTGAGTCACTAGGGGTCATCAGCTATTGTAGAAGAGGGTAACCGCTGCTAGGAGGATCCCACCTGGACCAGTCTGCTGGGACCTACAGATTGCAATGCTTTAAAACATACTTTGATGCTTTGGTTGCCACATATATTCACAAACTCCTAATGTCTTGCATATGTGCATCCCACCGATGGTGTTGGGCATCCCCGCACAATGAGATCAATTTCCTCGTTGGGTTATTTAGTCTTCGTTCAAGGAAATTGACAAATTGACAAGAAGACTGGCCATGGCACTGCCAGCCCGTCGCCAATCACTTGATGAAAAGGACCCACATCAGCCCCTGCTCCTCCACAGTCAAGGGATGGATCCTCATAGTGACACATTCTTGGTGTGGACAAGGACTATTGCATGTGACAATGTGTGTGTGAGACCTGTGCTGTCAACCTAATTTTCCTGAGTAATGCCCAAATAGGTTGGGGCGTCCATCATATTGGAATGGACAATAGTTTGTATCTTCTCCCTCTGTGTCGGAGATGGTGCTCATCAAGGCCATTGCAAAAGAACAGTACCTGCTTAGAGAACCCAATTTAAGCTCCTCACAACTGGCCTATGTAACTTTTTGGCCTGGTATGCCAGGGTAACCTGTTCACCAACCTAAAAGGTAACATGGAAGCCCAACTCCAGCAGCTCCGAGATGCATGCATTATTAAAAGGGTGTGCTTATTAATTATGAGTGCTTGTGTGGAATTTACAGTGGCCAAAGCACCCTGTCAGCCAAGGTTTAGAAATACAATTTGCACAGAAATATCGGAGCAGCTGAAAGCCACTTGTAGTGGCCAACTAAGCACAACAGCACAGGTTTGACTTCAGTGGAGGAAGCTGAAGCAGAAGGCTACAGAAAGGATAATGAACATATTCGGTAACAATATTTGGGTGGCTTCTTGGCAATGTACATTAAATCCTTCCCTGAGGTCTGCCTGGGATTTTTGAATATCCAAATGCAGCACTTTGTCTGGATAAAAGGTAGGATTAGCTTGCAGAATCTGAATCTAAATATTAACCATCAGATATCTTTGCGTCTGCTTTGTTGAGTTGCTTCAAAACTTGCATTTCAGAAACAACTTTGCTTTAAGTCCTCCAACTCCCCAATACCTGGCGAGCCAGCATGGGGGACACCTGTGTTTGTCAGCCTAATGAGGTCCAGCACGCTACTGCATTGAAGGGCAGAGACTGATTGGACAACGGACACCAGCTGTGCCAATCAACCCACCTGGCACTGCTCTCATCAGCCTTCCCCCACACCTCTCTGTCCTGCAGCAGAATGCCGAACACGCCCACCTCCATCCACACTGATTAAAGACAACATGGCCGGAGGACTAGGTCTAGACATGCATCATGTGCATTACCTTATGCCTGCCTGTCAGATGAGGGTGTTGTACGACATTTATTTATTATGTTTAATTGTTATTTCAGATATTTCAAAAGTGCAGACAGCTTCAAGCATGGAAAAGGATCCGCTGACCCAAGAGATGGAGGAGATGGAGGGGCCATTGAGGAGGACCCCAACAGAGGCAGCAGAGCCAGCGGCAAATGCTCAAAACAGCCGTCAACTTTCAGTTCTGAAAAGTGAAATCAATGTGGAAGTGCCTTAAACTTGCATTCTGTATGCTGTATGATTCTCTCTTGATTTATTCCCTCAGTAAACATTGTAAACATGAGTTTATGGTCTCAATCTCTAGTTTAAAGTCTTCTTCAATACAGTATGATGTTCATTTAGTAAATGATGGTCCATTTAGAGTCACATAGACCATAAAGCAGGGGATGCTTTAGGGCGGGGCTATAAGGTGATTGACAGAGCCGTCGCTACATCACTGGTTGCAAAAGAAAGAAAATCCAAGAGGGCGAAGGCCAAAATGGCGATCTCGAGGCCTTTAAAACCAGGCGAGGAGGAGAGACCGCAGAAATGTTCCTCTTCTTGAAGAAGAACCTGCCATTACTCTTGAAAGTGTGATTATTGAGCAATACTGAATGTGCAGCCTACTTGTTTGAACCTTTTTGTTGTTTACTGTGTAGCAGCCAATCATTGTTCATTTTAAATGTCACCGTTATTGTACTATTTTTAATGTCTCACTTATTTCATAAATTGTGGCTGCACTTTAACATTTATGCTGCGTTTACACCAAGCGCGTTGCAAATTTTCCACGCGAGTAGATCCCATGCAAAGTCCATGCACCGACGCGTTTGACGCAAATTTTTGCCCAATGCGAATTTGGGAATGCCAATCAGCATTGAGAAGCTCCGCCCCCTGGCTGCTGCTGCTCTGGTAGCACTGGAAGCGGAAGTTATCGAGACGTAGTCGGTGAAATCCACCGAGCTGTGTGAGCCTACGGGTAATGTTATGAACCCAAACACCAGGGCGTTAGATGTTATGACGTTTATGGGATGTCCACAACAAGTATAATGCAGAACTAGTGGTTATTTCTTCCATGGTGGATGGCGGAAATGATAACTGTTTGCGAATATTCGCAACGCAGCATTAGAAGGAATTGGTTTCATTCCTAGATTAATTGTGTTTTTAAGTTGCGCTATTGTTTTGTTTGTTAATTACCGTACTATTGTTTTATTGAACTAAATTGTGGCTGCACTTAAACACTTTTTTCTTTTTTTCAATTATGACTGTTCTATTGTGTTCATTTTCTATATGTATTTGTTCATGGGGTCAGTAGAGGGTTCAATACTGAGGACCGGTCCTCAGTATTACCAGACGTGTAAGGTCGGATATTGGGATTGGTATGAGGAAGATACAAATGTATCAGAACATCTCAATCTCCCAGAAACATATTAACACTCTGCTGTGACATTTAACACAGGACGTGTTGCATCACCGAGGTTAACAGGGGCTGCTTGTACCTTGCACCTGTGTTTTAGCAAATATTGGAGTTTAATATTTTAGGATGCAGTAGAAAATGCTTATATTTTTGTTACAGTTCTACGGAGCGGTAATATTTGTGTTGTGATGAGCCGTGTTTGCCTCAATGCAAAAGCAACAATACAAATGCAAAAAAGAGAAGGGTCGAAGGAATAAAGAAGCCATACGCAGATTTCAAAGCCAATGCAAAGCCACAAAGCAAATGCAAAAGATGCAAGTGAGCAACGACGGGCCGACTATTATTAGGCTTTGAGTTGAGCCGGGCTTGCACAGGATCGATCACCCGTGACGGTCATGCATGGTCGAGCACACTCGGACACCGAGAAATGTAGAGCACCTGTGAGACCGATTCAGAGAGATAAGAAGAGGACCCTGTGGTGTGAAGAGGAGATGGGAGGAGGGATGAAGGCAAGACGCAAGAGTGAAAAAGAGACAAAGGAGAAAGAGAAAAAAAGAGAAGAGAGGCTTTTAAAATAATTATCCTCCATAGTAAGAACAGCCGCGGAGACTAAAAGAAGCCGTGGCTGCAGAGGCCCACTTACATCACTCAAGGCCAGTTACACAAGCAGCAGCCCGCTGTACCGGGACAACTCATCTTCTGCATCCAATAAGCCACGTTCAGCAGCCTTTATTAAACATGGATGAAAATCAACAGGCAGCATCATGACGGCACAGTTCCATACCAATTTGTCGCAGCTATAAATAATTTACCCTGTTTGTTGTGCATCGTCCAGGCAGCTCTCTGTGAAAAAAACCCAAAGCCATATTAATAACAGTAGGGAGAGAGTGGAACACATCATATTATGGTCATGTTTCCATGTTAAAGCATTGTATGTGAGAATCTAATGTACCTCAAAGGACCAATTTAGATGTGTAGTTGGTCTGTGGGTAGAGGCATTTACTTCATACACAATATTCCAATATGGTGCATGCGGTGCAGTGCGTGCCCTTCACCTCTCCATCACGTCTGTCTCCATTATCTGCCTTTAGCTCTCGCCACGTGACGTCTTTACCGCTAATAAAGGGAACGAGTCGTAAGTGATGTTATGCAATGTGCGGTTTTGCAAATCAAATTAAACGCAGCTCCACATCTAAAATCAGTATAATAAAAAACATTAAGAACGGCTGCTTTAAAAAGTGATCGAAGTCACCCAAGACCGATATGACTTATTAGTCGACCAATTGACTAAGATCGATTTCCCACTTTTTTGGTCTGACCTGACCATTTAATTTTGTGCCGATTAAGAACTATAATTGACAGCAAGACTCCAGCGTGCCAAAACGTCATTTCAACCATCCTGAAAAGATCTGTCATCCTTTTGACTTTGTTACTGACAGTGCCTTTTTGCAAAAAACCACATAATCAAAATTATTAGGAGATACATGGTTGTGTTATTTAGTGTTTTTTTTAGTTACTCACATTGAAGAACCGATGGCATGTGTGTGTGTGTGTGTCAGTGGCGGGCCGTCAGGGCCTTCAAAGCCTTCTCTGAAGGCCTAAACAGAATCACAATTAATTAATTAATTTTTTATTTAAATTTTAAATGTTTTAATTTCATTTTTATAATTAAAAGTTATATCTATTTTATAATGTAATTTTATTTCACACATACACTACATGTATTATAATTATTTTTTCCCTATTAGCTTATTTTCTCATTGCATAGACAGGAGTCTCATGTGTTCCTCTGCTTCAGGCCTCTGGTATTTCCTCATACATTGTCAAATATGAGGTGTTTACACAAAACAAATAATAACCTGCAGCTGTGGCGTCATAATGAGGTGAATAGAGTGTTCAGCTCTAGTCGAGACGGCACTGAAGGCCTGGCTCCAAAATGCACGGCCCGCCACTGGTGTGTGTGTGTGCGTGTAGTTGAGATGTGACGTGACCGTGTCCATGGCTACATATCATCAGGCACGTGTGTAAATGTGTCCAGAAAAAAAAACCTATAATAACCTATAAATAATAAGAGTATCAGTCATGTTTCGTAAGCAGCCAATCGATTTGTGCAGCTCTAAAGTAAATGCTGATTTTCATTTGTATATTTATGATAAGCAGCTCACAGCACTTGCTTGAGATCAGGGAAATATAGTGGTTTTGTTTAACACTGAAAATGTCAACAGTAGCTTGAAAGACAGAATATTTTTGCTGATTCAGTATTATAGAAGTATTACCATCTTTCAGTGACCTAAATCAAACAGCACGTGTGTCTACAGAACAAGACAATGGCCATTTTCTGTCATTTTATGACAGTGGATCTGTTTTTTCCATTACTCCATACCATATTTCAGTCTGGGGCAGCCACAGTAAATAGAACTGCAAGCTACTTTCACTTTTGCTGTTCGCAGACTCATGCTGTTTGCAGTATAAAATCAGATCACAGGTGGGTGGAAAAAGGCCAATTATTGCCTGACTTCTTTATTAAAAAGTTTGTTTTGTGGCTGCCACTCTCTAGAACCTGTGGTATTAAACCACATTTGCTGTTCCCACCAGTGAACTGGGTGTTGCCAAATCAACCATGACTGAAATCTTAAGGATTGCCTCTTTTTAAAGGGATCGAGGAATTGTCTTCTCATGGCTCTTTACCAGGCGGCAACCTCCAGTTCTGAAAAGGGAAGCCAATGCAGAAGTGTCTTAAAGTTGCATTCTCTCTCCTGTCCACCAGGGGGTGACTCCTCTGGTTGTATAGAAGTCTATGCTTCATGTGTTAAAGCTGCATTCTCTCTACTGACCACCAAGGGGCGACTCCTCTGGTTGTATAGAAGTCTATGCTTCATGTGTTAAAGCCGCATTCTCTCTCCTGACCACCAGGGGGTGACTCCTCTGGTTGTATAGAAGTCTATATAAATGACTCTACTTTATTCCCTCAGTAAACATTGTAAACATGAGTTTACAAAGTTTGGTCTCAATCTCTACTTTCAAGTCTTCTTCAATACAGCATGATGTTCATTTTGAAAATGATGGTCCATTTAGATTCAAATCATAAAGCAGGGTAGGCTTTAGGGCGGGCTTACTGTGATTGACATGTCTCAACCAGAGCCATATACGGCATCTTTACGTCACTCCCCCACATTCCAAATATGGTCACAAAAAAACAAGATAACGATGGACAAAATGTCGATCCCGAAGCTTCAAAACGGCAGTCCACAAACCAGTCGTGGTGGACGTAGACATGGTGACTACTTCCCTTCTAATATCCAGTGTGTGGGGAAACAGATAACCTCTCACAGCATCCACTAGGAGAGGTCAAAGGTCACTGAGCAGGATTCAGTGGGCGACCCGGAGAGAGATCAATGGGGACGTTAACATCTGACGCCATCTTTGTTTGAGTCTCCATCTCCACCCATACACAACCACCTGGTAGTATGCCCATCAATCCCTGTAACACCCATGTAATGCATTTATGTAGTTGTGTGCGTGCCATATAATGCCTTATAAATGTCCGTCTTTATTAGAAACCATCAATAAGGCGGAATGCTTTGCACCTCCCACCCTCTCAAAGAGAATGTGTGTCAACTTGACCAATTACCAGGCTGATGAAACACATGCGGCCCCGTCTACTTCATCGCCAGGGCCCTGATAGATAACAGGGGACATTTATTCAGCTGCAGAGGAGCCCAGACGACTCCTTTAATAGATCTG
Source organism: Cyclopterus lumpus (assembly GCF_009769545.1). Lineage (NCBI taxonomy): Eukaryota > Metazoa > Chordata > Actinopteri > Perciformes > Cyclopteridae > Cyclopterus > Cyclopterus lumpus. Next base: position 18,223,151 of record NC_046985.1, read on the forward strand.
TTGGCCTCTGATCTCCGCAGAGTGACTCTGACTGGATGAAGGACGACTTTCAGAAGTTTTCCTCTTCTTATTGCGTGCGTATGATCCAAGTGAGTTTGATGGAGATATAAACTAATCTTAAGCATTAGCCACATGGAGTATGAATAACACACTGTGTTTCTCTTTTTTGTTTGCAAATACATATTGAGAGCTGTGGTTTAATAATAAAGTTGAAATATAAAACATATACAGTTATATGGTGCATGTGTCACCCTCTCCTCCAGTACTTAGGTAACGTCCAATTGAACACAACATTAACGCTTAATATGACTGGGTCAATGCAACAATATGATTTTAAACACAAATATAAAACTATATACTTTATATAACTCCTCCTATGAATCGCCACCTTAACGTGGTGGAGGAGTTTGAGTGGCTCAGTGATCCTGGGAGCTATATTGTCCGGGGCATCAGCCCCTGGTAGGGTCTCCCAAGGCAAACAGGTCTCGGGGGAGAGCCCAGACTAAGAGCGATTCAATAAACCCTGATGATAAGCAGCCCACGGACTGAAGCTACCTTGCCCGGACAAGGGAAACCGGGGCACCCTCCCAGAGCCAGACCCAGGAGGGGAGCTTGTCGGCGAGCGTCTGGTGGCTGGGCTTTCGCCCATGGGGCCCAGTCGGGCTCAGCCCCGAAAAAACATAATGGAGCAGCAGTCACCCTGTGGACCCACCACCCGCAGGGAGAATTATGGGGGTCGGGTGCTATGTAGACCGGGCAGCGGGCCAGGCGGGAGACCTGGGCGGGCCGATCGCCGGCGGCATAGACTAGCTCTAGGGACGTGGAACGTCACCTCACTAGCGGGGAAAGAGCCGGAGCTGGTGCAGGAGGTGGAGCGTTACCAGCTAGATATAGTTGGGCTCACCTCCACGCACAGCATGGGCTCTGGAACCAAGCTCCTGGAGAAGGGTTGGACTTTGTCCTTTTCTGGAGTTGCCCAGGCAGGATGAGAGGCGCCGGGCGGGAGTGGGGATACTCACGAGCCCCCGGCTGAGCGCCGCTGTGTTGGAGTTTTCCCCGGGGAACGAGAGGGTCGCCTCCCTGCGCCTACGGGTTGCGGGGAGTAAGGCTCTGACTGTTGTTTGTGCTTATGCACCGAACATCATTTCGGAGTATCCGGCCTTCTTGGAGTCGGTGGGAGGGGTCCTGGAAAGGGCGCCGCCTGCCGACTCCATAGTTCTCCTGGCAGACTTCAACGCTCACGTGGGCAATGACAGAGAAACCTGCGGGGTGTGATTGGGAGGAACGGCTTGCCCGATCTGAACCCGAATGGTGTTTTGTTGTTGGACTTCTGTGCTAGCCACAGTTTGTCCATAACGAACACCATGTTCGAACATAAGGTGGCTCATAAGTGTACCTGGTACCAGAACACCTTAGGCCGGAGATCAATGATCGACTTTGTAATCGTATCATCTGATCTGCGGCCGTATGTCTTGGACACTCGGGTGAAGAGAGGAGCAGAGCTGTCACCTGGTGGTGAGTTGGATCAGATGGCGGGGGAGTCGGCTAGAAAGACCTGGCAAGCCCAAACGTGTAGTGAGGGTGAACTGGGAACGTCTGGCAGAGGATCCTGTCCGGGAGGTCTTCAACTCCCACCTCCGGAAGAACTTCTCACAAATCCCGAGGGAGAATTGCTGGGGACATGGAATCCGAGTGGACCTTGTTCAAAGCCTCTATTGTGGACGCGGCTGCTCGGGGCTGTGGCCGGAAGGTCATCGGTGCCTGTCGTGGCGGCAACCCGAGAACCCGGTGGTGGACACCGGGGGTGAGGGAAGCCGTCAAACTGAAGATAGAGGCCTTTCGGGCCTGGCTGGCCCAGGGGTCTCCTGAAGCAGCTGACGGGTACCGGCGGGCCAGAAGGGCTGCAGCGGCGATGGTCGCGGAGGCTAAAACTCGGGCATGGGAGGAGTTCGGGGAGGCCATGGAGAAGGACTTCGGTTGGCCTCAAGGAAGTTCTGGCAAACCATCCGACGGCTCAGGAAGGGAAAGCAGGGTCTACCCCAAGCTGTTCTCAGCAGGGAGGGGGGACTGCTGACCCGGACTGGGGACATCGTCGGGCGGTGGAAAGAGCACTTTGAGGAACTCTTAAACCCGGCCAACATGTCCCCCGGAGAGGGGGCAGCGCCGGAAGACTTTGGGGTGGTTTCACCCATATCCCTGGCAGAGGTCGCTAAGGTAGTCAAAAAGCTCCTTGGTGGCAAGGCGCCAGGGGTGGATGAGATCCGCCCTGAGATGCTGAAAGCGCTGGACATTGTTGGGCTGTCTTGGTTGACATGCCTTTTCAGTGTCGCATGGGGGTCGGGAACAGTGCCCATGGACTGGCAGACCGGGGTGGTGGTTCCCATCTTCAAGAAGGGGGACCGGAGAGTGTGCTCGAACTATCGTGGTATCATACTGCTCAGCCTCCCGGGAAAAGCTTATGCCAGGGTGCTGGAGAGGAGGCTCCGACCGCTTGTCGAACCTCGGATTCAAGAAAAACAGTGCGGATTCCGTCCCGGTCGTGGAACAGTGGACCAGCTCTTTACCCTCGCAAGATTACTGGAGGGGTCCTGGGAGTTTGCCCAACCAGTTTACATGTGCTTTGTAGACCTGGAGAAGGCTTTCGACCGGGTCCCTCTGGAGTTTTTGTGGGGGGTGCTGCGGGAGTATGGGGTGCCGGACCCGTTGGCACGGGCCATCCGGTCTCTGTACGCCTGCAGTAGGAGCTGTGTTTGTCTCCTCGGTAGTAAGTCAGACACGTTCCCGGTGGGTGTTGGCCTCCGCCAGGGCTGCCTTTTATCACCGGTCCTGTTCGTGACAATCATGGACAGGATATCTAGGCGCAGCCAGGGGGCGGAGAGGATCCGGTTCGGGAGTCTCGGGATCGCCTCTCTGCTGTTCGCGGATGATGTTGTCCTGTTTGCCTCCTCGGACCGTGAACTCCAGCATTCACTGGGGCGTTTTGCAGCCGAGTGCGAAGCGGCAGGGATGAGAGTTAGCACCTCCAAATCTGAGGCCATGGTGCTCTGAAGGAAACCGGCGGATTGCTCCCTCCAGGTGGGGGCAAACTGCCTACCCCAAGCGAAGGAGTTCAAGTATCTCGGGGTCTTGTTCACGAGTGAGGGTAAGGTGGAGCGGGAGATCGACAGGCGGATCGGTGCGGCTGCAGCAGTAAAACAGGCGCTGTACCGGTCCGTCTTGGTGAAGAGGGAGCTGAGCCTGAAGGCAAAGCTCTCCATTCACTGGTCGGTCTACGTTCCAACCCTCACCTATGGTCACGAACTCTGGGTCGTGACCGAACGAACGAGATCTCGGATACAAGCGGCCGAAATGAGCTTCCTCCGTAGGGTGGCCGGGCTTAGCCTTAGAGATAGGATAAGGAGCTCGGACATCAGGGGGGAGCTTGGAGTCGAGTCGCTGCTCCTTCGTGTCGAAAGGAGTCAGCTGAGGTGGTTCGGGCATCTAGTCAGGATGCCTCCTGGACGCCTCCCATTAGAGGTTTTCCGGGCACGTCCAACTGGTAGAGGCCCCGGGGAAGACCGAGGACACGCTGGAGGGATTATATCTCCTGGCTGGCCTTGGAACGCCTCGGGATCCCCCAGAATGAGCTGGAAAGTGTTGCGGGTGAGAGGGAAGCCTGGGTCGGCCTGCTGAACCTGCTGCCACCGCGACCCGACTCCGGATAAGCGGGTGAGAATGGATGGATGGATATAAAACTATATCAATGATAATTGATAAAAATTCCTGGATCAGTTACACTTGACTGACATCTTTCCTGGTCCCTGCATAGTCACACTTTTATTTATTAAATGGGAAAGAGCAGTACTATAAGCAGGAAATGTTCTACTTTTGTAGACCCAGTCATCATAAAAAGGGTTCTCATCTTGAGTATTTTTCAGTAATATTGTCCTCATAAAAAGGATCCCAATAAACGTTGGTTCGCCCCAAATGAGTAGGCCTAACCCTGTTTTTAAATTGTTTGTCTTCTGGACCTGGTGTTCACAATTGTATTGAAGGGACAGTGTGTAGGATTTAGAGGCACTTAGTGATGAGGTTTCAGACCGCAACGTATCGAACACCCCTCTGCTCCCAGAGCCAGAGGCCGTCCTCACTGTAACAACACGACCTTGGGAGCAACGCAAGCAGAAGGCCTCTTGTTGGTGCTTTAGCACGGCACTCTGCGGCTCACGTCAGTGAGCGACGGTGGCCTTCAGGTAACTTAGAAACGCTTAGGGCCCTCTTTGGGTTGTCCGTTCTGGGCTACGGAGGACGCTCCCTATGTCGATATTTCATCTGAAAATGAAGCGCGTAGATCAAGAGCAGCGGACTTTCAGTCGATCCTCGCTCACGACGAGCAGCCTTTGGTCCTGCTGGACCAAACGCCACCACACGGCCCCAGAGAGGAGAGATGGCTGCTAAGCTAACAGCTAATACCTGAGGCTACTCCATTACCCAGCATGCTGCTGGCTGTCTGATGGAGATCAGGACTCTGGTGGGCCGAGAGGAGGTGGACTCTGTGTACATCATGATGTTGGTGCTCAAACAGGCAGAGGTAATGCACAATGTTTTCCTCATGTAGAAGATGTCGGCCATATTATCTGAACAGAGAATTGTTTTGTTGTTTTGTTTATATTCCATATGATGCAAATAAAAAAAAAATGCTCTACATTAATGTACTACTGTTTGTCTTGTGCTACAAACAGGCTACAACTAGATTCCGTTATGCATCCTTGTGTTGCACAATGCTCATAAATGATCCTTGAATGTTGTATTATATGAATGTTAAATTCCACATCTGCTAATAGATCCCCTGAAATGCTACACAATGACCCTATGATGTATTATCTTGAATTTATTAATGTAATTGTCTCCACAAAGTTCAGAAAAGATGAGCAGAGGGTTATGTGGATCCAATAAAGTTAACCACATTGTCCAAAATGTCTGCGGCCTTCAGTATTTCTCTGATCCCGTCATAATCAAGGAGAAGTCTCCTGCTTCATGACCACAGCATCCTTGCGATGGAGAGTGACGAGACAGTCCCATTATCGGCCCGGAGACGCTCTGTTGGCTGGGGATTGTGGGTAAGTAAGCGGCCTAAATTGGTGTGGTTTTGCCGACGGTGGCGTCAAAGAGCGACCTCTTTCATTCCGCCCGTCCTTTTCCTCGGGGCTCACTCTCGCCAGACGAGTCTCTTCCCTTCCAGGCCTCTGTTATCGTGTCCTCCGGCGAGCGACAACACGGCGCACTCTTATTAAAGCTTCAGAGGACGGCGTGCAGCCAGAGAGGCGGAGAGCCCCGGCTGTCGGACCATTATTATTAAAACCTTGCTGTTTACTCTGGAATCGTGGCCACTGTTCTTCATCCAACGGGGGAAAAAATTAATGAGATCCTTTCTGCTAACATTGACACTTTGAGCAGGGAAGCGGAGGGGGGTGGGGGTGGGATGGGGACGGGGGGGGACGGGGGGTGTGTGTGGTGAAAAGCCTTTGATGAGCTAATAAGCTTTTAGTTTCCTAGTATCTGCTTGTTAAGAGCGCACACTGCGTCTGCGTAGCTTTACGGTCCACATGAGACGCCGGAGAGGAGAAACAATAAGTCCTCCACTCCGGCGTCCCGCTTTCACAATCACGCGCGGCGTTTTACTCCTCCGGACGTCGTTGCCGTGCGTTCTGACGCGATATTGAAAAATTGTTTTTTCCGGGCTCCTGAAAACGAAATAAGAGCTGATCGCAGTCACACGCCGCGCTCCACCCTCGCAGATTACTGTCTTGCTTTTCTGCAGGGCCCTCTGCTGTAAAATCATGCAATATATTTGCAAAAATATTCATTCACCGACCGGGCTTAAGACATTGCCGTGTCAATGAGCAGCAATTGCTTGCTCACTCCAAATGGATTCTGCCAGCTAGGTATCCCACTTGAACATTTCCTCATTCGGTCTCTTTTTCTCTTCCTTATCTCAGGCTCTTACTTTCGCAGTGCAGGTGATGCAGAATGTGAGAGCATTACCTCCGGCACTTAACAGCTTGTCTGGAAATGGGCTATTTTGTTTCACAGTGAAAATAAACCCTGACGTTTCCCCGGGAAGAGGAAGGGAAAAAAAATATTGAAGTAGTTTCCGTAATTGTTTCTAGGGAAAATATAATCTGAGAGAGAAAACCATGTTATTGAATGCATTATCATATCCGCGACAGAACCGGCGGGGGCAAGGCCACGCTGATAAAAGCAGTGCAGGAGGCATATTCATATGTACCGCTAAGCTCCCATCAGCGGAAACACCTGCTGTGTGCCGCCTGAGGACATTACTTTGTGAGGATTTTCAAAATGGGACGCTGATGTGAGGCAGACGATAACTCTGCTCACTCATTAACTCGGTGTTGGCGACACAAGCTGTCACGAATCACCACTCACGCATTTTCCCCGTCACCCGACCGGCTCCGCCCACGTGCTCACCTGCTTCCCTTTTCGCCAACGCCGCCACTGCCAGCAGGTCAGTGACCCGCGGCTGTTGTTTCAAAGGGAAATCTGTGACTTTTCCTAAAAGTGAAAACGTGAGTCATCTAGCTTCCCCTGTTAAACAATTATTAAGATTTAGCCAGATTACAAAAAAAAAAAGCTAGTTATGCCTATCAGCAACAATGGATGACATGTACCTACATGGAGAACGCTGCCACTTTCAGCACTGAGCCCGGGTTGATTGTGACCGTTGTTGTCAGTCAACATATGACGTATCCTCATGTATGATATCTCACAAAAAGGTTCCCCATATTTTTCCCCACAAAGCGTCTTTTCAAAATAAACTTGGGTCTTTACAGGAAACAATTCACTTTTGGTATGTCAACAAATGATGGGTTTAGGCATCAGAACTGTCGAATGGGTGAGGTATATACAAATTCAATGAATGGGATATTAGCTATTGGGACATTAATAGCAGTCTCCTGGGTGAAAGTCCTGTGTGTGTATTTTTGACCCATTCTCCCAATCTCCTCCTCTCCTTTCTTGTGACTTCCTCCTTCACTCCGGCTCCCAGAGGCAGACCTGCATGTGGCGCCCGACACGCTGGAGAGCGGGTGGTTCTGCCCTGCAGCGCACTACACAGACCGGGAGTCCAAACCCGTCTACCCTTCGTCTAACTTCACCTGCGTGTGGATCCATCATTTTCCATCTCCACACAAGCATAACTCAAACCGCCTAGCTGCTTCCTGAACTTAAACACGACCCCTTATGAATCAATGCATCCCAACTCAGATAAACAGATGCATCTAAAACAGTTGCGGGTTGAACCTTATTATTCCGACGGAACGTGATCCTAACCATCCCAAAATGAATTCAGATTGAACCCTTCCTCACAGCATGTTGCTCGGGACAGCCACACCTGTACCGTCGTCAAGCATGTGGAGCTCCGGGCAGCGCCAAGGCACAGCCGTTGCCCCTGGTTACCTGGTGAATGGAGAAGAATGGAGTTATTAATGGAGAGAAACTGAATGGATGTCTGATGTTGTGCTGTGCCTTGACACCAAAAAAAGAGCATTGAATGTTGAGGAGGGAAAGTAGAAATAAAGCTTTCTTTCATCATTTGGGGGATCTAATTAAAGGTCTGGTCAATTAACAATCCTCTATTTTAGTTGAAAATTATGATATTTAATTTTATTGGAGACACATTATTTTCAGAGGGGCTCAATGCTTGTCCTGGGGTACCTCATACAAACAACTCAACACCTGGTTCAAGGGAAAAAAATACATCCAGTCCAGCTTCTCGGGGTCTGAAACACCGATGACGCATTCATTCACAGGTCTTATTAGTGGCTTGCTTTGACATAACTACCACAGTTTATAAAGTAGAGCATTAATTCAATTAGTGGTGTTATTTTACTGGAGGTATGAAACAGACACAGCTGGAGGTCCAGTCCACCTCGAGGCCATCCACTCGTCCTTCGTTGTCCACCCAGCATCACTGAACTGCATTACAAAGAGCAGTGGCCTGTAGAGGCCCCGCCCACTGCAGGGAGCGCCGTTCACCAGTTTATTCTCAGTTCATTAACACCGAAGGGGTCCAAAGACCACATGGACCTGCGGGCCCATGTGGTCTCCAGCAATAACACGGAAACACAGGCCAACAGAGATTCTTTGCTCTGCGGCCCGACTGTAGACTATTCACCGCTCCTCTGCCACGCCCACTAAATAAAAGGATATCTAGGACATTAACGAGGGGGCTTGAAAGCTTGTGCTGAAGCACCGGCCGTGATTGTACCACGGCACACGCACGTCTTTCGACCAGCAGATGATGTGAGCAGCTCCGTACTGCTGCCTCTGTGCGACTGAGTGGTCCTCCACAGGCCTACGCCCTCCTCTTGGGGTGTGTTTAAGTGGAGAAGTTACCCCCTCGCTCCTTAATTCCCCCAGATTAGCATATTGATGACAGTCGGGAGAGGATGCTACATGTCACACTACCCCAGAGAGCTGCACGGAGCCGAGTGCAGCCGCGGACAAGGGTTCTGACTGAGCGTGTGAGTGTGTGTATGTGTGTGTGTGTGTGTGAGTGAGAGAGAGACGAGAAGCAGTGGTGTTAATTTGTGTAGCCGCAGTGGCGTGTGCCCGTGTGGAGGGCACGCTGAGAGACACAGGGATAGTTTTATGGAAATTGCCTTCATGCAAGGATGCCAAGTTGATCTCAGGCACAACATGCCACTGAGGCTCTGTGCAAAATGCAATCAGTCAGCTCCGACAGGGGTCCCCCTCGCTCATTTCTAACTGAACATATCAAAATTGGCCAAAGGAAATTGAGTAAGACTGAGCTGGTCAAAAGCGTCAACATTGATTCTCCCCCCTCCACAAATAAAAGACTGAAGCCAGCTCACATCAAGCCCAGAGCATGCACGCTCGCTCGCTCGCCCGCACGCTCGCCCGCACGCACGCACGCACGCACGCACGCACGCACGCACGCACGCACGCACGCACGCACGCACGCACGCACGCACGCACGCACGCACTTTAAACTATTGAGAGACAAGCAATTACAGAGGAGCTGTGCCGAGAGGGAAGATGGGGAGGAAATGTTTGACAATTTGCGTCGGGGAGCTCCGCTTCAGGAGGGTACAGGGCAGAGTGCTGTCATGTTGCTCTGAGAGCAACAAGGTCAAATGAAAATTATTGGTTTGATGCAACCGCTGCTGTGAACATGTCTCCCTTCAGGCGATGCACTCGTCGCATAGTGGCCTCTCGGCGCTCGCCTTGGGGTGCAAAGGGGAGCTTTCCAAAGACCTGATGTGTGTGTTGATTTCCTGCATTCTTAAAAAACAAGAAGACCACTGTTGGAACTTTAATCCTTAAAGCTGAGCAAGTACATGTTTATTTCCAAAGGATCAATTGAATACATATAATGTGAGAGGTTCCTAGCGCTGGCGTTCTTGCGTGGGCCGGGACTCACACAACGTCACTTTTATCCATCAAAATTAAAATTGGTGTTAAATGAAGCGAGGAACCACATCGCAGAGAGAGAGAGAGAGAGAGAGAGAGAGAGAGAGAGAGAGAGAGTAAAAGTTAAAGTAGGTTTTATAAGACGAGACATTATTTTATTTGTATTATTATTCATTTATATTTTGCAATATGGATGTGTGTAGATACTTTAAAAGCGATATTTATGTTCTCACTAAAATGAAAATAGCTGGGCCACCTTATGGGCCACTGCTCTGTTCACAGCTATACTGCTGACCCTCCGTCACACACTCTCTCTCTCTCTCTCTCTCTCTCTGAGTGGAAGGAGTGCTGAGTAGGGAGCGTGGATTTTGAGAGTGATACTGGCTTTTTAAAATTTTCTTCACTGGGTAATGTGGTGTATGAGAGTGGGTAGCGGGGTGTAGGGTTCACATGGTTTTGTGTGTAGGTTAGCGGGGTGTAGGGTTCACAGGGTTTTGTGTGTAGGGTAGCGGGGTGTAGGGTTCACAGGGTTTTGTGTGTAGGGTAGCGAGGTGTAGGGTTCACAGGGTTTTGTGTGTAGGGTAGCGGGGTGTAGGATTCACAGGGTTTTGTGTGTAAGGTAGTGGGGTCTAGGGTTCACAGGGTTTTGTGTGTAGGGTAGCGGGGTGTAGGGTTCACAGGGTTTTGTGTGTAGGGTAGCGGGGTGTAGGGTTCACAGGGTTTTGTGTGTAGGGTAGCGGGGTGTAGGGTTCACAGGGTTTTGTGTGTGGGGTAGCGGGGTGTAGGGTTCACAGGGTTTTGTGTGTAGGGTAGCGGGGTGTAGGGTTCACAGGGTTTTGTGTGTGGGGTAGCGGGGTGTAGGGTTCACAGGGTTTTGTGTGTAGGGTAGCGGGGTGTAGGGTTCACAGGGTTTTGTGTGTAGGGTAGCGGGGTGTAGGGTTCACAGGGTTTTGTGTGTAGGGTAGCGGGGTGTAGGGTTCACAGGGTTTTGTGTGTAGGGTAGCGGGGTGTAGGGTTCACAGGGTTTTGTGTGTAGGGTAGCGGGGTGTAGGATTCACAGGGTTTTGTGTGTAAGGTAGTGGGGTCTAGGGTTCACAGGGTTTTGTGTGTAGGGTAGCGGGGTGTAGGGTTCACAGGGTTTTGTGTGTATGGTAGCGGGGTGTAGGGTTCACAGGGTTTTGTGTGTAGGGTAGCGGGGTGTAGGGTTCACAGGGTTTTGTGTGTAGGGTAGCGGGGTGTAGGGTTCACAGGGTTTTGTGTGTAGGGTAGCGGGGTGTAGGGTTCACAGGGTTTTGTGTGTAGGGTAGCGGGGTGTAGGGTTCACAGGGTTTTGTGTGTAGTGTAGCGGGGTGTAGGGTTCACAGGGTTTTGTGTGTAGGGTAGCGGGGTGTAGGGTTCACAGGGTTTTGTGTGTAGGGTAGCGGGGTGTAGGGTTCACAGGGTTTTGTGTGTAGGGTAGCGGGGTGTAGGGTTCACAGGGTTTTGTGTGTAAGGTAGCGGGGTGTAGTGTCTGTGTCTGTGTGCAGCTGCTGGCTATCTGACCAGGAAACACGGCTGGAGGACTGCAGCCTGGCGGTGGGGGAGCTGGTCGGCCGCGGCAGCGTGAAGTCCGCTGCTCAGATGAACAACGCTGTGGGCATTTTTCTAGAGCGCGTAAGCAAGGCCAATACGGTGGTAGGGAACAGGATCGTGGTGTTCGGCACGCACGTCCCCGTTCTTCCTCTGTGCACACCGGCAGTAAAAGTCACGCCGTTCGTTAAGGACGAGACTATAATGGGAGAACTGTCCAAGCGTGGGAGAGTTATATCTCAGATGAGGAAACTGTTCTCTGGGTGCAAGTCTCCGCTCTTAAAGCACGTGGTGTCTCACAGGAGACAGTGTTTCATGATCCTCTACAACAGGAATGAGGACTTGAACGTAGCCTTCAAAGTGAGAGCGGATAAGTTTGGTTTGTCTGTTTCGCAACATCGGATGATATGAAATGTTTTAGTTGTGGTAGGCAGGGACACCAGAGCAAAGCTCCTCGAAGAACCCGAATCAGAAAGACACTGAGGAGGGCGGAGGGACAAGGAGGGGGGCAAAGAGCAACAACAGGAGGAGGAAAGTGGGGTGCAGGAGGTGAGCACAGAGGAGGCAGGTGGGGTGCAGCAGGTGGAATAAGAAGGGCCAGAGGTGGTCCAGCAGGAGGAAGATGAGGCGATAGAGGTGGCCCAGGAAGTGGGGGAGGAGAGGGCAGGTGTTCTTCAGCAGGTGGAAGATGAGGGGGCAGAGGTGGCCCAGGGGAGTACACCAAGACAGGAGGACAGCAGGACCCCCTCTGCCCCCAGGTGGAGATGGGTAGGGGCCAGAAAATAGGAGGAGGGAAATAAAAGTGTGAGAGTGGAAAAGTGGTGAGAGAAGTCTGGTTGACGGGCAGTGAGGTGGACATGGAGGGGGATGAGGAGGTGCGTACACTCCCTCAGCTGAAGAGAAAACAAAAGAGGCAGGACAACTCACAGGCCAAGAAAGTGTCAGTGAGTACAGGAGGCTCAGGAGCAGCAGAGCAGACTCCAACATGGAGGAGGACTCTGCTGACAGCGAGGTAGCTGGCGTAAGGCCTGATTGACGTGAGAGCACCAAAAGATACAGTGTGGAGAGAAAGAAGTCTCTTTTACAGAAAACAAAAGGGGAATGGAGAGTCGAGTTAGGAGAGGCGAGGAGAAGCTCTCCATTGTTTTAAAGACACATTTGAGCAGCAGAGACAGAGGCTTCACACCGGAGGAAGTCTTCAGAGTAAAGAAAATAGTTTGAAAAATAGACCAAAAAATGTGCATTAATAACTGAGATGACAAACATTAAGATCTCACGGTTCTTTTTCAAGTCAAAAGATGACATTTTGTTTATTGGGTTTATTTAATTTAATTATCAGTCTTTTAAGCAAGAGCACCACCAGTGGGGGGTGGGGATCCCGTTCTCTAAAAGGTTTGCCCCGGAGACTCTGGAAGTGGAGCAGGTGGTGGAGGGCAGGCTGCTGGTGAAGCCGGTGGTGTATGGAGCCAGGTTCGACATCCAGGGCGGCACGGCACCAGGTCTGACCGGCACCCTGAGGAGACTGGTGGATGTGGCCGGTCTTGGACTGGGAGACCCGTCTGCGGTGGTTTCTCTGCTCGGGCTGGAATCCATCCAGTAGAGCACGAGGTTCCTTTGGTCTCCGCCTCTCTCGCTGAGGGAGTTTTGCTCCCCGTGATAGTAACACTAGGCCTTGTTTCCCCCCATACACACACACAAACACACACACACGCAGCACTATTAAGCAAAAAAAGACATCAGCTTATGAATAAACAACAAGAAATAGATGGGAGGAGGAAAACAGAGAGAAAGGGGAGAGAAACAACACAGGCGAAGGGGCGAGGGGCATAATAATTGTGTGATTTATCCTCAGTGAACCACCGCGGTCGCAGCATAATTAAACATGAAAAGCAAAATTTATCGTGGTTCGCTCAGCCTCCTCATTAATTTAAAGCTGAGACTTCCAGAGAGGAGGCCTCCCTATAATCCACCCACTGTTTCTGCTGCTTTTTCTCCCCCCTCTCTCTCCCCCCCTTCCTCTGCCATCCCTTCATTCCCTCCCATTACGGAGCATTAAAATGTATATTACCCTCAAAGCTCCATCATCATAAACCACAGGGCCCGCAGAGGTGGTGGGATGAGGGTAGAGGGGGAGGGGGAGGAGGAGGAGGGTGACATCCTCAGAGGGAGAGAGCATTAGAGAGAGGGGGGAGAGCTAGTTAGGCTCATTAAGGGTAGGAAAGGCTCTCATTGAGATTGAGCCGTCTCTCGGCCCCGTGTCCTGCGTGATCGCCACCACAGCTCCGGCCTCACAAACGCATCAGACCCATCTCCCGTAATGAGACGGCGGCGGAGGTGTCGCCTCTCCCACCCAGAATCCCGAGCGGTGCGATGCCCCCCGTTGCATCCACTAATTGGCCTGCCTCCTTCCGTTTGGCACGTTGCCCACCCACAGACAAACAAACTTGTCACAGGTTTGATTTCTGTTCATGAGTCCTTATTTGTTATACCCGCTTTCCTTAAACTGTAAATCAGGGGAGCAGCGTAGCGTGGGGGAACTAATAACCCACCTTGTACATCTGCCTTCATAAATTATGCAGCGAGCCGTGCCGCGCCTCGTCGTCCGTCAGGCGGTGCCGCTGCGGTCCTGTCAGTGCCCACCGCCATCGCTAAAAGTTGGGGGGGAAATGATGCTCCGAGCAGCCGGGAGAACCTGGATCGGAGTGAGGAAACTGTCAGTACTCACTGTTTTTAAACTCGAGAAAGAAGTTCATCCCAACTGGCAATTAAAAAACTTCCCCACTAATGAGCAACTGTGTGCACTTTGCCTCCTTGAATTCGTCATCGCTCAAGTTGAGTCGGTCTCGGTTTTGGGAACGACGGGAAAGCAAAGCACAGGAATCACAATTCTGTAATGCCAATTAAGTAAGAAGAAGAAAAATAAGCTTTTGTTAGTGTTTAGTTCCAACAAAACAGAGGGATGTGTGATATATTTTTGGATGCCGTCCTTTTAGACCTTAGAAACAATGCAAGTTTCACCCATTAAAGAAGGAATAAGAAAGTAGGAGCATCCATGTTGAAGTTGTTAATACATCAACCTCAGCACAACAAAAAGAAAGCCAAGAAATCTTGGAATACAACATATTTTGGGGGGCGGGGGTGAAAAAGTGATCTGCTCTCCAGCGCCCAAGGTTTGTTTACTTACACTTAATGCTAATTCCAGCTGTACTGTATACTTCTTGTGTAATGAGTGGGTGTCTGTTGCTTGTAAAAGAATAAAGACTCAAGCTGTGTGTGTTTGTGTGTGGTCTCACTTATTATGCATCTTTGAATAATTCCCCTTACAGAGAAGGAAGCATATTTTTTTAAAGACTCAAAATTGCCAGATGTAACAGACCAAAACTAGGCTTCAAGGATGTTAAAACAATATGATGGCTCAAATATTTGTCTCACATGAACGAGCAGACAGAATGCTAGTTGAGAGTTTGACTTTCCTTACAAGTAGTCTCAACTTATACGCTGCAGTGAATGTGCACATTAAGACACATTAAACACTTACACTTGGACGTGACGTCACCCACCTTGGATTTTTACAACCAGTGAACAAAAGTGACCATATTAGGAATGTAGAGACCCCTTACAGAGCTCTAGAAGCAGTAGCGACCTGTCAATCACAGTAGCCACGCCCTAAAGCATCCCCTACTTTATGGTTTGAATCTAAAAGGACCATCATTTACTAAATGAACATCATGCTTTAATGAAGAAGACTTGAAAATAGAGATTGAGACCATAAACTGATGTTTACAATGTTTACTGAGGGAATAAATCAAGAGAAGTAGAGTCATTTATATAGACTGCTATACAACCAGAGGAGTCACCCCCTGGTGGTCAGGAGATAAAATGCGAGCTTAAGGCACTTCTGCGTTGGTTTCACTTGTCAGATTCAGAAGTGTCCGCCTGGTTGGGCCACAGATATGATGAGGGCCACTGAATGCGACCATCCATTAGTAATGACTCATTTACCAGGAGTCTGGTCTACCTCAATCCTTGATCCAGGGGAATGGTGACTCCTCACGCATAGATACAATATACGTTATGAAGAAATTCTCTCCTCCCTCCATTGCCACTGCAGTCACCCTTTGTGAAGTCTGGTTTCCTGTGGTTGGGGTTGATGATAGTCACTGAAGTCCACATATGCTAGCTTGGCTGTAGCGTGGCTATTAGCACAACCATAACTGGTACCCTCAGACATTTCTAATTCGTTCATGGGTTCACGTTCATGTGTTAATGTGTTCATGAATCAATAAGGAAAATAATGATGCCACATACCAAATTAAACAGCAAACATTGGGCTACAAGAGCATGTAAGCCCATTGTATATGCTTCAAACACAATTCAACATAAACATAACCTTAAGAATGACAGATTTCAATCTCTTCTCAGACAAAGCATCAGGACAATGTCATCGAGACTAATTGTTTTTCCAGCAAATGTACAGAGTTATGAAAAAGTTCAAATGTAATCTGCCAATATTTTATGATGATTTGCAGAGCATTATTTGGGTTTATTTATTGTATGTTACTGCTGTATGTGGATGTATTGAACACCATTGGTGATATAAAAGTTAAATAAATAGTAAAAAAAATCATTTTTTGCGAATTTGCCTAAACATCTGTACAAAACAAATAGCTAGAATATGTTTTCACTTCATCAAAGTTGAACTTTGCAGAAGATTGGTAGCATATTGTCCTACGATATGGTAGACGATAATTTAAAGAGATATACATCCTGAAACTTCCTATTGTTTTTATATATATATTTTCTGTATTTCATCATCAACTAATTCAAACCAGTAACACATATACTGCTACACAACTAATCTGACAAGTGTTTTCTGTATATTACACCATCGCAATTATTCAAATAGCCGTTGTGGTAGAGGAGATAATCTGGATTTAGTATGGGTATGCAAACCATTCGCAATTTTTGATACAACACGGCTGGGAGGACTACAAAAAGAAAGCATAGGTATTTTAATTTTTTTAGCAGTAGGTATTTCTCCCTGCATCCTCCTCTAGGGACCTGTGCCGTGTTCAGCCTCACAGCGGAGCTCTGACAGGAGCCGGTCCCGTCCTCCCACCGATTAGCCCTGACCACGGTCAAGATGAACAGTTATTGCCACGGCTGTCTGGGGTTTCCTCCATGGGCTGTTTCATTAGACAGACTCATATCAGGCCCCAGAGACTCTCAGGCCAAATAACTGCCCCCCACCCCCCCTACTCGCTTTTCTGTCTCTCTGTTTGCCTGCAGCACTCCCACAAGGTAACTACGAAGGGAGCCAAACCCTCTAATATACAGTCAGAACGGGGAAAGATGTGTAGAGTTTACTTTTTAGTTAGCGACATTTTCATTTTAATACTCACATTTTAATCAACCATCCAACTGGATTTGTATTTTTTCTATAAAATTGTGGGGGGAAAAAATCAATTTGTTTATTATTTGTCCGTACCTCTTAATTTATGTTTTCTATCTAAAATTGTTTACTTTCTTTTATATATGAGAACAAAATGCAAATTAAAATAGAAGAAGAGAGAGAGGCCTGTAATTCTTAATTTGGAACTGAGTGTTCGTAAAAATAAGGTTCACTCCAGCTGCTTTCAGAGAGTTAGGCGTAGGGTCAAGAGGGTAGGTGGTTGGGCGGTGGGAGGTACCCGAGACGCCCACTGAACCGCCTGTCCATCTCCTCCATTGTACACTTGTGAACAAGACCACCAGATTCTTGAACTCCCATGCTTGGGGAAATCCACCGTTGGCTGAGAACCGCACCTTATGTGCACTGAAGGTCACGGTCTGAGGGAACCAACAGAACCACATCGTCAAAAGTACAGACGCAATTCTGACAAAAAATTATATTTAATCCTGGTTCTTATCAAATGAATTAATAATTGTGGATTATTTTGAAAATGTAATTCTTCCAAAGTTTGTTATTATTTAACGTCATTTTTTCCCACTTTGTGGGACTACAAAAGGTCTGTTTAAGGTCTGTTTATCAATCAGTAGTCAATGGTTCATGTTATTCCTTGCTTAAATTGTATTTGTGCTTATTTCCTGAGTTATTTCTTAACGTCTTCATTATTTTTTAAACTGGTCACTTTGGACCCCCATACCTTTGTATAAATCTTCAAACATGTGGTACTGTAGTGTGCTGTTCAACCTGTTAAAAGACATTGATCACATTCTACATCAAGGCTTTACCTCTACCACCGTACACATGTTTGTTGACTCAAGCTTGTTCCACACTTTCACATCTTTTTCTCGCCCTGACCACCTGACCACCACCTGACCAGCTGACCACCACCTGACCACCTGACCACCACCTGACCACCGGACCACCGCCTGACCACCACCTGACCACCACCTGGCCACCCGACCACCACCTGACCACTTGACCACAACCTGACCACCTGACCACCACCTGGCCACCTGACCACAACCTGACCACCACCTGACCACCACCTGACCACCACCTGGCCACCTGACCACCACCTGACCACTTGACCACAACCTGACCACCACCTGACCACCTGACCACCACCTGACCACCACCTGACCACCCGACCACCACCTGACCACTTGACCACAACCTGACCACCACCTGGCCACCTGACCACCACCTGACCACTTGACCACAACCTGACCACCACCTGACCACCTGACCACCACCTGACCACCACCTGACCACCCGACCACCACCTGACCACCTGACCACCACCTGACCAGGAGCAGAATCAGGCTCTACGCTGCCAGTGAAAAGCACAAAGAATTGTGTCCAAAAACCAGCTTGGCTCTGACCGAGCCTTTGGCCAGATTGTTTCATCATCGCCTCCCACTTCTTTGTTCTCTTTCTGTCTTTCTCTCTCTCTCTCTCTGTCTTTCTCTCTCTCTCTGAGCGTGAGGACGGAGGTTGTGAGCTGAGAGCGTTGTTGTGTGAGTAAATGGTGTTTTTTGTCTGTTTTTCTTGTTTGTAGTGGTCGACAGAAGGCAGTGTATGTTGTAGTGTGTGTGTTGTAGTGTGTGTGGTAGTGTGTGTGGGGTTATTGTGTGCATGAGGGGGTTTGGGGGTTTGTTGTGTGTGTGTTGCCGCAGCCGGCCGAGATCCATCGCGCGTTAGCATCGTGCTAACGCGCGATGGCTCTCAGCTGGTTGACTCGGGGACATGGCCTGAGAGTTGCACCGGGCTTTGCGTGCTCCGTGGAGGACTGCAGTCTGGCGGTGGGGCAGGTGGTGGGTCACGGCAGCGTGAAGTCCGCCGCCCGCATGAACAGCGCGGTCGTGATCTTCCTCGACAGCGTGGAGAAGGTGAGCACGGTGGCGGCTAAAGGCATCGTGGTGAAGGGCACGGTGGTGCCGGTGCTGCCGCTGGTAACGCCGGCGGTGAGAGTCACGGTGGACAACGTGCCCCCGTTCATTAGGGACAAGGTGTTGCTCGGAGAGCTGGCGAGGCACGGGAGGGTGGTGTCGGGTGTGAGAAAGGTCTCCTCGGGGTGCAGGTCTCCCCTGCAGAAGCACGTGGTGTCGCACAGGAGGCAGCTCCTCATGGTCCTGAATAACAAGGGTGAGGAGCTCAACCTCGTGATCAGGACCAGAGTCGAGGGCTTTGACTATGTGCTGTTTGTGACCACTGGAAACGGTAAATGTTTCTGGTGTGGACGAGAGGGGCATCAGGCCAGGGAGTGCCCAAGTAAGCGGTCAGCTGAGCGGGACGCTTCTTGTGAAGCGGCTCCTGAGGGACAGAACCAGGAGGGTCCTGAGGGGGTCGGAGGGGACCGGCAGGAGGCACAGGGAGGACAGGGGGAGACGGGTGGGGCCCAGCAGGGTGAAGGGGGTCGGGAGGGGCTGGGTGGGGCCCAGCAGGGTGAAGAGAGGGGTCGGGAGGGGCAGGGTGGGGCCCAGCAGGGTGAAGGAGAAGGGGCAGAGGTGGCCCAGAAAGTGGACGAGGAGAGGGCAGGGAAGGAAAGATGTGGGCAGGAGGAGGGTGTTGAGTGGTCAGACGGTGAGGTTGACATGGAGGAGGATGAGGAGAAGGGTCAGGCTCACCGTCTGAAGAGGAAGAGCAGGGAAGATGAGGAAAGCTCACGGGCCAAGAAGGGAGCTTCGAGTAAGGGGGACTCCTTCTCTGATGAAGGTGAGGAGCACCCTGACATATACAGTGTGGACGACTTAAAAGGGTTTCCAGGCAGGACTAAGAACCAGAGGACTTTAATAGAGGATCACTTCTCGGACTTGCCGAGACTTGTTAAGTCCATCCGGCTCCACATGGCCAATAAGGCCGTGAAGAGTTTTACCGATCGGGAGTGCTGGAGGTTGAGGAAGATTGCTGTTACTGTCGGTAAAGCGATTAAGGAGTATGAGGCATATTTGAAATGCAAGGGCCGACATCTAGAGGACCGACGTCCAGAGGAACGTATTGAGTGTACTGACGGAGGTGGCCGGTCATGAACTGGGAGGCGTGTCGGCGATGGTTTCCCTGCTACGAGGACGAGACGGAGGTGCTGCAGGACGAGGACGAGACGGAGAGGGACCACCTCTCAGATGTATTTGTTGTTCTATTTAGTTAATGTGTTTACAATGTGTGTGTTTGTTCGTATATTCGTTTTTTTATGTAAAATAAAGGTTTTGTAAAAATCTAAATCAATCTCTCTCTGTCTTTCTCTCTTTCTCTCTCTCCCTCCCTCGGCCTCTGCTCTCCAGCAGCGCTGGACAGTCGGTCTGCTCTGAAGTCTTCATTAGCGCTGCTGGCCTGCCAAGCAGCAGAAGGGACTAACGGCTATTTAACGGCGCTCCTCCTCCTCCTCCTCCTCTTCTCCCAAAACTTCTCCTCTACCCCCCACCGCTCTTTCGGCCCTCCGTTCTTTACTCTCCTCCTGTTTGGCTCCTTTAGCCGACCACACATCCCGGTTGCTCCTCCTGTGATGGCTACCTGGGGATCTGGCAAGATGGTGGTCGACAGAACATCGCGGTGCTCTGATCCGGTCGGAGGCTTAGTGTGTGTGTGTGTGTGTGTGTGTGCCATTTGTTCCCCACAGCTTCTCAGCAGCGGGGGATCCTGGACAAACGCACACCCAGAGATCTGGGAGGCCCTTGAACAGCTCAGTGAAAGTGAACGTCACACTGAGCGACACGGAGCTTGCTGTGACCCTGGCACACTATTCCTGCCCCACGGCCGCGAGGACCCTCCGCTGTCTGCATCCATGTGTTCCTCGAGTTTATCTGCCACGCACGCACTCTTCCATACTCGCTTAAGTCCATCTCACCTCGGCAAAATACTAGAGTCTCAGAAATACGTAACATGAATACACACGCTGCAATGTTGCAGACCCAAAATCTACAAGTTAAAGTCTGTTTCATAGCAGTTTAATATGACAAACATAATTACAGAAGATTTCTCCACTGTGACTCCACTGTGCCGGTTCACCAGAAACTGCTCCAGCTCAGAATCCCCTAACTAGACCAGCGCAGACGGATCAAGACGGTGCTCGGAAACACAACCGCTCTCGTCCACAGGGATGGACCAACTCAAAAGCCATATTTGGCATATATTAACTAACTGTGAGCAGATGCTGATGAATTCTGCTAGCTCCTCTCCATGAAGTAGCTTTCTTTGTGCAATCTGATTCTAGTTCTTTAGTGCATCTCGTGTTGACAGCTGATGTTTCAACATTTCTCTGAGCTCCACAGTGACACATCTAAACACAGATTGCTCTGGCAGCGACTACACAGCCTGTGTAGTGAAAGCAGCACGCTGGCTAGCTGCAGCATAATTGGATGTCTAACAGGTTTTTATTACCTCAGTGGTTTGGATATTTACTGTTTGTGGTGGTGGGGCGTGGTTAAGCTCAGCTGCAGAGGGGAATTGGGGGAGTGCGCTCAGGGAACGGTACCAGGTGGAGACCTAATTGGCCTCAGCTGGGTCTAATGATGTGCTTTCCCTATAAAATGGCAGTAGGACGGAAGGAGGGGGTGTTGGACGTTGCCGTGACGGAAGCTGAGTACGGACACAGGAGGGCGCTCAGGGGCAAGGCCGAAGAAGAGTTGCCGGCTCTCCAACGCCCTCCCCCGGTCCGGGAACGACGTACCGCGTTCCGGTAAGAATCCAGGAGGGTACACATCAGGCGATGGTGGATTCGGGCTGTACGCAGTCTATGATCAACCAGAGCCTGGTTCGACCCGGGGCATTGATTGAGGCATTGTGGGTGAAGATAAGGTGTGTTCATGGGGACGTTCACGAGTATCCTATGGTGTCAGTGGAAATTAGATACGGGGGGGACAGACGGCGGGGGTACGTTCACGGCCGGTAGGGACATGCGATATCTGCGCTGTGCTCAGCGGCGACGCGAGGTCGTCCGACACTGCAGACGGGGAGGGGGAACCGGCGGAGCCTCCCGTGGAGACCCCACCGGCTCCCGAGTTTCACTCCATGGAGGATTTTCCACTCGAGCAGTCTCGTGACGACTCTCTACGCTCAGCCTTTGATCAAGTGATTAGAATTGATGGTCACCTGGTGCGCCCTGACGCAGCGCAGTCATATCCGCACGTTTCATTGATTTAAGGACAGACTGTACAGAGTGAGCCGTGACGCTCAGACAGGGGAGGAAAGCATCCAGTTGCTGGTGCCGAAAAGCCGCCGGGAAATGATTTTCCAGGCTGGTCACATGGGATACGAGAAAACACTGGACCGGATAATGACCCGATTTTATTGGCCGGGCATCCGGGCGGATGTGCGCCGTTGGTGTGCGTCCTGCCCGGAGTGTCAATTGGTAAATCCCCCGGCCATTCCGAGGGCGCCTTTGCGTCCTCTGCCATTAATGGAGGTTCCGTTTGAGCGAATCGCTATGGACCTCATCGGGCCATTTCACCGAAGTGCATGCGGATATCGCTTTGTGTTAGTCCTTGTGGATTACGCAACGCGATATCCGGAGGCAGTGCCGTTGCGCAATATTTCTGCAAAGAGTGTTGCGCAAGCGCTGTTTCAGGTCATCTCCCGAGTCGGAATCCCGAAAGAGATTCTGACTGACCAGGGCACCCAGTTCATGTCAAGAACACTGAGAGAACTTTACGGGTTACTGGGCATTAAGTCTATTCGGACCAGTGTGTACCACCCACAGACGGTCTGGTGGAGCGCCTGAATAAAAAGTCCATGATCCGTAAATGTATTATTGACGATGTACGTAATTGGGATAAATGGCTTGACTCTCTGTTGTTTGCAGTGCGGGAGGTCCCCCAGGCCTCCACAGGATTTTCTCCCTTTGAACTTTTGTTTGGCAGGACTCCACAGGGGGTGCTCGACCTCATTAAAGAAAACTGTGAGGAGGGGCTGAGCACCAGTAAAAGTGAGATCCAGTACATCCTGGACCTGCGGGCAAAGCTCCACACACTGGGTAGGATGTCACGTGAGAATTTGCTCCAGGCCCAGGGGCGTCAACAACGGCTGTACGACAGAGGGGCCAGGCTGAGACAATTCACACCGGGAGAGAAGGTACTTGTATTGCTTCCTTCTTCCAGCTCTAAACTCCTCGCCAAGTGGCAAGGGCCCTTTGTGGTCACACGGCGAGTGGGGGATGTTGACTATGAGGTGGTGCGTTCTGACAGGGGTGGAGCTACACAGATTTACCACCTCAACCTCCTAAAAGCATGGAGGGAGGCGAAGTCTGTTTCTCTGGTGTCTGCGGTATCTAAAAGAGAGGAGCTGGGGCCTGAGGCTCCAAAATCTACTAATCCGGCCTCGCTCCTTTGTGAAGACCATCTCTCCGGGACCCAGAGAACAGACATTGCCCAGTTGCAAGAGCAGTTTGCTGACGTGTTCTCTCTCCTGCCAGGTCGCACCAATCTCATAGAGCACCGAATTGAGACGCCTCCGGGCGTGGCGGTGCGGTTACGGCCCTACAGGTTACCTGAACACAAAAGAAAGGTGGTTCAGATGGCCATGGTGGAGATGGGGGTAATAGAAGAGTCACACAGTGCCTGGTGTAGTCCCATTGTTCTTGTGGGCAAGAAGGATGGATCTATACGGTTCTGCGTGGACTATCGTAGGGTGAATGACGTGTCATGATTCGATGCTTACCCAATGCCCCGGGTCGACGAACTCCAGGACCGACTGGGCACTGCGCGTTTCTTTACGACACTGGATTTAACAAAGGGCTACTGGCAGATTCCTCTGTCGCCAGAGTCCAGGGAAAAGACGGCCTTTGCCACTCCGTATGGGTTAGGGTTATGTGCAGCGGGTGGGCGTGGTGCTGGAGTCCCTGAGGCAGGCGGGGCTCACTGCCAACCCAGCGAAATGCACAGGTGGACAAGACTGCCGCTATCGCAGCCTGCCCGCGACCCAAGACTAAAAAAGAGGTGAGACGTTTTTTGGGGCTGGCGGGTTGCTATAGGCGGTTCATCCCAAATTTTGCAGATTTGACCAGCCCCTTGACCGACCTTACCCGGAAAGGTGCCTCAGATCCAGTCCAGTGGACGGAGCGGTGCCAGTTGGTGTTTGAGAAGGTACAGCAAGCTCTCTGTGGGGAACCGCTCCTCCACACCCCTGACTTCTCTCTTCCCTTTACCCTGCAGACTGATGCATTGAACAGAGGGCTGGGGGCCATTTTGTCCCAGCAGGTGGAGGGGGTTGACCGCCCGGTCCTGTACATCAGCCGCAAACTGTCGGAGAGGGAGGCCAGGTACAGCACGATGGAGAAGGAGTGCTTGGCCATCCGGTGGGCGGTCGACTCCCTACGCTACTACCTCCTGGGACGCTCATTCACCCTCTGTTCCGACCATGCTCCGCTCCAGTGACTCCATCGCATGAAGGATACTAACGCCCGGATCACTCGGTGGTATCTGGCTTTGCAGCCTTTTAATTTCAAAGTGATCCATAGGCCGGGGACGCAGATGGTTGTGGCCGACTTCCTCTCCCGCTCTCACGGGGGGGGAGTAGGGGGAGTAGGTTAGGCCGGATGGCACCCTGGCCTAAGTCGGGCGGGGGAGGTATGTGGTGGTGGGGCGTGGTTAAGCTCAGCTGTAGAGGGGAATTGGGGGAGTGCACTCAGGGAACGGTACCAGGTGGAGACCTAATTGACCTCAGCTAGGTCTAATGATGTGCTTTCCCTATAAAATGGCAGTAGGACGGAAGGAGGGGGTGTTGGACGTTGCCGTGACGGAAGCCGAGTACGGACACAGGAGGGCGCTCAGGGGCAAGGCCGAAGAGCACGACTGTGTCCCGGACAAATAAAGATTCGTAAACCGAGTTCGGTCTCCTGTGTCTCTGTGTTAGGGGGGAGGGTAACACGAACCTGTTACACTGTTCATTGCTTCCGGTTTTCACATATTTAAATATGTACTACAACATGTAACGCATGTAAATCTGCCTTTTTGCTGATTGACGAGGCCATGTGACCACGGGGAGGCTCGCCATGCGACTACCATCTCCTGCAGACCAGCCTGTGATCGGCAGACGCAAGCGCCAAATGTCATCTATACAAACGTTTGCCCTGGACTCAGCGGCCAAATGGGATCACAGACACAGGCTGCTCACACATCAAGAGCTCGTCCTGCGGGCCTCGCACTCAGTAAAGTCATCGCCACGGCTCAACAAGCGGGTTCTTTTCGACTGGAATGTCCCGGCCATGAGCGCTCCTCCGTCTCCCACTTGCTGTATTGTATTGCATTTCATTTACAGTAAATATCACAACATAAAGTGGTTACTTTTACAGTCTGATCTCGAGAGCCCAGCTGATAGGCGGCCTACAAGGTGTGCTTACACGCCGTAACAGAAGGTCACGGTGCTGGAGGGGGGCCACGCGGTACTGGAGGGCCACACAGTACTGGAGGGCCACACGTTGCTGGAGGGCCACACGGTGCTGGAGGGCCACACGGCGCTGGAGGGCCACACGGTACTGGAGGGCCACACGGTGCTAGAGGGCCACACGGTACTGGAGGGCCACACCCTGACAGCTTCTTGTGTCCATTAGTGTTCACTTGGCATTCCAACCATATTGTGCTCGCAAGGTTTCCAACCTATTGAAGCGGTGTTTTAGGGATGCTACATCCATTCTTCCTTTAACTTTCTTAAAAGCCGAGCAGAAATAAAAAATGGCTTTTTATTTAGTTCACATCCCCGGTCATGTGATGCACCTGTTTAAAAGTTACAATGACCGAGAAATAAATCTATTACTTTGTATTTTTATATCAAAACTCAATCATCTTTCTATAAAACAAATATGACGTGTGCTCACGTAAGCTAGTGTAGGCCATTTTAAACCAATAATATCATGACATCCATCCATTTAGCAACAAGGTCCTTTGTCGCTCCGTGTCGTGTGCCTTTAAAGCCTTTAAAGCTTTTAAAGCGGCACAAAATAAAAATAGAGAGAGAGATAGAGAGAGTTTGAGTAATTGATCTAAAACATGTTCTTTTGGTTGTGGTCACATAAACAGAACTGACGTTGAAACGCAGGTCCTTTGTCATATTGTATATCTATGGGTGTGTTATACAATATTTCGCTTCCCCTTAATCTCCTAAATGTCCCTGTCTCAGCGGAGACCCGTCTCCCTCCATCTGTGTCCACCGGGGGTTCTTCGGCCCCCCTCCCCCCTCCCTCCATCCTCTTTCATCAAAGGCGATGCACGGCGCCGCCACCTCCCTCCCCCACCTGTGCTGAGCAGTAAGTAATGCGATCGTGTTAACTCCCGCTGTGTGTGTCACCGTGGGCGAGTCATGCTGGGTTTCATGTCATCCGCCCACCCCTCCCCATCTGTGTGCCTGCAGGCCAGCGGTGCCCTATGCACCGCAGGTGAGCTGTCACTGCCTATCTGAGCTGCCTGACACACTGGCCTGCCCAGAATAGACTCGACTGCACTGTTTGCAACTGATACACACACTCAGCACACACACACTCACACCTGTCGGTGCAAATAAAATGCACATGTTCCAGGCCCTGACCCGTATGAGCTCTCTCTTATGAAACAGGCATTATATTTTTAAGACCTTTCACTTTGGATTTGATTCAAATTGATTTGGATTTGTTTCTTCAAATGGATATAGAAACAAAACCAAACCATAGCTGCCCTGAAATATATTTATATATATATACTCGTGTATCAAAGCGTAAAAATATTGTCTAAAGAGTGGTAATTAAAGGTGGTACTAGTCGTAGATAAACATCACACTCTACCAGTTCGGGACCACTCACAACCAACGTGAGACACTCCTATTGTATCATAATGGACACACTGATGCTGCATTCACATGGAATCAGACAAAACACAACCTGCATTGCACGGCAGGACGATATGTCGTAATGGTGATGTCACATCGTTTACAAGGAATGGAATAAGATAATCTTGCGTCTGTGTGCAGCTATATGCAGCTTTCTCCTCACACTCAAACTTAAACCACTTCCGTGGGGGACGGCATGCCGTGTACCGTTCAATATTCTCAGACAGCCTCGCCTAATTTTTACGTTCTTCTCCTAAAATGATATCCGTTTGGCCGTGAGTGCAGCATGACTACATGAGATCTCAGTTAAATCCCATTTGGAATTTTAACTCCTCATGATTTATAGATAAGGCCTGGATGGTC
The DNA here is from genome assembly GCF_009769545.1 of Cyclopterus lumpus. Taxonomy (NCBI): domain Eukaryota; kingdom Metazoa; phylum Chordata; class Actinopteri; order Perciformes; family Cyclopteridae; genus Cyclopterus; species Cyclopterus lumpus. The sequence continues at coordinate 18,249,753 of NC_046985.1, forward strand.
AGTGGTCTGTCATTATCTAAATGTGGGTCCCGGGAAGAAGGTTTGGAAAACAATATGATAGAAAGTAATGAGCAGCTAAATGAATCCTCAGCCTCGACCTTTGGAAATGTTGTGGTTTTTTGGCCAAACAATCCAAACTCAAGGTCCTCCAACAAGCTTGAGCCTTCAACCGGGTCACAGTCTTCATCAACAGCAGGGGTTTGTCTGTTGTCATGGAGATAGTTTATTGACGAGCAAGTTTACGAGCTTTCCCCTGATTTCATCCAGAGCACTTCTGGGACTTGGTCCGTATTGGCGTGTAGATTAAGCATTTGAACATCACGATTACCATCATTTAATCATTTGATCATGTGACTGAGCTGAAGAGCCACGAAGAGGAGTGGTGGTTCATCAAACCAATGCAACCGGATTGTCCACACTCTGACCATGCAGCATATACGAATGATGAGATAAGAACTGCATGGCAATGCCAACAATACATTTGGTTAAGGAGATCTTAATTGTTAAAATGCGACCACTACAGACTAACATATTCCATTCTGACGACATTTAACTGTTTTACAGCACGTGTGATTACACAAAATATAAATGTTTCTCGTTGGTAGAAAGAATATATGTATATAGAACACAATCAGCTAAAAAGATATACGATACAAAAATATGATCACGGTAGCAACATTCCACTTTTACCTGAAGCATAATTATTGTAATTATGCTAAAGTCCCTCAGTGGCTAAAGTCCAATAGACTCCACTGCTCTGCTGCAGTGAAATATCACTCAAACCTAACCAGCAGTGACTGAATGACAGGCGTTCTGATGCACACCAGAGACACAGCGAATGCCTCCGACTGTATCATCAAGACGAGAGGCAAGAGTCCAACCTTCAAAGAGCAGAGCGATCACAGCTCCCCTTAAGGCCTGTTATGGCTATAGGTCAGCAGTCCAGCTCACTTCCAGACGACAAGAAAGACATGGCTTTATTTTGTTGACTGAGAGGTGGCTGTGTCTCGCTCTCTGCACGTGTGTGTGTGTGTGTGTGTGTGTGTGTGTGTTGGAGGTTGGGGAGGGGAAGAAGGCTGAGAGAGAAGTAGAATAGAAGAGAGTAAAGCCCAGGTGCTGACCCTGGCTGTGACTGACCTTTCCCTCTCGGTCCATTGGGTATCTATGGCTGTCGGAGAGATGCTGTTGGTTCCACCAGGATGAAATGATTGGATGGGCTATCTGCCTGCCTACTTACCTGCCTGTCTTTCTACCTGTCTACCTCATGCAGGTAGACAGGTAGTGCCGGCAATAGGGTAGTGCCATTGTTGATCATTATTGTGGGAGTGGCTTTGGAGGGGGGCTGAAGGGAGGGGGGCTGGCAGTGACTTTTGGAGCTAGTGCAGCAAGCTACTTTTATCTGAAACGAGTGGGCAACATAGGCGGTTGTTGCTTTCCCCCAAAGGTCCTTTTGACATATCATCATCCAGTCACGGTTACTCAAGATCAGGGATCCTATCCTATCACAGGGGATGGAAGCTTCATTCAAAAAGCTTCTTTAATAAGGACATTCAGTACATCCCTATCCATGACGTTAACTACTCTTTTGTATTGCATTGCAACGTTTTGGTGAGCGTCATTTGGACAGCGTGTGGGATTCCTTGGCTGCAACTGACTGGGGTCCTTTTAACCTGAAGGTTCAGTCCGGTGGTCATGAGTCCGATGAAGGCTGCTGTGTGTGCCATCACGCTGCAGACTCGTCACCATGCAAACAAACATGGAAGAAATAATGGCGCTGGGTGCATTGCATCAGTCATTCAGGGGCAGTCGCCGTTGGACTGGCAGCCCAGTTGTCAGGGCGTTTGCACAAACGTGATGCCAAATGATGTGAAACATATTTATGAAATGTATTCTCGGCTCAGCAACGCCAACGTTCAACTTGGTAGAAAACGCACAACGCCAACACTCGCGCCGGGGGCGGGGCCGACTGGCATATCGGACATCGGCCCCATGCAAGTGCGTGACTCTGATTCACTCCCTCTCCTCCCCCTTTTCTTTCGAGGGCTTTGGAAATAAAAGTTCCTTTCATCGTTAAAGCCGCACCGACAATTTGTTTGACAATGTCAGTCTGTGCAGCACTGCAGAGGAGAGAATTATTTCTTACTTATCACTTCTCTGATATCCCTCCCCACCAGCCCTGCTTAATTCCTTCCCTTTATCCCCCCCCCCCTCCCCCCTCCTTCCCCTCTACTCATTTGGCATTTACATATAACTGCTGTGAGCCTTGACGTAAACACAACGGGAGGCTGACTGTGTGTGTGTGTGTGTGTGTGTGTGTGTGGGTCTGTACGTGTAAGCCGGGGGTGCCTTTGATCCGATAAAAAACCTCTAATTTGGATGGTTGAAAGAGTTTACATACTTTCCTTTCCCTCCCGTTTCTTCCACTTCCCATTTACATTTGGCTCCGCTCCGCCGTTGGAGACCCGCAGCGGAGTGTCGGCGACGTGGACCGAGCCAGCGCTCCACGAAAAGGAAATGTTTTGACAATTGGCTTTTGTCAAAATTTGGTTTGAGATTTCTCCATCGCCTTGCGCGGCGGACCATTAGATTAAGGCCGCGCTTGTGTAAATCCTTTTCACTCCTCACATGATTGATGTTCTATTTCAAAGTAAAGCAACAACAAACAAGTTTCCGCCGAGCGAGGAGCTTTTGAATAGCGTGCCATTCATCACCGGCTTGCCCGGCCTTTTAAACGAGTGCCACGGAATGATTTCAGACTCGGTTATCAAAAGAGCCATTTTTATTTGAAAGACTTTTCCCTTTTAATTTGATTTAAATGGATTCACATTTTCAGTTTTTCTTTTTGTCTTCTTGAATTGAATACACCAAATAGAAACGAAACCACAGCAGTCAAGATTAAAGTGCAGCGAGGCTTCATATTTCTAACAATGTCGTCAGAATTACTATGAAAACAGATGGGAACATATACATTTCAATGCGCAAATAATAAGTATTGACTGTCTACAATGCTACACATATCATATACATGCTAATGAACAGCCTTTTTTTTTACCTTCATTTACTGGAAACTAATATGCTGCTTGTGTTTGAAGAAAGTTGTTGATCGATGCATGGAGCCCAATGCATAACACACAGTATGAAAATGTATGCACCAAAGTTCACTAAGTTCCACCTTTTAGCAACATGTGCTAAGGTCAGCACGACAATCTGTTAACCCACCTGCGGGTCATCTCCAACAGCTCCAACGAGGGAGTTGTGTATAAGGCCAGGACGGTGTGGATCCACCGTGGTAGAGGACGTGAATAGAAATTGTAGAAATGTTCCTTATTTCTATATTGAAAATAGCTTACCACAATTGCCCAAGGTCAAAATGCTACCTCAGTTCCGAGCAGGAGGACTGTGTCTGTCTATGACACTCAGAAACGTCTCCTTATTAAATAGTTGTTACGTCTTCCACTAAAGCTTAATTATTGGATACCAACTCCTATGGTAGGATTGTCGAGAAGTTTGACAATGTCGCTTTGCATGTCCTTGCAGAAAGTAGTTTTTTATTCATGTATTGTATTGGTTTTCAGATTAAAAAAAAAAAACGTTACAGGTCGGCCGTGGGGTGACAGCGGTTCATCCTTCAATCACAAGGTTGGCAGTTCGATTCCTAGCCCTGCATGTCAATGCCAGACAATGAACACCAACATTTCTCCCCACTGCACCTAAAAGCTTAGGATGGGAGACGTCACATCTCACAATTAAAATAAGGTTTATTTTCTTTAACTTTACAATTTCATATTTCCTCACATACAACCCTCCTCTTGATGAATACACATTTAAAATGACCAAAAGTGTCTTTTTAAACCCCGTTGATCTTCAGGCACGCTTACTTAGTGGCACTTTATGCCATGCAGCTGATCTCATTTACATTTGTGGAAGTAAATTCATAACCAAAGTGGAAGATTGCGGTGACTCAGTAGTTCAAGCATCCTCATCACCTCCACGGGAGGCTTGAACCACCCTGTCCTTTAAAAGGTGCCCTGCGGCGTTGTCTTGTAAATAAACACAAGTTGATATTTACTTTCAGTGTTACGCACCAAAACACAATGGATTCATCCTCAAGTATTTAAGATTCAGTATTATTTACATCCATTTTTACCATCTTAGCTTGAAGGTCTTCGTCTTCACTGTCTTTGCCAATCCACTGGTGGAACGGTCACGTGCACGCATTGAACATACAACCGCGACGCCCCGCGACGCCACCAGAGGTCAAACACCCGGACAGCCTGCCAAGGGAACTCCGTTCAGCCCCTGGTCATTTATCCAGACGGGGCTTGTGACAGGAAGTGAACGTTGGAAAGAGGATGTTGGTTGACACGCCTCTTAAAGGTTCTGTGGCGCTCTAAAGGTAGCAAATTGGAAAAGGATTTGGAGATGAAATGGTACCAAATATGTCTTGGAAATGGACAGAAAATAAATAAAAGAAAGGAAACAATGAATGAATGAAAAGTATAAAGAAAAATTATGAATAGAATAATCTCTATTATTAAATTTCATGAACGCACAGAAATTAGACACTTCACAATCTGGATTATTGTTACTATTATTAATTTGTCATCTTCCCAACTCCATAGAATTGAACAAAAGCTCCCCACTCATATTCCCACTCTGAACACACTTATGCTAATGCTTGAATCCATCTTTTATTTATGTCCATGTGGAAACAATACGTTAAAGGATATAGGAGTAGGGTATAATAACACATGAACATACAGCGGAACAATGCCTGGTTATCAACACGGAGAACACACACACACACACACACTATCAATGCTCTGTTCCTCCCATTCACTAACTATTCCTTTCAGTTAATTAAAGGTTACTCAGATGGAATAAGGCTTATCTGGAGAGTCACTCCCAGCTAACTGCTGACACACACACACACACACACACACACACCTAAACACAGACAACTGGGACTCCTCCCTGCGACGCCATTCATCGGGCTTATCTTTCTGGAAAGACAATCAGATCTGCTTCAAACACACACACGGGGAATCTTTGTCTCCGCTTCTTCTTCAGTCTCTTTACACGCCGACTCCACATTGTGGTGGGATAAGATCTGCTGTCGTCCCCCCAAAAACAATAACAAATAAAATCACAGGAGCGTATTGGCCGTACGCGCGAGGTGACGCGGTGATGTTAACGTAACAGACTGACATAAATAAAACACGCTCCAGATGTGACGGGCAGCCACCTGCGTTGCATCTGTGTAGTGGGTTTCCTGTGCGGGAAGATCCACCATTTTTTGTGTGTGTCGGAGGCGGGGCCGGGGGCGCTCGTTGTTTTTACCGCGCTCACCGCCGGTCAGAACAAATTGTTTTTGCCATCGTGGAGAAAAGGCAAGCTGTGCCGTGCCGCTTGTGTATTTAAAAAACGCATTTTCCCAGTGACAGAGGCCCCATGCCGAGTTAAATGAAGGCATTTATTCTCCCGACTGAAATCGGGGCCCGGAGATATGCTTTCATTAGGACCGCGATTAGCATAGTGCTTGTTACCGCTGGGCCTGTTAGCGAAACAGAGCTGTCTGTCTGTCTCTACACGTCCCCTCATTACAAAACAACATGGAAATCAGCTGTAGAGCGGAGCGATGCCCGTCACAGACAGGACACATAGGTTGGAGCTGTGGCTACAGAATAAGTCAATAAATAGGGTTTAATGGCTTGAGAAAAGAGCGATGGCTGATTTTAATGCGCCCGAGCGTATGGACAAATAGGGGAGAGAGACGCTAATGTTGGCTATTTTCATCTTCCGATCCACTGTGGTCGGTTAACAAGAGAAAAACAGACAATAGATCAAATAGTTCACTGGAAATTATTCACATGGAAACGCTGCTGGGAGACTCTCAATGGTAGAATCAGAAGACTACACAGGGTTTCTGGATATAATCATTCCATCTATCAGATGTGTAAAGTCATCGTGTTGTACATTCAACTTAACTTTCCTCATTCAATGTGTGTCAGAGAATCCATACATTCTGTGTATAATTGTGCACGTTTCTAATAACATGGTAGTGATTTAATTGTAAAAAAACCTATACGTTCAAGTCCAGCAAACATTTGCATGTTGGGTACATTTACGGCATAACATGATGTGGTTCATTAAATCCGACATAGTTACGGTTTGGGGTTTTGTATTTCAGCCATTTTCACCACTAGAATTTGGTACCTTTAGAAAGTGTGCAGTGTAAACAGTGTATACAAATGAATGTGTATAGCTTCTTGTCCATGAAGAATGAATCCTCCACATAGCGTGTACTGCATAGACGTCCAGCTCTTTCCCCTTATGTTCATCCACCAATGCTTCAGCATAAAACCGCCAACTGGAGGAACTCTGTTTGGGGAAAGCATTCAGACTTCCACAATGTGGATATGTTTTATAATATCAGCATTTAGATTCCTTTTCTTTATTTTAAATGAATTCAATATTGACCACGGTAACTGTTTTGTAATGTTTTTAAAACCTCCGTGTGCATCGCCAGGCTGCAGCTGAGCCGTGACGTGGGGAAGTGTGATTAAAAGCTCCAGAACAACTTCTTAATTGACTTTGCGGGGGAGATTGTTTACTCCCCCATTCACCGTGAGGCACCCAGCTACCCACCCACTGTGACTTCTATTGTGTAGGTGAGAAAACAATCTCACCGCAAAGACAATTAGGAAGTTGTAGTGGAGCTTTCAATCATACCACAAGATCTCGCACAGCGGATGAGAGTTTGCCAACTTGCCACGGAGTTGTAGACGGAAACAGCAGTTTGGAAACCAATGGTCTTGTTTTCTCAGGGTTTTCCAGATCGATGCTCGTCTCACAAATGTGCCGATACAAAGGTCTGCATGTCAATACACAACGGATATGGCAAGGCGCTTAATGGAACCACCCTCCTGTCTGTAATTACACTGTAGATAATAGCATCATTCCTTGTCAGAATTGGACTCTAGTCAGAATGGTCTTTAGGTCTTACGGGTAGATATTAAAGCCTGGGAGTGGCCATAGACAGAAACTATGTGTATCTGTTGTGCACAACATAGAATTTGTTCCCCTAAGTCTAATTAAATTGTTCCCATGTTTTCAGTCACTTGTGCGTATGAGATGAGCGGAAAGGAGAGCGCCAACGACGTTCAGACACAAGCACACACCAACCGGCATCGGACTGTTGGAAATGAAATGATGTGATGGGGATTGTTCATGCTTCAAAAGGGAAGTTTAAAACAGAAACCTATGAAAGAATGACCCATTTGCATGCTCTTTTTGGGTATGACCTCCCGATTGTGTATCTCTTATTATTTCATGTTCATTTTCTATTATTAATATTTATTTGGTATTGTTGAATTATTTAGTTGTTATTTTTGTTGTTGTGAAATGTCTAATTGTGGTAATTGTACTGTTTAGTAGTCAGTGAGGACCCCCTTGAAAACCAGATCTCAAGGGATTGTACCGAATCAAGAATATCCATATATACAAAATAATTAATTTCACCAATATTATACATTTTGAAGTGATTCACAAATGAGCACAGGGGGTTCTGTGGTTATTTTACAACGATCTGATGCTGGTTGTGCTACATGTACCTCGCGGATGTACCACGCCTAATTACGGCTTGACAGCATGACATCACTCCAGTGGGGGGAGCTACTGTGGCTCTGTTTAGACTCTTATCTCATGGGCACAAATAAACTAATAGGTGAGAACAGATAATTAAACCGGGTCCACAAATTGGTCTCTCTACCTTCAGTTCATTCATGCCGTTGTTACGTACCCCTCCACCTCCCCATCTCCACCCAGTCTTTATCAGGTCCATCAGCTTCATCAACTCATTATTCTATCAGCCTCATCAGCACCAATTTAAAGGATTAGACCCAAAGTCATCAACAACCCCAGATCAGGTGCACTTAAGGTGGACTGACTTTTAAGGTGTTAGTGACCAGCTATTGTCATTTTAGCCTTTAAAAAAAAAGTATTAATTAAAATGAATAATAAAAGGGATATAAAAACGTGAGATATAACAATCGCAGAAACTGACCATGCATCACACATTAAAAATAATTACCATACGCAAGGTGTGTACGCTTTTTCATAATTGGCTTTAATCCCAGTCAAATTTAAATAATTTGTATGTTTGTCTCCTACAGCTCGGTATGTGAAACTGAATAGCAAGAACACAAAGTCATACTTAATGTGTATATTAATTATTATTAATAATGTAAAAAACACAAATAATGTCCTTTTACACACAGACACACACACACACACACACGTATATACACGTACATGAAGCCCAGGAGGGCATCTTGCACATGGAAAGAGAAAGTCAGCAAACATCTGAAAAGTGTCTCTGTGTGTCTTGAAGTCCTCAAACCTGTGATCAAATTCCCGTAGCTTTACAATGGCATCAGCATACTTCTCACCACTGAATGGTGTGCATACATCAGTCGGCTGTAGTTCAGTGGGGAGAGGTCTCCGGTTCGATCCCCGCTCTCCCCATAGTTTCATGTTGAAGTGTCCTTGAGCAAGACACTGAACCCCCAGTTGCTCCCCGGGAGCTTCAGTGCAGCCCACTGCTCCTTAATAACTAAGGATGGTCAAATGCAGAGAAGAATTTACCCAGTGATCAATAAAAGTTGTCTTTCTTTCTAAATATGAATGTGTAATTCTCTAGAGGGACTGGAAGCACACAACCACAAATGGGTTATTGTTGCACACAACCACAAATGGGTTATTGTTGCACCTTGCAAGGTAACCCACATATCCCCCTATGGGATATCTAATCCCTCCAGCATGTTTTGGGTCCACCCCAGGTTCCCCTTCCAGTTGGATGTACACAGAAAGCCTTGTAATTCAATTAAATTCAGTTCAGTTTATTTTGTATAGCCCAATATCACAAATTACAAATTAGCCTCAGAGGACCTTGTAATCTGTACACATACGACATCCCTGTCCCAGGACCTCACATCGAATCAGGAAAAACTCCCCAAAAATAACCTTTGACAGGGAAAAGAGGGAAGATGCCTGAACCGCCTTAAATGCTTTATTTTACCGCAAAGAAGCAGCATTTCTTGTTTGAGCTGCCTCCTGCCCCTTAGGCCCGCCACCTAGTAATTAGATTGCTTGATTCCACCCTAAACTCATGACTGGAGGTAAAAAGAAAATGTACTGGTAAATTGAAAGTCCAGTAGAACGCCAGCACGGAGCCCCCATCCGCCCAAAGAAATGAAAAGAACCACCAGTGATACAATGAAGCCAAAAGCTGCTAAAATGCTAAAAAAGTGTGTAACAGAAATGTCAAAGTCCAGAAAACAACAAGGAAACATAGCAGACAAAGCAGCAAGAGACACATATCAGGATTATAAATATAACAGATCAGTGACGGCTGGCCAATAGAGGGCCACGGGGCAGAAAGTATACACAAATTAGAATAATAATATTAATTATATTTATAAATTATACAAATTGTCTATATTTGTGTTTTGGAGATATGGAATATACCCAGTAATATTTGTAAAATAGGATATCTGGGCAAAATATATGCTTTTCCTGCACTTCCTGCAGGTCCGCCTGCCGAATCGTTTTGGCCCAGAAGAGGCGGGTCTAAGAAGCATGTTTGATACTTTATTGCATTGAATCATACTGGAATGTTTGCTGAAATTGATTGGATGGCTCTACCAAAAAAAGTTCCACCAGCCGCCACTGCAATAGATACTAATCAGACAACAAGACACGGGTGGGGAGACAGAGCAAGGCTGATGAGACTGATGCAACACAGCTGATCCACAGAGAAACGGAGGGGAACCACAAAGAGAGTCATTTCCTCGCTCGACCCAGAAGTTCTTCTGCGTCATACACAAGTCAGCCTATGTTGACGACCGACCCAAAGGAGCGAGGCTGCACGAGAGCAGGCTTCCTGGAAGTTAGGCAGCTTAAAAAACGGGGTCCGGCTCCAATCGACATCTGGAACATCTGAAAGAGAAGACGGAGAAACATGTAAGTGCCAGTTGTTTCATGTAATTTGATGCTCTCAAATATAATGTTACAGTAGTGCAACACATGCTTACGTTTATTATTCTGTCCACAACCCGTTAATCAAGTCATAACAGCAGCTTCTTGATGAGTGTTACAGCATCAGTTATTCATCAGTCGCGTTTGTTCATCACGTGTCACGTCACTGCGGTCGCATCAGTGCCGGCTACACGTGGCTGACACACTTCATGTTCAGCTGATCATCTTTAACAACCATGTCCCCCAAATAGGGTAAAAGTGTTGCGTATTAATTGTTCTGTATGTCATGCGAGTGGAATATTATGTGCCAGTGAATGTCAAGGACTGACGAATCCACGTAAACATTAATAAAATATAGATCAGAAGATGACCATCTCTTCACGGGAAAAAGGCATACAGCCAAGAAGGCCATCATCTTTGACAACATTGTGTCAGCTTTAAAAAACAATGCAATGTCAAGCTTTCACCATTGTTTCCCCCTCACGTTTGCATGTGAGACTGCATGAACCAAAAGGTAAACGTGAGAATAAATGAGTCTTTGAAAAAAAGGTGAATAATATCGCGATCTGGATACTAAAACGAGTTTCTCCTCAACCACGAGGGCTATTTGAATAATGTTGGTGTTATAATAAACGTAACACTTTTGAGATGTGTTTAGATATCAGTATATATATATATATATGTTACTGGTTGAGATTTATAAAGTTATTCTAAAATGTGATTACAAGTTATTTTACTTTTGATTATTCCTATTTGTGCAACGACTAACTTTAAGTGTGTATGATTCATACCTCTATTAAATACACGATGGCACGCTGCAGACCGCTCTTGCTGCAGCATGTTGTAAAAGACATTGGCACACGGAGACATCGTGTGTATACAGTGAACATCTTTTGTCTAACACTTCTACAGCCCTGGTACCGTCTTCTTATTAACGTCATGAGTTCCAGCTGGTAGTTGATCAACTCACCTGATGCTGTCCGACCTTCAGCTGCTGAATGGCAGTGAGTCAACTGTATTGCAGGTGAAGGGTTAACTAGCATGACCACATCTCTGTTAGTACTGCTTTTCATAAAGAGTGTAATAATAAAAAACTAATCAATGTGGTCTTGTGTAATTGATACAAGGTCATTTTTGTTTGTAAAATGTAGTTAACATTTGTTGGGGTTTTATTGTATTATGAATCAAACTGGTGTATTTTATTTTTTTTTAAGGATTTCTTTTGATGTCTCTGTTTGTGCTAATTAACTCTTTATCTCTACACTTTATTTCGTTCTGCAATGCATTATGGAAATATAATAAAAGTACCTGTCGGCAGGTGTTAGGGTTAGGGTTAGGGTTAGGTGTTATTCAAAACACTGGGAAGCTCATGGCAACTCCCTTCAACCCTGAATAAGGCAGAGCAGACCAGATCCCCTCTCACGTTTACCTTTCACAATAAAAGCCCGACATGTACACAACGTAACTGTACTAGACTCGAGGGACTCAAGTTCACTCAGAATTTTAGCCAAAAGGAAACTCAAGAGAATGGCTTGCACAATAATGAACTGTTTTGATGCAAAATATGTTTTAATTTTTGTGTCGTTAATTGGTCACACCCCCGTCACACATTTAAACATGGCATGTTTGCAACATCTTCGAAGAAGGATGCGATCACAAAATCCCACTTTTACGGCTACAGCGCCTGAGCATTTATATTAATGTATGCCAGGCTCAGTGCAGCAGTGCACTGATGCCTCTCACAGCATCACTAGAAAAGAGAAAGCTGTGGTATACATGGACATGCATTTATTTTTTGTTTGATGACATTAGTATTACGTAATCGTACGTTCCACCTCTTTAAACACATTAAAACACTCTTTAAACACACCTCTTTAAACACATTGACTTAATGATGAAGTCTAACCTCGTCTTTGTTTGGTTTAACAGATGATAGCAGGCAGAGGCATCTTGCTTTGGTTGGTGTGCTGGCTCAGCTGGGGTGTGGCTGACAGAAAGTGGGCCCTAAATGTAATCGTAATTCAAATGCAAAATGTCAAACACTATTTCACAGTGACTGGAATTTAATACAAATTAATTAACAAGAAAAACGGCAGCATCCTTTGTTTAATAAACTGACTATAAAGCCTACCTCTGGTAAGTTTTTGCAGAGGCTGTAATGCAATATGTAATGATATTTAGTTTCACCACATTGTTATAGATTTAACATTTTTGGAAAGAGATTTTTAATATTGTATCTATTTTTATCAACAAACAACTTCCTTTATGTCCAAAACTTTGTCTCTTTGGGTGTTTCCCAGCAAACTGTAACAATAGCAACAAAAAGATGGTCATATTTTGTCTACTTGAAGCTAAACATAAAATTGCAACGGCTTGGAAATGTGTTCACAGGCCGAGCAAATGGAATTGGATAGAGGGACTGCTACAGTGCCGTCTGGACCTAGAGAAACTTACATATGTAAAGGGAAATATGACATATTTGGAAAGATTTGGAGCTCATTTATGGAGTTTTTGGAGGGGGAAGATTTTGTTGTAACCCTATAGTCACATCAGGGAATGTGAGAGCACCATATTGCCCCACTAGAGAGCTGCGCTCACTAAATGCGGGGCTACTTGTGGTTACTAGAGTCCTAAAAAGTAGGATGGGAGCCGGAGCCTCCAGTTATCAAGCTCCTCTTTTATGGAACCAGCTTCCACTTTCAGTCCGGGAGGCAGACACAGTCACCTCATTTAAGAATAGACTTAAGACTTTCCTCTTTAATAGTGCTTATGGGTAGGCTGCAGCTCATGGGGGAGAGTAGTCGTCCCGTAACCACAGGGTACCCGGTTCGATCCCCGCTCTCCCCATGGTTGCATGTTAAAGTGTCCTTGAGCAAGACACTGAACCCCCAGTTGCTCCCCGGGTGCTTCACTGCAGCCCACTGCTCCTTAATAATGGAGGATGTGTCAAATGGAGATAAATAAAAGTGTACATTTTTATAGTTTGGACTTAGGTTTTCCCTGGTCCGGCCCCTAGTTCTGCTGCTATAGGCTTCTGGGGGATGTTTTAGGATACACTGAGCTCTTCTTTTTCCTCTACTTTTATGGATGAATTTACGTCTCTTCATTGCACCTTACTAAATAGTTCTTCCCCAGAGTCTTTGTGCCTTCTTGCCTCACAGGGTCCATTGGACATGGCTGTGTCTGAAGCTGGTCATGGCTCCTAGATCTCCCCCCTGCCTCCTTGCCCTGCTTCTTGCATCTGGCCTGTCCTCCTTCCCAATGGCTCTGCCTCCTTCTTTGTGCCTCCTCTCTCAAATACCTGGCCTCATTGCTCCGGCCTCTTTCGCGATGCATCCTGCCTGGTGGGCCGGCCTCCTGCCTCCGTGGCCCTGCCTCCTGAATGGACCCTCCTCTCTTCCTCCTGTTTCATGGATTGTGGTTATCTGGATCGTGGTCCATGCCTACTACTCATTATTCATAAATGTCTGTCATATTCATTGAATGTGTTGTAACACTGTTCATTCTGTACACATGACATCTATTGCTTCTGTCCATCTTGGGATCTGTGTGAGGTCAAAGGTCAGGGATGTTGTATGTGTACAGATTGTAAAGATTGTGTCATATTTGTATATTCACCGTGACATTTTATCCAGATCCTTGCATTTCTCTGGCTGGAGGATCCGATAGCTCCTCAGCTGCTCCGGTGAACTCCTCCATACCTCTGAGCCAGCCATCTCTTGCCTTTTACCTCACGGGACAAAATGCCTGAAGGACGGACAGCTCAGTGATATGTAGTCTTCTTCTACAGGTAGAAGAACAGTTGCTGGAGGAGAAGGCAAATGCATTCCACGAGTCAGTGAAGACGCAGAATTACAACTGTTAACAGAGCACACTCTCAGGGGGACCTCAAGTGGACGTACAATAACCTTTTCTTTTGGTGAATACTTTGCTTTCTAACAAATCAATAAAACCAAATACTGAGTGGGTGCTTAGCTTGTTTTTGCTCATATTATCTTCACTTTGGCCGGGTTCTTTAACTTTGCAGTGCATACAAGTAGAAGTGCCGTAGCCTACAGACAGTAGTTTTCTTCATGGCTGCCCCGTGGTAGAACATTGTAGAAGATCCATGTTTTTTGGCTCAATACGGCATTCAAAATGAAACCAATTCTCCTTTGGAATATATTCAGCGTTATGTGTTTATTATTATAACAAATCCCCACTACTTCTGGCTTACTATTTACCTATGTCAGGGTTCTCAAACTCGCATTGGCCAGCGGACCGATATTTTGTGGCCCCCTACTTGACATCAAAGTTTTCTTCTCACACGCACGATTTTTGGACAGTCTGCGAAACCCCATCCGGAGAACAGCCGGTGTTACAGTTTAAGAAGCGACCGTGTTAACTAGCGACTTTGAAGAAACGTGTCCGTTGTCGTAGTTAGACAGCTGTTGAAAATAGGACGAGAAAACGTAGCTGCCCTCGTGAATGCCGCATTGTTTAATTTGTATAGTATATATTATTATATATATATGAGAGGGGTTGACACTTCATTACAAAATGAAACCAAGCGGCATTCACGAGGACCGCTATACGTGAAAAGTCTCCAGTTAACACGGTCGCCTGTTAAACCGTAACACCGGTCAACGCGTAAATACCGCATCTGAAAGTAGTTTACGGTTACGGTTTCTCAAGCCTAAGTGCGTGACGTCCAGCTGCCCATAATTCGGCGTGCATGGCGTAAATACAGCGTTAGATTTTCGGACACTTTCATGGGATTGAAGTCCGTGAAACCCCCTCCGGAGAACGGCCGGTCCTGTGCTGGGATCCCAAATGGCTCATGACGTCACACAGGAGCTGAAGTCACAAGGCCAGGAGCAGCTTGTCAGTGCTGCTATGACAACGTCAGAGCATTCTCCACACAACAGCTCTCTCAGACAAACCTCTGCCGTTTCCCAGCATGCAACGCACTAATAATAATAATATATCCTTTATTGATCCCCGTGGGTAAATTCTTCTCTGCATTGGACCATCCTTAGTTATTAAGGAGCAGTGGGCTGCAGTGAAGCGCCCCAGGAGCAACTGGGGGTTCAGTGTCTTGCTCAAGGACACTTCAACATGAAACTATGGGGAGAGCGGGGATCGAACCGGAGACCTCTCCCCACTGAACTACAGCCGACTGATGTATGCACACCATTCAGTGGTGAGAAGTATGCTGATGCCATTGTAAAGCTACGGGAATTTGATCACAGGTTTGAGGACTTCAAGACACACAGAGACACTTTTCAGATGTTTGCTGACTTTCTCTTTCCATGTGCAAGATGCCCTCCTGGGCTTCATGTGGAGCTCATGGTCCTGCAGTGCAACTCTGAACTCAAAGCCAAGTTCAGGGAGCCCCCACCTTCCCTGAGCTTTTCAGGATGTTCAAGCGGACTATGAGCCTTTCTGGGAGCACATATCTGTGTGAAAAGCTCATCTTCCAACATGAACTTTAATAAGTCAAAGTACAGGTCCAAACTCACTGATGAGCACCTTCAAGCCAGACTGAGGGTCTCCACTGCTTCATCCCTCAAGCCCAATGTGGCTCAGCTGTGTGAGAGGAAGCACTGCCAGGTCTGCGGCAGCAAGGAGTAGACAAGAGAAGCCTATGTTCTGAAGAACCATTCATGTCCTGAAGAACCCGTTCAAACATTCATGTCCTGAAGAACCGTTCATGTTCTGAAGAACCTGTTCAAACATTCATGTCCTGAAGAACCGTTCACGTTCTGAAGAAACTGTTCAAACGTTCATGTCCTGAAGAACCCTTTCAAACATTCATGTCCTGAAGAACCGTTCATGTTCTAAAGAACCTGTTCAAACATTCATGTCCTGAAGAACCGTTCATGTTCTGAAGAACCTGTTAAAACGTTCATGTCCTGAAGAACCGTTCATGTTCTGAAGAACCCGTTCAAACATTCATGTTCTGGAGAACCGTTCATGTTCTGAAGAACCCGTTCAACCATTCATGTTCTGAAGAACCTGTTCAAACATTCATGTTCTGAAGAACCGTTCATGTTCTGAAGAACCTGTTCAAACATTCATGTCCTGAAGAACCCGTTTAACCGTTCATGTTCTGAAGAACCCGTTTAACCATTCATGTTCTGAAGAACCGTTCATGTTCTGAAGAACCTGTTCAAACATTCATGTTCTGAAGAACCCGTTTAACCGTTCATGTTCTGAAGAACCGTTCATGTTCTGAAGAACCTGTTCAAACATTCATGTTCTGAAGAACCCGTTTAACCGTTCATGTTCTGAAGAACCCGTTTAACCATTCATGTTCTGAAGAACCTGTTCAACCGTTCATGTTCTGAAGAACCCGTTTAACCGTTCATGTTCTGAAGAACCCGTTTAACCATTCATGTTCTGAAGAACCTGTTCAACCGTTCATGTTCTGAAGAACCTGTTCAAACATTCATGTTCTGAAGAACCGTTCATGTTCTGAAGAACCTGTTCAAACATTCATATCCTGAAGAACCCGTTTAACCGTTCATGTTCTGAAGAACCTGTTCAAACATTCATGTTCTGAAGAACTGTTCATGTTCTGAAGAACCCGTTTAACTGTTCATGTTCTGAAGAACCCGTTTAACCGTTCATATTCTGAAGAACCTGTTCAAACATTCATGTTCTGAAGAACCGTTCATGTTCTGAAGAACCTGTTCAAACATTCATGTCCTGAAGAACCGTTCATGTTCTGAAGAACCTGTTCAAACATTCATGTCCTGAAGAACCGTTCATGTTCTGAAGAACCCGTTTAACCATTCATGTTCTGAAGAACCCGTTCATGTTCTGAAGAACCCGTTCATGTTCTGAAGAACCGTTCATGTTCGTTCCTGTTCTGGAGAACTCGTTCAACCGATCATGTTCTGAAGAGCCGTTCATGTTCGTTAATACTCTGAAGAACCCGTTCATGTTCTGAATTGTTATTAATAAAGATTGGGAAGATTGGATCAGTTGTACTTTTCTTTTGAATACTTGATGCAGCCCAGCCTCACCCAGACTCTAGCTCCAGCGGCCCCCAGGTAAATTGAGTCTGAGACCCCTGACCTATGTTGTTTTATACGACAATTAAAGATACAGGTCATTTTCTCTGAGCTTCGGCACAGCTAACCAAGGCCTCGACCAACCACTTTGTGTAGAATGAGTTGAGTTGTGCCTATATGTATATCAACACAGAGGCTCCGTAGTTCAAAGCAAGACGGACAGCTTTAATATTCCTTTCAACCTAGCAAAGGCAGCACAGACCACATTAATTTCTTCCGTTGTTAGCTTTCACAATAAAAGCCCTAGACATATAATATGTATTTATGTATTTGTCTACTCTTCACGCCTCTAGTGTGTAAAGGCCTAAACAGTTGTGATTCCTGTAAATTGACTTCATTCACGCTTTTTTTGTGGCCCTTTTCCAGTTGTTACTGTAGTTATGACCCTTGTCTGTTATCTCCATGCATAATAGTTATGACCCTTGTCTGTTATCTCCATGCATAATCCCAATAACCAAGTCGTGATTTGGTCTCAGTAGCTTTCCATAAGCTCAACATCGGACCTTTTTGAACCACTAAGCAAAGGGTTACGGTAGATAACATACTTATTTGAACTCAAACCACTTTCCTTTCCTAAGCCT
Source organism: Cyclopterus lumpus (assembly GCF_009769545.1). Lineage (NCBI taxonomy): Eukaryota > Metazoa > Chordata > Actinopteri > Perciformes > Cyclopteridae > Cyclopterus > Cyclopterus lumpus. Next base: position 18,267,430 of record NC_046985.1, read on the forward strand.
AACCAAGTGGTTTCCTGTGAACGTGGAAGTTTATTTTGAAAAGACAGTGTTTTGCATGCAACAAGCATAAATTGACATGCAAAGGAGTGTCATAGTTTGAGGCGTCAGGTCACTGACCAAGCTGCCGTATTTGATGAGTTGAGAGTGAGAACATGTTGGAATGAAGTAAGAAAACTAATACCACCCTTGTGTCTGTATTTTAAATATGAAGCTTGGACCAGGAGATCTTAGCTTAGCTTAGCATTAAGACTGTGAACAGGTGGCTACAGTTAGCCTCTAGCTCAGTCTTTTTTGGGTTCTGAATATTGGAGGATCTCCTGGTTCCAGCACAGTCAAGATGCTCGGTTGATTTCCAGATCTGTATTACATAATATTCACAAAAACTACTGGGTTGTCCAAACAAATTAGAATGGTCTTCTCTTACAAATGGTGTCGATCCAATCATATCCAAAAACAACGTCTTTCATAAAGGTAAACAACTGCCGGTGGGAAAAGCAGAGAATGCAAACAAAGGCTTTTCAACCCCTGCAGAAACTGAAGCCATTCTGATTTGATCAAGCAAAAACGGCATTTTATTCTGTAATTAAAGTGATTTCATTGAATCAAGGAGTCTTTGGCTCCGTCGCTAACGATCCCGCGTCTTGGGATTTTATGAGGCGAACAGGTGAAGACGGCAATAGCGAAATATTAAGTCATTGAAGGAGAAAAGAGAAAACAAAGAGCAAACGCATTTATTCACAGGGTGTGATTCAATTTGCATACTGGTTTCAAAACTGATTGCTCCCCTGGCACAAACCACAAAGAAGCAGTGAACTTCGAAAAATACTTTGCAGCTTAGAGAGTTTGACACATTCCAATAAAGAAGTTCAATTACTGGTCCCAGCAGCGCGCACACACACACACACACACACACACACAAGCATTGCGCCTTGTTTTCGCTGTACGGTGGGTGCAACATGGCCGCAGTGCGCACAGGGACGGCAGATGGGAATCAATTCCAAGCCATGATGGCCACAGCCTGGGCCCCAGCATGAGCTCCTCCATACTTAATGGCACATTCTTCAAGTCTGGGAAAAAAAAATGCTTGTGGGTGTGAAGTATATATGATGAAGGCCAAGTGAGAGTTTTATTATGGCTCTCTAAATATACTGTCGAAGGACCCAAGTTGACATGATATAATATTTAAAACCAGATCGGGGGGGGTACATTCAGTATGGCCTGATGTGACAGGTCTGTGCTAACAGATGGTTTACTGACTGTATATCTGATGCACCATAAGGAAGAAATAATCGCACATTGTAGGATCTCTTTTTTTGTCTTCCAAAGGTGTTACGAATAGCAGCATCATCCAGGTGTGCCACATTCCTGAGGGGGATGGGATGCATGTGTGATATTATCAATAATGGAGATGATTAACCGCTTTCTATCCATCCATTCATAGTGATGTGCTGCGGTAGCAATCCCTATGAGCAGAGGTCAGAGGACGCTCCTGCCTCCTAGGAGACAGCAGGGATTCCGTGTCTCACTCAAGGACACTTCAGCACAGAGTGGTGTTTGGATTGGAGCTAGATGTTGAAGGACATCATTTGTCTTAAGTACTCTATACATATTTTAGTGTCGGTATTCATAAGGGACTTGTGTGCAGTGAGATATGCACATCTTACAAAATGAAGCTTAAGCAGAAGTTCAGTCAGGAAGACTCTCTCTACACTCCTTCTCATTCATAAAGTCTCAGTCTCTATTTCTCCCTGTGATTGCTCCATCAGCTGATTGTGGGCGTTCACTTTAAAGTAATTAACCCGATTCTGCTCAGTTTCCTTAAAGCCAATCACAGCGTTGCTGTCAAACTCAGAAAGTAGTCTAGCGGTGGCCAGGAGGACGGAATTCAATGCAATTTCAATTCAGCCAAGTTCAATGTATTTGTATGTCCCAAAATCACAAACCACAAATTTGCCTCAGTAGGCTTTACAACCTGTACATCCTCTGTCCTAGGACCCTCACATCGGAAAGGAAAAAAGTTCCCCAAAACATCATCCACTTTGGATTTATTCCAATAACAAGCTATCTAAAGGCATAGGACTGTACAGCACCTCAGACACCTCAGGGTTTCAGTAGTTTGTTTGAAGTTTGCATATTCTTGCCCTGCTGTTCGTTAGTAATTTTTTTATAACAGGATTGTAAATATTATAGTAGAGGTGAAATGCACCTATAAATACAAGCAGCATTGCTATCTGTCCATTATTATATGTGCCCTTGGAAGGACCGTGGCCATACCAGTGGATAAGGAAAGGAAAGGAAGGAAGGCCAGGATGCAATTCCACTTTAGAGCACAGGGACACCAAAACACTCATGAACACATTGCCAAGCAAGAAAGATTGAGGTTGTTGATGTAGGCGATGCATATCCATGTCTAAAACGTTAACAGTTCAACTAATTATCATCACACTGGAACACCAGGCAGCACAGCATCTACTGAGCAATTGGCCCAGTATTTGTCACTTTTCATACACAAGTGGAGTCAAAGCGCCCCACACTTTGAAAGCAGAATACACAATTCAAAAGGTTCCATGAATACACACACTTACTCGTCTCCAAGTTCTGGATGGGAAGTCTGCTCAAGGCCACCTTTAACAAAGGTGGGTGTTGGGGCACATCTGTGGTCATCTGTTAGAGGCTGGGAGCTAAATAACTCTAAGCAGCTCGGCCAGATTGAATCCTCGGGAACAACAAGGAGACCCGTTCCTGATAACCTGAGGTAACCAGTTGGCTCGAAACCAGTGACCCGGCCTGAATGGGAACATTTAGTGTTGAGACGGCAAAAGGGATCTGCTGTCTTTCATTCTGTTGTCACGCCCCGAGGCATCCGGTACCGATGCACAGGCGTGGAAGTGAGGAGCGGTGGATGGGTCAAACAAACGCATGACTTTCACACAGACGACCGGTGTACCACACTGTTTTGTGTCCCAAAGTGTTGCGTTATTTTGAACTGTGTTCTGTTACCTTATTTATATTTTACTTAGCTCATATACTTTTTTTAAGCCTAAACCCAATTTAGTTTTATTTTGGCCTCAGTAAGTGTTGTTGTTTGAGTTCACAACATTAAATAAGTCTTTATTGCCACCGTAGTTGAGCATATCACAACTTGACATCACCCCCACAAGAGCAGGTTGGACTACCTGTCATTCACCCATCCACTCCATGTGCCACCTGCCCATCAGGACTATCTTAACATTCATAGGCATAGCCTTCGGGAGCAACTTGGGGTTAAGTGTCTCGCCCAAGGACTAGAGGGGCTGGTGATCGAACCGCCGATCTCCTGTCAAAGTTCTTTCTTTCTGAACTCCATGCAGTTTTCTTTTCTCACTCCGGTCACATTTTATTCTCTGTGCTCTTGTTTTTCACTGCAATATGAAAGTCCTGCAGCTCTATAGAAGCAGCAGAATCATGACTAGAAGCAACGAGAACTCCAATATGTCTTTTGTGCAGTTACAGTGCCACGAATCATAGAAAAGGTGTTTCTTTGATCATTTATTTGACAGAAATTGGCAAGCAATGGCATCTGTATAGGCAACATTTTGGTAAGCGTTACCAATGATGGAGGCTCTACAGCAGTGGTCGCCAACCCGTCGATCTCGGAGACGTTCCCTGTCGCTCTCCAAAATAAAATGAAAATAAATTCAGAAACACATTGTTCCTCATTCTCGAACATTTTCTGAAGTGTCTTCTGAAATGTTTTCTTACGGACTTCAGAAGATCAACGTCAGAAAAGATCTCTGATCACCTGATTCATGAACGCCTGAAAATGTGTTCTTCCACAGCCGAAGTGTTCTCAGCTGTGGTACTACAATAGTCCGCCGTGGTGCTACAGGTGGGGGCAGGGGGACATGCAGAAATACCTTTATTGAGAACTTCACATATTACACAAGTTCAAAGCACAGAGACATAAAACTAATAATAAATACATGTTGAAATGCATGTACCTTCGTGTACATGTTTACGTTACGGCGTTAACAGGTTACACCTGAGCATGCGTGACGGCTAAGATTCTTGGCGACTCGCCAGGTCCTACCTCCGTAAGATCGGCTTTTCTGCTGTTTCCCTTCAAAACAAAAGCTCAACATTGAGCATGAATTGAGAGTGGCTTTTCTGCTGTTGCCCTTCAAAACAAAAGCTCAGTTCAGAACGAAGCCCAGATGAGAAAAACTTTCATGAATGCCAAATTTGTCCCGAAAACTGCGTAAGTGGAGATCAAAATCCAGGAGCCGGCTCACAGACTGCCTCAGACTGTCTGTCTGTGCTTATGAGCCCAACTACAAGCTCACAGACAGTGTTCAGTCACAGACAACTCACAGACTGCCCCTCAGACTGGCTGTCTGTGCTTATGAGCCCAACTACAAGCTCACAGACAGTGCTCATCACAGACAGCTCACAGACTGCCTCAGACTGGCTGTCTGTGTTGATGAGCTCAACTACAAGGCACTCACAGCCAGTGTTCAGTCAGACAGTGTTCAGTCACAGCCAGTGTTCAGTCACAGCCAGTGTTCAGTCACAGCCAGTGTTCAGTCAGACAGTGTTCAGTCACAGACAGTGTTCAGTCAGACAGTGTTCAGTCACAGACAGTGTTCAGTCAGACAGTGTTCAGTCACAGACAGTGTTCAGTCAGACAGTGTTCAGTCACGGACAGTGTTCAGTCAGACAGTGTTCAGTCAGACAGTGTTCAGTCACAGACAGTGTTCAGTCAGACAGTGTTCAGTCACGGACAGTGTTCAGTCAGACAGTGTTCAGTCACGGACAGTGTTCAGTCAGACAGTGTTCAGTCACAGACAGTGTTCAGTCAGACAGTGTTCAGTCACGGACAGTGTTCAGTCAGACAGTGTTCAGTCACAGCCAGTGTTCAGTCACAGCCAGTGTTCAGTCACAGCCAGTGTTCAGTCACAGCCAGTGTTCAGTCAGACAGTGTTCAGTCACAGCCAGTGTTCAGTCACAGCCAGTGTTCAGTCAGACAGTGTTCAGTCACAGACAGTGTTCAGTCAGACAGTGTTCAGTCACAGACAGTGTTCAGTCAGACAGTGTTCAGTCACAGACAGTGTTCAGTCAGACAGTGTTCAGTCACGGACAGTGTTCAGTCAGACAGTTTTCAGTCACAGACAGTGTTCAGTCAGACAGTGTTCAGTCACGGACAGTGTTCAGTCAGACAGTGTTCAGTCAGACAGTGTTCAGTCACAGACAGTGTTCAGTCAGACAGTGTTCAGTCACAGACAGTGTTCAGTCAGACAGTGTTCAGTCACAGACAGTGTTCAGTCAGACAGTGTTCAGTCACGGACAGTGTTCAGTCAGACAGTGTTCAGTCACAGACAGTGTTCAGTCACAGACAGTGTTCAGTCAGACAGTGTTCAGTCACATACAGTGTTCAGTCACAGACAGTGTTCAGTCAGACAGTGTTCAGTCACATACAGTGTTCAGTCAGACAGTGTTCAGTCACATACAGTGTTCAGTCACAGACAGTGTTCAGTCAGACAGTGTTCAGTCACAGTCAGTGTTCAGTCACAGACAGTGTTCAGTCAGACAGTGTTCAGTCACAGACAGTGTTCAGTCACAGACAGTGTTCAGTCAGACAGTGTTCAGTCACAGACAGTGTTCAGTCACAGTCAGTGTTCAGTCACAGACAGTGTTCAGTCAGACAGTGTTCAGTCACAGACAGTGTTCAGTCACAGACAGTGTTCAGTCAGACAGTGTTCAGTCACAGACAGTGTTCAGTCACAGACAGTGTTCAGTCAGACAGTGTTCAGTCACAGACAGTGTTCAGTCAGACAGTGTTCAGTCAGACAGTGTTCAGTCACAGACAGTGTTCAGTCAGACAGTGTTCAGTCACAGACAGTGTTCAGTCACAGACAGTGTTCAGTCAGACAGTGTTCAGTCACAGACAGTGTTCAGTCAGACAGTGTTCAGTCACAGACAGTGTTCAGTCAGACAGTGTTCAGTCAGACAGTGTTCAGTCACAGACAGTGTTCAGTCACAGCCATCACACTGACTGGAGTCACATGACTTATGATGGCATTGTGATGGGACACAGAGATGAACTGAACTTACATTAGTTGCACTGACTGAGAATGTTGTCAGTGTTGTGTTGTAACTTCAGTTGATAAATACAACATTAATATTGGTAGTTCATCCTGCCTGCTAATTGCAAATGTGTTTTTTCTTCTTCATATTGTGTGCGGTTATATAATGTACTTTTTATGTTGCACTGAAATTAAGTCATTGAGTGTGTTCTTGGTCACATCAATTTGAAAGCTGGACCAACGTGTTTGATTTCATTCAATTACAATGAGGCCAAATAAAAAGCCTCAAGTTGTAAGTCCAGTCTGACTGTTTTTCCCTCAACGCCTCAATAGGGAGACCTTGCCTGTCAGAGGTCAGGGATCTTGTGCTTAAAAAGGTTGGTGACCACTGGTCTACGTGCTCTCAATATTGAACTATTCATGTTTCCTACCTCTACTTACAGCCTCTCCGGTCCTCTCCGCTCTGAGTTCAGCAGCCTGCAGTTTTGTCAAAGATTGGATGAATTATTGTCACATGACCGTTGTCGTCAGCCGAGTCGATCGGGGCTTCCCCGATGCGCTGAGGAGCTCAGAGTTTAATGTTTTTACAGGATGTGGTTACATCAAATTTATCCAGGGTGTCTTTTTAAAGGTGACATATTTTACGCTTAGCTTTCCCTGACGGAAGCGTCCATCACACCTGATTTGTTAAGGACTGTCAGAAAGATGAAAACTAAACTATGAAACAAACTTTAGTTATTTAGTTTTTAGAATCTTTCCGGAGGGTTGTGGGGTTCAGAGGATTCATTATTAAAAAAAAACTGTGTTATCATTGTCAATATGAGAGACAAAACTGCAATATAGGACCAAGTTCTGAACAAGGATTATCCCATCTGTAAATCGTGATCCAGATATTTGATTGAATAACGGCAATCATGAGAGAACTAGTGTTTTCATTTGCCCCAGTCAGACCTCTGCACAATGAGCTGTATCAGCCCTCGGCCCAGTGATTATGAGCGATATTACGGAACTCCTTCCGTGACCCTGCTGGAGCTCAGGCTTTAAACTGCAGTCTCAATCTATTTGCTTCGTGCTCCAAGCATCACTGTCTGGGATGAATTAAAAGCTCACCTATCAGCCAGCCAGACTACTTCATCACAGTACATTTAACCAGGGTGACAGTGTGTGTGTGTGTGTGTGTGTGTGTGTGTGCGTGGAGCAGCTGATCACATTAGATGTAACCTGGCCAGGCCGCCAGGCTCTGCCTTCATTGATCACAGTCAGACACTGTCGACACTCATTTAGTTTCCTGAAATCTAACTACCGTCCTCCACCGGCTAAACAACATGCAGGTAGACGGAGAGAGAGAGGAGATGGGGAAGGAAGGAAGGAAGGGAGGGAGGAAGGAAGGAAGGAAAGATTGCCGTGTGTGTTTTAGAAGAGAGATAATTTCCTCCTTGGCCTGGCTGAACTAATGTGAGTCAAACACAGGGAGGGAGGGAGAGATGAATAGTGTGTCAACGTGGACGTTTCTCCACATATTGAAACGAGCATTTATCAGAGGAGACACCGAGCTCATCTCGCTCTCTCCGGGTTTGTCTCTTCTTCACTCTTTCTCTGTTCCATCGGTTCTGATGACGATGAGATCTTGGGAACACGGTTGACATGACGACAACATCAGGTTTGTCGAGGCTGGAGCAGCCACATGAACAAATATTATAATATTTAGAGAAATATTATTGATTATAAGACCAATGTAGTAACATAACAATTTGTAATTTAAAAAAAAATAAAAAAATAAAAAAATAAAGTACATTTTGGCCTATAGAATAAAAAAATTAAGAAGGATACAATAGACGTCAAACGTAAAAATAAATATTTTTACATTATGATGATGTGTCACTATCATGTCTTTTTATGAAGCCTTCATATGATGAAATGATATTAACTTCCAGTGGATTGTCTGTAAATGAGCTTTCTGTAACATTTTTTATATTTAGAACAAAATAAAAGCTTTTATTGTACCATATCCTCAGTGCCAAAAGAATGCTTCTTTTGTAATTTAATAAAGCATTAAATAAAACATGGGAGCTAAGGTGACACTTTGAGTGTCACTCTGAAACATTGGTTCAGGTGGCTGGAAACAGTTATTCATCATTCTAGAAGCAACAGATTTTTTTGACATGTTGAACCGTAAATGATACCTGTACAATAAATATATAATGTATCCGCTATGTGATGGTTGAAGCCGTTCGAATATGAAGGATACAATTCAGACAATTCAAATGTTAACTAGGTATTAACTCCAGAAAATGAACTATGGACTATTTCTAAAACAGACTATAGATTGTATAGAAATACATGTTTTAGTTGGTTTGAATTCAGTATTTATTATACCCGCAGCTAGTGAGTGGATGATTTGCAAAATCACAGATCCACTGGGAACTTAAAGTCTTGGAGCATATCTGCATGACTGACAGGTGTCCCGACCTATCTAGCGAAGGCAGTAAGCGCCACTGCTCCGGATTAGGACTTCTTATACCCAATAAAGCCCCAACAATAACTAGAAGGCTGTAGATTATATATATGTATGTACTGTATGTATATGTATGTATGGAAGTGAAATATTGTTCTCCCCAACAACAGACGAGGCACTATGAAAAGAAGTCATTAAGGAAATAGCTAAAGAGAGACGGTACATATGAATGAAAGACCGAGTGATCCACTGGTATGATATCCTACAAAAAGGTACAAATATCGTTATTGAAGTACGCTGCTAGCTAGTCACGCGACAACAACATCGATGTTGAACCCATTCACATTCACCTCCACCTCCACCTCCCCTTCCACCGCCCCGAGTGTGATGTAGCGGCCCTTTTCCGTCCTTGTTAAAGATTACGTGGATTAAATTATGTTTATTTTGTACAGCCCAGAATCACACATTTGCCTCAGAGGGCTTTACAATGTGTAATACAACACATACGACATCCTCTGTCCCGGGACCTCACATCGGATCAGGAAAAAAACCTTTAACGGGGAGTAAGAGGGAAGAAACCTGGATGAGATATGAAAACTAATTACTACGAATTACGGAGGAATATTTGTTCTACGAATGCTCGATGAGATGACCCCCCGACCCCCCCACAGCACTAACACATGAAGATGTGTCCCTGCTAATGGTGCGGTTTAGGTTGAAGCACAGAACGTTGAGCAAAGATAATTGTCTGAAATCAGTGTGAAGCTGAGAAATTGTTTTTTCTGCAAACATGTTTACAATCCAGGTGTCGTTTAGTCGTCTCGATTGTGAATCCTGTAGTCTTACCATCTTGTTCTATTCTGTTGCTCTCCCTCGGATTTAGTTCATTTCCATGTTAAAGTTGAGTCCTTCTCTGAAGCGAGGGGTCAAAGGGCAGAGGAGGCAAATGTGTTATTGTGCTATAATAATACAATGGACTCCACTTCCACCGAAAGGTTTTGTAATATCCGTGTCAGTCCAGGTGTAGGAACAGAAAGCAGTGGAGAGAAACAAACGGATGAAGTCAGCGTACTGGGGGACCAGGGGCACAGATGCAGTACTGGTTTGGGAGCCGGTCTAATCCACCTCTTCCACCTCAGTCACTACACCGGTTTGCACATTCTGTAATCTGTGTTCGCCTTCTCTGTCTTCACATCTCTGTCTCCATCTTGTTCAGCCGCATTCGCATGTTTACCCCCCCCCTCTTTCATATCTCCTGCCGTCTCCCCTCCTCTGACGCCGTGCTCTCTCCCCTTCGTCTCACCGTTAATCCCCGGCTCTCAGCTATGGTGCACTCATCCCCCCCCCCCCCCCCCCCCCACACACACACACACACACACACACACACACACACACACACACTTTGGACTTCCTCTCCTTCAGAGACAGCTTTATCAGGTGGGATCCCAGTCTGGAGCACTGCAGCCGGTCACAAAGCACACATCTCCATCAACCCCAGCCTCCTAATCCTCAGGGCCAATCACAGGCAACCTCACCTGAGGAGGGAGCACGCATTACACACACACACACTAGCTCCATCGAGCATGAAGAAAACATTTCATACGCGTGTTGTGGACTTGATACAGAGATATTTTTACCAATGAATACCACATAGTTCAAAATCCTTCAGGTAATTTCTAATGTCAATTTAGATATTAGACTGCAAGCCATAGTCCTCATTCTGTTTTATTGCTCTGATTAAATTTATTTTTCATGATCTTTTATGTGTGGCAGATATTAGATCCCAGAGTGAACGGACCAGCAAAAGACCAGAACCAAAGACGTCACATGCAGCACGGCCTCGTGCGGAAACAGACTCATTTTGAAATCCTACGAATAACGACTACTGCTGAGAGTAACTGTCTGAGCAGCAATGGCTGCTGCTCCTGTACCGGGTCTGTGTGGAGGCCAGGAAATTGAGATTTGTGCTGTTTACGCTGTTGTGAAAAATACAGATTTGACTCAGATCTGCATCTGAGTCTCAGACTTCGATGGTTAACTTGTAACACTGGATAGTTTTATTTCACAAATGTAACACATACCCGGGACATTTGCGGACCCGTTCCCAGCATCGCCTTCACCCAACTTGGTCTGGACTCAATCTCCCAACTGCCTGAACTTTTATATTCAATTACATTTTATTATGTATAGCCTCATATCATAAAATATAACAACTCAATGGAAATCGTTCGGAGGTCAAGGAAAAGAGGACAACCACGGTGCTACGGAAGTTTTTTTTCTAAACAATGAGTGGACAAAACAACGAGTGCAGATGTTATAGGCGGCCGAATGGCACGCCGCTTTAAGGCCGCATTCACACCAAATCAGCCCCACATTGGAATGGATGGGAGGAATGCAGCTCCAAGGCACTGTTTCCCTCCTGGAAAGGGGATCCAGTCTTCCCCAGTAGGGTCGTAGACTTGGATCGGCATCCTGCCGGGTCCTTTCTCTCCGTTAGCAAAGAGGACTGTTGGACTTGTCTCACACTCAACCGCTCTGGTTCTCTGTCAGCACTGCAGAGACAAGTCTCCATTTGAATCGATGAAGTTGTCTCCACCAGCCGGCTTGTGCTTCACGCGCTCCCGACTGTAACCTGCCTTCCGTCTGAGATGTGTGTATTTCCTCCCAATTTATAGGTGTAGCTGCATCGATCGTGTCTCACACACACAGGAGGACTCCAGCAGCTGGTTTGATGCTCTCAGGATATGAGGTGCTCCCTCCAGACACAAAGAAAGAAACTGATACCAACCGTTGTCATCTAAATCTGTCAAAGAAGTGTTCCCAAATATGTCGGACCGTCCCTTTTTAAATGTGAAGCACGTCCACACAGATTTGATCAATACTACACCGGCTTGATATGGAAAACAAATAGAGTTTTATTTACTGCGATAATAATATTGTAACATGGCCACATTGAAAAATTCTCTCTCAGTTCCAAATAAAAACATGTGATGCTTTTGGCATCAGTGGAATCTTACTTCCCTAAACCTCCGCGGTAATTTTGATGTCAAATCCAGTCAGTGGTGGGTGTGATGTTTCAGGTGATGGATGAATGAATGCCCTCAGTTATTTCAACAACACCGGCTCGGTCTGAAGAGCTGCTGGAGCTTTTGATTGAGTTAGGTATGCTTGAATACACACACACACACATGCACACACACACACACACCACACACACATACACACACACACACACACACCAACAAACACCTGTCCAGGTCATAACACCTGTTCTTGTGTGCCCGCTATTTACAGTCAGGCGTGATGCAGTGCTGCAGGCTGACAGGACAGCTCAACAACATGGACGACGTGTTCATTGTTTCACGCCGTGTCGCCTGTCCTTCACATCACAAAGAGCCAGGCGGCACACTCTCTCACCTCCACACTGGCAGCTACACACACACACAGACACACACACACAGAGGCAGCAATGACTCATTCACAGCTTTATTGGAGGTTATTCTTTATTGAATTCCTGCAGTTTGCTCATAACGATCATTTTGTTCCCTAATCCCACTGTTCATCACAAGTTACCAGCCAATCACATCTGTCTCATTTAGAATATTTTTTTTTTGTGTATGGGAATATTACACAGTTTAATGAATGTGGAAATGAGTGAGACGGTGGATAGAGCGTCGTTATTCTCCAGGACCGTGACCTGTTCCCCAGGGAATATTTGAGCGGTGGACAGTTAAAAGAGGAATTTAAACCAAATTGGACTGCAAAAAAGTGGGCGGGCTTACAATGCAGCGAGATATGGAGCTACTGAAGACGGGTCTAGACACACCTCCTTTATCGCTAATTTATATAAAACAAATTACATGTACTATTGTTAGATAGGTGTGCAATATGACAAACGTGTGAAATATTTACTCTCCAGTGGTTTAGAGCTATTGTGTTTCCAGAGCCATGAACTAGGGGAAATTGCAAGAGAAATATAAAGAAATACAAATGAATTGTTGATACTACGATAAAAGGACCTGTACTTGTATAGATCTTTTGTAGTCTTCCGACCACTCAAAGCTCTTTAACACTCCACGACATCATTCACCCATTCACACCCATTCATACACTGATGGGAGGAGCTAAGGTTCCACCTGACCATCAGGAGTAGCTAACATTCATTACATTACATGTCATTTAGCTGACGCTTTTGTCCAAAGCGACTTACAATAAGTGCATTCAACCATGAGTACAAACTCAGAACAACAAGAATCAAGAAAGTAACATTTCTTCAATAAAGTTAAACTACAAAAATACCATAAGTAAGTGGCATTTAAGTGCCACTGAAGTGCTAATTCACACATTCATACACCGTAGGCACAGCAACGGGAGACATTTGGGGTTAAGTCTCTTGCCCAAGGACACAGCGACATGGGATAGCGGAGCCGGGGATCGAACCGCCGATCCTCTGATTCAAGGAGGGCCCTGCTCATCACAGTCGCCCCGTATGAACTAGCGTTTGGCAGGAGCCGCCGCAAGCTCCTAGTTGTGCACGGAGGCGTGTTTGTTGCATTATTCTGCGAATTTAACGTAACAGGTATGTAACATTAGTGGGCGACTGTGGCTCAGTGGTGAGCAGGGTCGTCCTTCAATCAGAGGATCGGCGGTTCAATCCCCAGCTTTGCTAGCCCATGTGGATGTGTCCATGAGCAAGACACTTAACCCCACAATGTCTCCCAGAGCTGTGCCTACACAGCTGTGCCTGTGTGTGAATGTTAGTTAGTGCTGAGCCTAGAAAAGAGAAATACAAGTACAGTCCATTTACCATTTAATGAGTATTAGACAAATTATAACGGTTGAATATCCTGTAAACAATTTGATTTGGCTGCAAAATATTTACTCAAATGTGCACGTGTAAATTTTCTTTTATCAGTGAATTCCAATTCTTCAATCCCTGCGCTGACATCCAGACCCTCCTTATTGTCTCTAAGTCACTTAGTGGTCTTGGCCCAACATATATATATATATATATATATATATGCAGATATGTTTACTGAGTACAGGTGATACAGGATAGGAACAATGGTAAATTCCTGTGAAGTCAATAAAAGCTGGTCTCCGTCAGTGTAAACCAGCTCTTGAATGACAGGAATTGGAGGAATCCTTGAACACCTGGTGTCACCATTTAGGGAGGCGTATCAGGTGGTCACCTCTCTTGACACTGGAACGAAGCAAAAGAGAATTGCCTCCAGCATGTAGACGGAGCCCCCCCCCACCCACACCCCTCCGTACGACTTGCGTGTGCAGCATTGTCTGCCCTCGCATCACACAGGGAGTCGGCCATGGTTGACATCGCCGTCCCTGCCAACGCATTCCACGGCAGTGGCACACACAGTATGCAACATGAACTAATGCACCGGAGCTGGCAGCCGTGGAACTGGCAGACACACACGTGCACCGGAACATGTGGAGCGAGTGGTTGAAGAGGCTGCGAGGCTGTGGCGCATCAACAAGGCTTTAGTCAATGCATGGCTCAAAGATGTTCTGGGAGGATGAGCATGACACATAATATATGGGCAACCAGCAATTCCTTTGAATATTTTGGACTGCTTTGAAAATGAATGCAGTGTGTTACTCTGACACTTCACCCCCACCACACACACACAAACACAAACACACACACACAGCTGTTTCCCCTCCGAGTCTCCCCCAGAATATTGAGCGGACACGTTCAGCTTACTTTATCGACGCCCCTCATCGATCCGGGTGCTCCGGTGTCGTTGCTGTGTGATATAGTGGGACAGTGTAAACAGTTTTCTCCCTGTCTTCGCTCTGTGAGAGTCCATTGGGTTATTTGAGCGCGGCACTCAGTCAGCATCCCCGATCGGTGTTTACGTGAACACATGGAATTACTGGGAGTGGGCGTTGTGTTGGATAAAAGCTTGTTTATTGGTCGAACTGTTTCCATTTGTAAACGAGTAAAATCTCAGGATCAACATTCAGCGTGTTGGTATTGTTCCCAGGGAAGAGCTTTAGTGCTCATTGGCAACAATCTGACCAACACATAAAAAAATTGTAATCGTTCTATTTTTCTCTGTAAAATTATTCACTTTTAATTGATAACCAAAATTGTTGAATTGTCTGGCAAACAATGCTGTCATGCTGGTGTTGGAGACCATTGCCTCGAGTGCATTCCACAACAGCAGAATATTTTTTAAATGATTTTGATGTCTTCTCCCAAAGCTGATGAACATTTTTACTTCAACTAATGTACCAAGCCACACATCCCCCTGACCCCCACCCTCTGGCACACTTTTGACGTAATCTTTAGAGGCAGCTGTTGAAATCTAAAGGCTTAGAGATGCAATATGGAGCTCAGATATCCGGAGGGAGCTCAACGAAAGGAGCCAGTTCAGGTGGATTGGGCATCTGATCAGGATGCCTCCTGGGCGCCTTCCTTTGGAGGTTTTCAGGGCACCAGAGCAAACTCCGGGGTAGACCCAGAACACACTGGTGGGATTATACAGTACCTCATCTGGTCTGGGAAGGCCTGAGGATCCGGAGCCGGATAACGTTGTTCGGGGAGAGGGACACCTGTCCTTGGATAAGCAGCAGCGGATGGATGGATGTTCAAATCACACAAATCTCCCTCTGTCTATATGCTGTGAATAATTATCCGTATTTATAGTGATCAATCAAGGCCCTTGAGTTCCACCACAAACTTTTCAATTTCAGTCTGAGCCTACGGAGCTATGCTGAATGGCGGAAATAAAATATGACTCAATAACGGTTTCTTCATGTATACTTAATGTTTACTGCTCACAGAGCTTACTTAGTATATCAAAAATAAATCCCATTGAATGTTTAATGAAGATTATTCTCAAGCTTTCCTTGAACAGCTGGTTTTATAAAGATATTGCTACAGAGCTCGGTACAGATGGAAAAGATGGAATATTTCATGAGTAATTTAGTATTTGGAAGTATTTGTGTGAATTTGGGGGAACCTATCTGAATGGGTCACACTTTTTATGTGTTCAGATCCACTCTTTGGAGGAATCCAGGATTCTTCTCAGAGGAGGCGTGGCTTAAATCAACAAAAGCGGACACTACGACATAATGCGAATGAGGGGGCCGATGGACGGGTGGTGGAGAAAGTCACACCAGAAAGTGTCACATTTAAATCAATCTGCAGGTCTTTGAAAAATATTTGGTTTTAGAAGATTCACAAGGCTAGTTTGTCAACTGCTGTAGCTGCTGAGCTAACTGTCTACTCCTCCCCCATGGCATTTCATACAGCATATTTTGTTCAATAAAAAAAGTGATTCCAGAAGAAGTAGAAAGCTCTCCCATCTAATGAGCTCAACATTTGCTAACGTCAACTCTTCAGGTCGTTAGCAACTTCAAACTGTTAATTCAAAAGTAATTTCTACCATCAAGTCCTGTCTCCTAAATGTTAGATCAACGGCTGCAACAAAACCATTCAAGTTCAAATTCATAAATGTGGCGGTCAGTAACTTGTAATGTAAGGAGAACTAGGTGTGGCTCATCAGCTGACTCCAGGACATCCAGGGCAAAGAACACAGCCCCCTGGTGGATTGGAGGGTTCATCACAACACACACAGGTGTAAACTCCCCTTTAGAGTTTACAAGGCCGGCCATGAGGTTTCGCGTGCACCAAGACACATAGCCTTAACTGATGGAAACTGTTTTCCCCTTTTTAAATGATCTTCCAGAAATCCTGTTGAGCGCACGGCTCAGATATGTCGTGTCGCAGCAACTGCTCGGAAGAATAAGACTCACTGTAACACTTCTACTAAAAGAGTGGAAGAGGCTGAATCAAACACAGCCCCCCTTCTTTTGAAAGTGGGAGCCAGAGTGAGGTGGGAAGCAATCCGTAAAGGTCTTCAAGAGTTACCTTAGAAACAGCAGAGCCAAGAAAGTCATTTCTCATACTGACTTCTCGGCTAAAAATGTCTTTGGTGACATTTTCTCTCTTAATTGACAAACAAAACTTTGTATTATGTGTATTATTGTATCAAATGTAATAACGCAGGTAGGCTTAAAATAGCAGGCTGAAATTCTATATAAGTTCAAGTAAGTACAAACAAAGACAAAAGTTTTCTTTTCTTTCAGCCACATGAATTGTAACTGCAACTTACTTTTAAAAGATGTGTATGTTAGATTATTAGTCGGAATCGAGAAGTAATACCTGGATGTGAAAGGCAAACTTTAAAGTGTAAAACCTATTTCAATTCAATTCAGTTTATTTTGTATAGCCCAATATCACAAATTACAAATTTGCCTCAGAGGGCTTTACAATCTGTACACATACGACATCCCTGACCTTTGACCTCACATCGGATCAGGAAAAACTCCCCAAAAATAACCTTTGACAGGGAAAAAAGGAAGAAACCTTCAGGAGAGCAACAGAGGAGGATCCCTCTCCCCGGATGGACAGAAGCAATAGATGTCATGTGTACAGAATGAACAGCATTTACAAAGTTACATAAACACATTACATGAATATGACAATGTATGAATGGAACTCCAATCCATGAAACAGAAGGAGGTAGAGAGGAGGGGGGGCCGACTCACCAGGCATCAGACACCTCCAGGTCCAATGGACCCTATGAGACGTGAAGCCACAACGACTCCGGGGAGGAAGCAGAGTATTTATTATTATTAGTATATATTTAGCTACATACATGTATGTCTACTCCCGTACAGACCTCCAGAAATCTTTACAATGGAGACTATTTTTTACATTGTCTAGCAGCCTGTTAATGAAAGTTTTAATTAAATAATTCAGAGGTACAGAGAGTTTTTTTGGGGGGGGCATATAGGCTCATTCACGTTCTTTCCAAGAGTGAGACGTTCAGATGGATATTAATCTCTTTGTTAACTATAGAGAGCGGTAGTAAGGACATGGAACTTGGGTAACTAAAGAAAGACTAAAGGAGACAACTAGCCAGAGTTAAAAAATACACACCAACACCTCCAGAGCTCGGTTTATTAACATGATTTATCTCATCAGCATGCTGTTGTGGTTTTAGTTATTTCTTGGCAAAGTACGGCTTATTCATCCACAAAGTACTCATGTTCGGCATCTCCATTGGTTGCCTGGCAACCTGACTGTGACAAGTGTGAAGCCACTGGGTTGAGCTGTTGTTCGACAAATAAAGATGTGACTGCTCCGAAAGTCACGCATTGTTACATTTCCGTTTGTGTTCAGATTGGACAAGTGAGATATTAGTGTCCTATAAAGTCTGTCCCCGACCTACTGATTGAGCGTTGGACTTTCACCATTGGAAAGGGTCAAGCCTCGGCTGTATTATACTTTACTATATATTATATTCTATGGTTGTGGAACATTTTTTTTAATTTCCTTATTCGACCAATGCAATATAGTCTTTCATGTAAAGGTCAACATACCCTTGTATGTCCATTCTTATGAAAGTAAGCAACGCATGTTCATTTAGGCTCGATAAATGCAAAGCGTCTTCACAGGAAACAACTTAGTTAGGTTAATGCAAACAAAGTTACTATGTTAGGTTTAGGAAAAGATAATGATTTATGTTAAAAGATATACAGAATTGTACTTAAGTACAGATGTTACGCGACAAATAAATCAACTTTGATTTATCGTTTCACACTGTTTTTTTTGTTTGTCCAATCCACCTCCTGTCACAGCTATCCTGTGTGGGCTTCGTTGTGGTCTTTATACTTCCTGGTTCATGATTACATGGATTACTACATTTAAATGTTTCGTAAAGTATGAGACCAGCCTGATAGAACTAGAGGTGGGATTGCTGCAGGACGGGGTTTAAAGGTAAGTCCTTAAGACCGGAATCTTTGTGGTTTAACTGCTTTCTGAAATTACTCACTGTGTTCTGCTGACTTTGTTTATCTGAAAAGCACTTTGAGTCTTGGACCGTGCGAGGGAACAGCTATTATGTTTCTAAAGAGTACTGCAGGTGCTGAGATACTCTCCGGTGCATTCAAACACCTCGAAGGGCAGAGCCTCAGGGAGAGAAGAGAGATTTTAACTGCACGCAACTGATCGGGACGAGGCCACACAGCTGGGGAGGGGGGCTGGGGGGGCAATACAGCTGGAGACAGAAAAGACAAGAAAGAAAACACCATCCTTGTTTTCAGAGGTTTTTATATGGCAAGCCAGATTGGTGTTTTCCACCTTTAATGCAATTTGTTTTATGATGCAGTTTGTTTAATCGTTCTAAAATCTTAAGAATCCAAAAAGAGGAAGAGGATTCATTTCTCAGCAGGATTTAGAAAAACTGCGTTCATTTTCAGTATCTTGACTGCAGTAATGGTGTCTTTACAGGTCTTCGTAAAAATAATGTCTGAACACTGCTGGGAGTTTCCAAGGCCAAGAACATGGAAGAGGACAACCCACAGTTCTTGGATCAGATCTAAACATGGAGAAGCAGCATTCCGTTGATTTATTGACCTGGCAATCCCCTTCTTCCCACAGACTATTTGATGAGTTAAAGCAGGAACGTAGCCAAAGCGTTCATTTCATTTCAAAATGAATACGGACAATACTCACAATATCTGTGGTCTGCAGCTGCTATCCATGTTGTTCTTCTTCTCTCCGCGCTTCATGTTTTATTCTTGAGAGATGTCGCTTTTAAGACGTTTTGATCCGACCATTTGTGACATGAGATACAGTCAAACTTAATTGACTTAAATAGGGCCAGATTCCTGCGGTAGAAATAGCTTCACCAAGATTCTTTTACAATTTGTATACATTGTTATGAATTACCTGGCAGCAGGTTTGTGCCGCTGTGTGTTCACGAGGTGCCGCTCTGCACAATCCAAACATCAACGTGCTTTTCTGTTGGCACACTTCATTGTGATTGGCTCAGCTGCTTCAGAGCAGTGATGTGATTGGTTGAGCTAGTGTCTATAGTTCAATGCACTTCAGCTCTTTCTTATCACTTTGAGCTGCTGCAGCTACAAGAACAACATCAGGTGGAGAAAGAGACCCCCTTGTCTTAAAGGGGAATTCCACTTTTATAGATCATGCACTTTATCCCCATGGTCTAAGAGGCATGAACAACTTTCTCCCAAATCCCAAAACTAGAGCACTTTAAATCTGTCACCATGTATAACGTGTGGAACTCTTCCAGAGACAATGATTTGTGAGCGATGTTATAGGTGACACCCAGTGAGGATATGGGTCCATTTCCTGTGTCATAACTGACAACACTACAAGATCATTTGGGTAAAAGAAAGACAACAAAATACGTCTACTAATCTTTTCACCCCTAATAAAGGCATCAACCAATCACGTTGCACGAAACATATTCATAATGTACATTACAGTGGACAATTACACAGAGGCACTGCTGACCAGATCCGCTCCTTTTGATTCTTACCTTTCACAATATTATATATATATATATATATATATATATAGACTGCATTCATCAGATGCCACAAAGTATAGATGCATATGTACAGTATTGTTGTACAAGGATTGGATTCAGAATTATAGAGATGTATTATACACCGGCCCAATGCCTCTGAAGGATACTCAGTTTCAGAAAACAGATAAATAATATACATAAAGTGGTATTTTAAATGTACCCGTGAGACTGTTGAGGAAGTCCGGCGGAGGCTTCATGTCACAGGAGCAACATCCCTCTGACTGAAGCTGACTGAGCCCGGGACTGCGTCTGCATTTCCATAAAGTCTCCGATCTGTATGCTGCTGAGGGCCACAGCCGCTGGGAGCTCACCCCTCAGCAGAGAAGTGAACTGAACTCATTCTCCTCTATAGCTGGCTGTTCTCCCTACCACACACACACACACACACACACACACATGCACACATGCCATAATTCCTAGTTATTTTGTATGTAGTCCTCGTAATCATGAATAAGGAAGTATGCAGAGTGTAAAAGGCCGCACTGTGCGGGTTTCTAGGCTATTTGAACCTAAACGGCGACCTTGTGCTAAACCTAACTAAGTTGTCTGAAGGCTGAGGTTTATTTTGAAAAGACTTTATGCATGTCACGAGTGGAAATTGAAACCTGTTGCCGGCTTCTGTAGGAAATCAAATAAAAAATGAGGACCCACTACAACAGTGGACCAACCTTTTTAAGCCCAAGATCCCTGACCTCTGCATTGATGATATTCAAGGTCTCCCTATTGAGGCGTTGAGAGAAAAACCTCAAGTTGTAAGTCCAGACTGGACTTACAACTTGAGGTTTTTTATTTGGCCTAATTGTAATTGAATGAAATCAAACACTTAATTTCAGTGCAACATAAAAAGGAAATTACATGAACCACAATATGAACAAGAAAAAACACATTTGCAATGAGCAGGCAGGATGAACTACCAATATTAATGTTGTATTTATCAACTGAAGTTACAACACAACACTGACAACATTCTCAGTCAGTGCAACTAATGTAAGTTCAGTTCTGTGTCATGTGACTCAAGTCAGTCAGTGAGGTGTCTGTGACTGAACACTGCCTGTGAGTGCCTTGTAGTTGGGCTCATCAGAACAGACACACAGTCTGAGGCCGTCTGAATGGGGATCTTATTTTCACGGACATATTGTAAATATCCTCACCTCTGGTTCTCTGCTTTAAATGGAGAAAAGTGAGGAAGTCCTCCTTTGTTGTAAAGTCCTGGAAAGCCATTCTGACAAATACAACAAACTGAGCTGTGTCCATTACATCCAGCGATTCATCAAACTGCAGTGAAAAATATTCACAGTGACAATCCTTCAACACCTGTTGACCAACATCCTCCGACAGTAACTCGACCCTTCGTGTCACTGTTGCAGGACCAAGGGCGGAATGTGGCTTTTATGTCCTCTTTGTTTTTGAAGTTGCTGCAAACAATCTCTGCGGTGACGGCCATTCCTTCTTTAAATAAATCCCCATCTGTAAAAGGCTTCTTGTGTTTAGCCAAAGGGTGGCTAACACGAAATGACGTTTCAGTTGCAGCCTTATTTTGAGAAGTGGGTTTTGTGAAAAGCTTTTGAACTTTCTTGATGCGGATTGCGCTCTTTGGTGGTCACTTGTCTTTTACCAAGGTACAAATAAATTCCTCCTCCCATTCTGGATGGAAGTGGTAGGTTTTCATCCTTCTTTTGTGGAGCCTCTGCCATGTTCGCTAATGCTGCGTTCACACCAAAAGCTTTGCGAATATTCTCAACGCTTTACTTGTGACATGATTTTAATCAGAAGTTGCTTTTGCGTTGCCTGTGGAGTCTGTCGATTGTGCACACGTCTCTTCAGTTACATGCCCTTATAAGGAGCTGGCAGGGCATTTCTGTATGCAAAGCCTTTCCCTTCGATGTAATATGAACTGTTGCTCTGGGAGAACTATCCACCAATAGGGGTCAGTATTTCCCCTCTACTCCGGGCTCCATACAATCTTAATGTATAAAAAGCCAACTACTAACTGCTGAAACTCAAGACAGCACTGCTATCCTCTGATCTTCTGGGTACGTTGTATAGTTTGTTTATGGGATTGAATCCATAGTGGCAGAAAAACCAGAAAGAGGCCCCACCAGGTCCGAGAGACTGCTGCGGCTGCAGCTGTTTAAATGCCACCTGAAAAAACCCATCATCCAAAGTCACAGGGGTGCTGGTGGAGCATTGGGTCTGGATGCAACAGAAGATTTGCTGATTGGGCGGAGAGTTACGGCGGACTGCCGGGATCAGACCCCCGTGGTGCTGGAGTTCAAGCTAACGGCTAACTTAGGCTAGGCATTACACACAAGAGTTTTCTGTACTGCTGTTACTTGTGAATTACCCCCCCGAGGGATCAAAAGTCTTCTTTTTTTTTAACCACAACTGATAATATAGCCAGACCATACATTGCTCTTATTCAGTCCAAAAGAAATTCAGGAAAAAGTTGTGATATATTCTAGGAATTTAAAACAAATTATAACTAAACCTTTAACCTTAATCTCCTGTAGCCCCACACACACATTCCTCAGTGTGTTATTGTTGCTTTACAATGCAGAGCCAATTAAAGGAGAGTTAAAGTTTTACCATTTGTTCCTGTTGTACCTCTGAATCGTCCTGGAAGGAAACTTATTCTCTCCCTCCGTGGCATACACAGTAACTATTTCACTTTGCACAATGCCTGTTGTGTTGTGAGGATGTCTGTTCAAATGTTAAAGTGTTCCCCACATTGTCATGTCCAAAAAATGGTTTTCAACTTCAACAAATGTCTCTGTGTTTGCCTTGATCCATAAAAAGATGATGGTTGTGCTTCTTTCTTCAGCATCACATTATGCAACACATCCAAATGGTATTTGACAGCAGCTACAATCATATCTTGTAAAACAGACTGAGTGTAACTGTGCTATTCCACCGCAGAGCAGCGTTTCCATCTCTGGGAAACAAATAACCACAAGTGGAACATATGGCACCTACACATGGAGAATGCAATGTACAGTGGGTTTAGAGAAGAGAACCAAGGAATACTGCATGAAGTGTAGCTATCAGCCCAAAACCTCTCAAATGTTTTCTTCACGTGCATTCTTTGTAATGCCAGCAGGGGGAGATTGCTACACTTTGGGATTCAAACACTGATCTCCTGGTTGAAAGCCTGTGTTTGTTTGATCCATCCAGCTCACCATAAGTAGCCTTTCCTGCTTTTTTTTTTAGCAATAACTCTGAGCATTGCATATAATCACATGGGATTGTTTAATTTCCCTGGCAATACACTGGGTTTTCTTTATTTTGAATTCCTTAAATACTGTTGACATGCTAACTGTGAGGTTGGTACCTTAATGAATGGCAACATTGAGTGAGTAGTGACAACAGAATGCTTAAGTATAGGTTACATGGAGAAGATGTTATCCTTGCTAAGTGGTAAAGATAAAGCCGTGTGAGTTTCATGGCCCTGACATTTTAAAGTGGCCCAGCGTACAACTTCTTTCAAGAGATCTGATTTTTATTCACCTCTCCTTCCAAATCTATGAAAGTTGCTGAAGTCTTTGAAAGAGTGATTGCTGAGCAACTTAGTGGTTCTAAGAAGTAAAAGTAAGGATTATTTTCTGTCAGGCTTCCATCAAGTGCACAGTAGGGGAAAGGATTTTTGGAGGATGAAACATTAAAACAAAATAGCCTTTATATAACGGAAATCATACCGAAAGCAAATATCTTTTGGTTATTCTTAATATTTTTTTAGATTTTTGTAAAAAGAAACTTTGAAGCTCTGATTTATTAACTAGTAGGTATTGAACTATTGCCTATGTATCAGAGTTCCCATGGGTTGACTCTTTCTCATAGGTGCTATGTTCCTTTAAAGATGCTTTTTTAAATTGCTGGTATGGTATGTATCACTACTGTCTATCTTTGTGTTTCTTTACAGATTACATAATATTACTACTTAATTAATTAAGCGCTACCACGGCTTAGCATATAGCATCAAACGACTCTCACCTACGGTGAAGTAATGTCTACCTGAGCAGAGAATGAAGTCACTCGGTCTCTATGTGTGTTATATTCTGAGCTTCACTGTGCTTTTTCGTTGACATAGCTTGACCTTTCAGTGCATGTTAATATATGTTAGTGCATGTGAGCCCTACTAGCTAGCTCATGGCCGCCGTTCTGAACTAGCGGTTACAGCTGATAACGTTGCCCTAACCAATAGCGTTGTCGCACTTGGTTTGGAGGTAAATGTGTGCGGATGATCATAAGTGTGTGTGTGTGTGTCATTGCATTCTTGATGAACGCCGGCGATTTGCATTCTGGGTTTGTTTTGCCAATGCGTTTCCAAGTGTTTATTTCCCCATTGTGTACGTGTGAGTGTTTCAGCACAAGCGTGCGTATTCAAAAGACGTCTGCCCCCTCCCCCCGTGTTTTGCAGTGTATGACCCTGAGTGGCGTTTCAAGTGCTGAATGTCTTTGCTTGCACATGCTCTTTATGTGTGTTGGTGTGTTTCTGCTGGATGCAGGAGATGGGCAATAATATGAGTTTTGAGAGACTCCTTCATGCAGACACATCAAAATGTAAATGGAGTTGGGCAGCCATTTTCAGACCGCCGTGAGAGGGTTTGCTTGTTGTCTGTGGAGCTCCTGCAGCTATAAAGTTTAACTCTGGGGTTTATGGTCTTTTTCTCGATTTTAGATAATTTCTTAAATTAACCTTTTAAAGGCCCTTGCATTTGATTCATTTGATAACATTTTGATGTTATACATAAAAAATTGCAGAACAATCTCAGCTATCTATATAATGAAGCACCATTGTCTATAGTCACAGTGTAAAGAAGTAATTTGTCCCTAAAGCTGAAAAGTTAAAGTCCGATTTATTAAAATTCATCAAATCTCTTGTGAAAACACGCAGCGGAAATATGATTTACCAAAGTCTTAGGTTCACAAAAGTGATGGAGTATATGAATAAAATAGTAGATAGATGTAAATAAATGTCCAAAACCCAATTTTGTAATATAATTTTTTAAGTGTTTTTTCAGTGGATCACATAATCCAAGTAGGCGGCAGCATATGCAGCGTGCGGACGCAGCACCTGATCCATGAGGCGTTGAAAGGTGGCTGGGGCCCCGAACAACCCAAAGGGAGTGGAGAAGGCCGTCTTTTCCCTGGACTCTGGCGACAGAGGAATCTGCCAGTAGCCCTTGGGTCGTAAAAAAAAACGCGCAGTGCCCAGTCGGTCCAGCAGTTCGTCGACCCGGGGCATTGGGTAAGCATCGAACCGTGACACATCATTCACCCTGCGATAGTCCACGCAGAACCATGTAGACCCATCCTTCTTGACAACAAGAAGGATGGGTCTACACCAGGCACTGTGGGACTCTTCTATTACCCCCATCTCCAGCATAGCAGCCAATTCCCTCTGAACCACTTTTCTTTTGTGTTCAGGTAACCTGTAGGGCCGTAACCGCACCGTCACGCCCGGAGGAGTCTCAATCTGGTGCATGATGAGGTTTGTGCGTCCTGGCAGGAGAGAGAACACGTCAGAAAACCGCTCTTGCAACTGGGCAATGTCTGTTCTCTGGGTCCCGGAGAGATGGTCTTCACAAAGGAGCAAGGCTGGATTGGTGGACTTTGGGACCTCAGGCCCCAGCTCCTCTCTCAGATACCATGGACACCAGAGAAACAGACTCCGCCTCCCTTCACGCTTTCAGAAGGTTGAGGTGGTAGAACTGTGAAGCTCCGCCCCTGTCAGAACACACCACCTCATAGTCAACATCCCCCACTCGCTGTGTGACCCCAAAAGGCCCCTCCCACTTGGCGAGGAGTTTAGAGCTGGAAGAAGGAAGCAATACAAGTACCTTCTCTCCCGGTGTGAATTGTCTCAGCCTGGCCCCTCTGTCATACAGCTGCTGTTGACGCCCCTGGGCCTGGAGCAAATTCTCACGTGACATCCTACCCAGCGTGTGGAGCTTTGCTCGCAGGTCCAGGACGTACTGGATCTCGTTTATGCTGGTGCTCGGCCCCTCCTCCCAGTTTTCCTTAATCAGGTCGAGCACCCTCCTCGGAGTTCTGCCGAACAAAAGTTCAAAGGGAAAAAATCCAGTGGAGGCCTGGGGGACCTCCCACATTGCAAACAACAGAGAGTCAAGCCATTTATCCCAATTACGTTCATCTTCATTAATAAATGTACGGATCATGGACTTTTTATTCAGACGCTCCACCAGACCATCAGTCTGTGGGTGGTACACACTGGTCCGAATAGACTTGATGCCCAGTAACCCGTAAAGTTCTCTCAGTGTTCGTGACATGAACTGGGTGCCCTGGTCAGTCAAAATCTCTTTCGGGATTCCAATTCGGGAGATGACCTGAAACAGCGCCTGCGCGACACTCTTTGCAGAAATGTTGCGCAACGGCACTGCCTCCGGATATCATGTTGCGTAATCCACGAGGACTAACACAAAGCGATATTCACGTGCACTCCGGTGAAATGGCCCGATAAGGTCCATGCCGATTCGTTCAAACGGAACCTCCATTAATGGCCGGGTGGTTTCCCAATTGACACTCCGGGCAGGACGCACACCAACGGCGCACATCCGCCCGGATGCCTGGCCAATAAAATTGGGTCATTATCCAGTCCAGTGTTTTATCGTATCCCATGTGACCAGCCATCGGGTTATAATGAGCCGCCTGAAAAATCATTTCCCGGCGGCTCTTCGGCACCAGCATCTGGGTGTTTTCCTGCCCTGTCTGAGCGTCACGGCTCACTCTGTACAGTCTGTCCCTAATCAATGAAAAGTGCGGATATGACTGCGCTGCGTCAGGGCTCACCAGATGACCATCAATTCGTATCACTTGATCGAAGGCTGAGCGTAGAGTATCGTCAAGAGACTGCTCGAGTGGAAAATCTTCCATGGAGGGAAACTCGGGAGCCGGTGGAGTCTCCACGGGAGGCTCCGCCGGTTCCCCCTCCCTCCCGTTCCCTGAACCACGCCCCCGCTCCACCCACTCTGCAGTTGAGCCTATGAGCCTAACCACACCCCGCTGCCACAGGTTGAAAGGGGATTTGTATGAAGCTTCCGCTTGGTGCACAGCAGCGTGACTAGAAGGCTCGACTAGAAGGCGTTTTGGTTTGGTTACTTTATTAGTACCCGTAGGTAGACTTGGTTAGCAGTAGTAGAAACAGTAGAAAACGAGGCATCCATCTCGACATTACAACAAACACAGACAACCGGACAAACATGATAAAAGTAGTCAAAGTTACAGATAAGTGCTATTAAAATTATTATAATAATTTGTTCACCTGCGTGATGGCTGCTGGAACAAAGCTGGTTTTATACTGCTTTGTTCTGAACCGTGGTACTAAATACCTCCGTCTGGAGGGGAGGAGCTGAAACTCCCTGTGCAAAGGGTGGGAGTCGTCCCTTAAAATGGAACCGGCTGTCTGGTTACAGGGACTCTGGACTAAGTTGTGTCTCACCAATCAGCTTGCTGGACCATTTCACAATCTGATACAGTGAGTTCCTGTTCTTTAAAGACAGGTTTCCAAATCATTACACCAAAGAAAAAGATTAAATTGATTCAATATAAGCACGATAAAATAAGGTCATGATGATTTTGTTAATGTGGAAGTGGGACAGTTTCCTTAAACAAAACAAACGCTTCACAGTTTGCTTCGAAGTTCAGTTTGGAGTCGATAATTGTCCCAAGATATTTATAAGATTGTACACATTCCACAGTCTGACGCTTAATGCATATTACTTCATGTGTGTTGGCATGTCTAGCGTGACTAAAAGGCGTGACTAAAAGGCGTGACTAAAAGGCGTGACTAGAAGGCGTGATTACATGAATAAAAGGTGTGACTAAAATGCATGACTAGAAGACATGACTACATAATTAAAAGGCGTGACTAGAAGACATTACGTCATGACTAGAAGGCGTGACTAAAAGGCGTGACTAAAAGGCGTGACTAAAAGGCGTGACTAGAAGGCGTGACTAGAAGGCGTGACTAGAAGGCGTGACTAGAAGGCGTGACTAAAAGGCGTGACTAAAAGGCGTGACTAGAAGGCGTGACTAGAAGGCGTGACTAGAAGGCGTGACTAGAAGGCGTGACTAGAAGGCGTGACTAGAAGGCGTGACTAAAAGGCGTGACTAAAAGGCGAGACTAGAAGGCGTGACTAGAAGGCAAGGTGTGACTAAAAGGCGTGACTAAAAGGCGTGACTAAAAGGCGTGACTAAAAGGCGTGACTAGAAGACATGACTACATGACTAAAAGGCGTGACTAGAAGGCGTGACTAAAAGGCGTGACTAAAAGGCGTGACTAAAAGGCGTGACTAGAAGGCGTGACTAGAAGGCGTGACTAGAAGGCGTGACTAGAAGGCGTGACTACAAGGTGTGACTAAAAGGCGTGACTAGAAGACATGACTACATGACTAAAAGGCGTGACTAGAAGACATGACTACATGACTAAAAGGCGTGACTAGAAGACATTACTTCATGACTAAAACAAGTTGATGTTTGATTGTGACGGTTTTGGTGCTCAGAGTTCATCTTCATTGGCCTTGAACCTCGTAATGGGCCGACCCCTGTTAAGCTCCTCCCACGGCATTTCAGAATTGACATTTCGTTGAGGCCATATTTAACAGCACAGAAGAATAGAGGGGTTTCATAACTATATAATATTCCAACCCAGAACTTATTTACAGGTCCAAGCAGACAATGAAGCAGAGCTGTAGACTTAAGACTCGAGTCGCAGGACTTCACTTACTCGAATGCCGTAAAACTTGATTTGATTCGAAGGCATGAAGCTGAGCAGACTGGAATTGCTGAACCATAAATATTGGAAAATGTAATATTATATGTCATTTTGCTTTTTGGAGCTTGTCCAATCTGTCATGAATAATTAATATAAAAATGAGTCTTCACAACCTAATGCACACTTTCACTTGCAGCTGCTGGCACCAGAGTAAAATAGAGAAAACACACTAAATTCAGATGAGAGAAATTAGCATAGTCAAATTAATTAGTCTGTACACACAAATCAAGCTCAATTGTTTCCCCTTTTCTTCCTCTTTTATTGTGTGAACAATTATGAATAACTTGTTTTCATGCCATCTGCCATGAACACAAGGCTGTTTCAACACGTGAATGTTTGAGACCACAGCCTTGAGATGAGATGAACAGCAGCAGAACCAATACAGAGACATTTTGGATTATCAACTTAGATGATTGCTCTACATATGTTCCTCAACAGTTACACGATCATTTCAAAGAAGAGTGCAAAGGTTAATTGACAACTCCTTCATCAGGTTTTTGAAAGTGAATATTTGGAATAAAAGTGCAAGAAATGTGTAGAAAAATACAAAGTCATCTTGGGGCTTTTTGTACAGCTGCACTTCTGGTTTTGAGGGTTGGCATTGAACTTACACATCCAGACACATTAATTCATTAATCGTGACTGCTTTGTTTCCATTGAGAACAGATTTTCCGTTGAAGAATCAGAAGAGCTTGAGAGTCACGTCGTAAAGTCTCAAAAAACTTTAACCCAACCCTGCAGTGAATGTATCTACGGAATTATTGTGTGTGTTTCAAAGCCTGTTATACTTCTTTGTCTAAACCATAGACCTCCATTCTTGTCCAATAATTATTAACTAGCTGGGATCATCTGATTTAGAAAATGACTGAAACATTTAAAAATGAAACAACGTAAGCTGTTTTAAAGATATTCAACAACTCAATAATAACTGAGGGCCAGGGTCGGTTCGGGAGAATCAGTATTGGGGAGTTTTTCCTGATTCGATGTGAGGTCCTGGGACAGGGATGTCGTATGTGTACAGATTGTAAAGCCCTCTGAGGCAAATTTGTAATTTGTGATATTGGGCTATACAAAATAAACTGAATTGAATTGAAATTGAATATTGAGAGATGGACTGACACATTGTTGATCATTCTACTATGACTGATCAGCTAGTGTAAATAATAGCCCAGAAAAAGAGTCTAGTTTCCATTGGTTGACGGGATGTGCTCTCTATGATAGTACATCTGCCACAGTGGGTTGAGTGCACTTTACCTGGTAGCCTAATTGAATCATAAATAAACATGAAAAAACATCTAATTATTGTATACTTTAGGATCAAGGCCAACCAGCATGCACCTGTCCATATTCATATGATTTCCTAAAATGGAACTTGCTGTCGCAAGGGAATGTGGCTGCAGTTATACAGGCTAATGGTTTGACTATACCTATTGAAAGATGACAATTCTGAAATGCTCACACTATCAAGTTTTGCCACAGACCGATCTAAAGCCACGCGGATCATTATGAGAGCAAGTATATGCGTTAAGTAATTAATAAGGTGCAATGGAGAGATGTAAATTCATCCATAAGGAGAGAGAAGAGGAGATAGGTGCTCAGTGTATCCTAAAACACTGATGTCTGTGACATTTTGCTCCGATGATAGTTTCTTACAGCAGTTTATTCAATCTGTAGTCCTGCTATGTTTAATATGGCAGCATAGATTGTATTTAAGACGTTGACTTAGTCACCGTGGACTAACGTTTTAAAGTTCAACATCTTGGCTCTCGCCACCTCGTCAGAAGTGACACGAGAGGCTCACAGAACTGACTTGATGCAATTTGAACTATCAGGAAGACAGTTTCATCGTAGTATCCGTGTCCAGCAGTCCAGTGCTGTTTGTCCTGCTGCTGCAAGAACAAACACCAGGCAAGTGTTGCCTACTTAAAGCACTACTGTAATAGCTTCTCCATCAATATTTAATGCCCCTCCGTCTCCCTGCTAGGACCATTCTTTCCTCTCCTCTCGCCGCCCTGCTGCTGGGATGAGGAGAGTTCAGAACAAGTGAGAGCTAATTAACAACAAAGAATGAAAAGGGGCTAACGCTATGAAAGGAGAGAGAGGGGAAAGCAAAGCAGGAGGGAAAAAAAAGACAAAAAAACTCGGAAAGCTGAGTGACCAAAAAAGTAAAAACAGCGAGTTTCTCCAGGACCCGGTAGCTGACCCCGGTCTGCCGGCCTCACACTGACACCGCTGTCATAGAAAGCTCATAAATAGCATTAAGAATGCATCAGAGCTGCGGTAGCCCTGCTCCCATGGTGAACCGGTGGATGAGAGTTATGTCGAGGAAGAGAATGAATTATTGACAGCACTGTCTCAAAAGCAGGAGGAGGATAATATTTGTGTTGTTCGTTGAAAGGGAAAAGCTGTCCGGCCGGGCTGGAGAACTGTCTGCTTCTCCACGCAGAAATAGAGAGAAGCTCCAGGGAAAGGGAAGTTTTCCTTCGGATTTTTGACTAGTATTTGTTTACCTCTGTCCAGCATGATATTTTCTTTAATTTCCTTCTCTTTTTTTTTACATGACAGACACATTTTCCATCTGGAAGTGTAAATGCTGCTGTATCAATTATGGGCTTGAAATCACATCCTGTAATGACAGAACAAGAATCCTTCACAGTTGACAGTCTGACAGGAAAGTATGATGCGATGATGCGAGTACTTTTTCTTCTTCTCTCCGAGCCTTTAGGTCACCGAGTTCCTGTCAGAGACGGAACACTCGATGGCTTCGCCTTTTTATTCCACACTCGTGAAGTGCCTCTGTTTCGCTGCTGCACGTCAATAACCCATGGCAACGGCATCGGCTTTGTTTCAGTGGAATCGAGGGGAAAGGCATCATAGCGAGCAGACTTCTTCGGTTGTGCCGGGGTCGGTTTTCAGATCCGAACCGCTCAGATCGCCCATTCTTCCAGATAATATTCATGCATGTAATCACCCCACTGATCACTCCAAAATTAGGCTTGAAGGGGAGTGGGGGGGGGGGGGTCACAGGTTTGTTCACGAGTTATGCTTTTTGCCACCGCTCAGCACCGGCTCTGTAGGGGAGCCGGTGCTGATACAGCAGGACACACGCTGTGTCCCATTCAGAGGGTTCTTTGCTCTCCAACGCCGCCCACAAAGAGGACTGGAACAGGATCTTGTCGTGGGGAAATGCCTGGGAGCACTCAAACACACTGAGGGGTTGAAAGCAAAACACTATTGGTGTCTCATATATTCTTGTAGCATCAAACACGTTTTGCCATTTCTGCATCACTTTATATTGTCTTGAATAGGTAAACCAGCCATTAGAAATACACGGTACGTTCCATAAATGTTGTTTATTGCATGTGTTATTGAAAATACGTAGACGTTAAATACTTAATTAATTGCATTTAGGCAGAATTAACAAACATATCTCATTCTTATGAAACAAACATGTACACGAGCCTTTCACACTAAATTGGATCTTAGGAGTTGGCTACAGTTATCAGAACAATACAAACAATATTGTGGCTCATAACTGTACTGCAGATACAAATCTTGAATAAAATACCATGTAATAAATTCTTCTCATTTATTTTGGCGTTTTTTGGCGATTAAAGATTTCCTGCGACCCACCTGTTGGTCACGACCCAGTCTTTGGGAATGCACTTCAGAGGATTCAATGTGGGATAATTGCATGTTCAGAACTTAGAGGAAAAATGTGATCTCATCTTATTTCTGTTGCTCTGGCCATCAATTGATATTGATATTGATATTTCTGCTGCAACATTACTAAAAGTAGATCAAATGATAAGGCCCATTAAAACACACTAGGAGATACACCACCACCCGTACAAACCAGCTGTTATAAGAACTGTACGTACAGATTTCAACTAAATATGTTCATTTGTTAATGATGTATGTATGTTATTGTGCAGTGTTGTATTGCTTATTTGCACAGTTTCAGATTAGATTATGTGGTAAATTCCTAAAAGCAGTTTTTTGGGGAAGTTGTGAGGTGGACACAATAATATATCATAATCCAGTAAAATGACCATAAGTGAGTCAACACAGGAACGCATCAGCAGATGTTCTGTCTAGTGATAAGGAGCAACACCTCTGATGTTACACTTAATCATTTGATCCACTGTGGATAATAAAGATATTGATTAATGCAGGGTCAACACTGCTGGATGTTGGATGTCTAGACGTGGAGCTGAAGTTACAGGCTTACTGTGAGTTGTGCAGCAATGCTGAGCCACTGAGCTCTGGCGTGTGCTGTAAAGTCGACTTGGTTCCTGTTTGTCTCCAATTTCACTCGAAAAGCATCCTCACAAAAGTCTCGGAGCTGAGGAATGAATTTTGACATTATTGAAAAAAAAACTTCAACCGACAAGTACGACGCCGCTAGAAAGAAGACTGTAAAAGTTCTGAGAATCTCGAGCTGCCTGGTGCTTGGAAGAAGAAGCTCCGAAGCCAGAGATATATAATAATCATTATTTAATCATAACAAACAAGAGTCATCTGTATACATACATGGTCCAGGCCCGGACGCGCTCACATGGCTTCGCTTCCACAGTCTCCTGACTTAGCCAACAGTTTCTGTCTGGCGTCACCACGTAAGAGACCAAATTCACGTCTTACAATTAGTTTTATTGGCAGTCCATTCGTTGAGCTAAGCTCCCATTGGTTAGTGGAGGTATTCATGTAAATACCTTTCAGAGACACAGCATGCTGCTGAGCAGCGAATAAGACTTAAGGGTCACACCTGAAGGTTAGTTCCATTGGTTAGTGGAGGTATTCATGTAAATACCTTTCAGAGACACAGCATGCTGCTGACCAGAGAATAAGACATGAGGTTCACACCTGAGGGTTAGTTCCATTGGTCAGTTCAAAGAATGCCGCTATTCTGTTCGCTAAGCTAATTGATAAAGTGGCGGGGTCAAAGCTCACACTTCCGGTCAAGGACAGGAAGTTCCCCTTCAGAATAAAACCTATTATCCTGCCTTCAGAATAAAAGCAACATCTCAGGTTTCAATCGGCATCCCTTTTAACTAAACAATAAAACATCATTCATTCTCATGCATCATACAGTTAATCATTACATTTCTCATTAACAAACAGAATAATAAAACAGTGATCCTTTCTTGCTTTATAATACATTCCTCAGAATATTCCTCATAATATCCCAAATTAATTATCATAACTTTCTTTATGTATTAATTTAAAACATAACCTGTCTTATTTACATGTGCAAGTGTATATAAAATCCACTACAACTCAACAAGACCAACGTGCTGGCTCAGTGCCACGCAGTGCTCCGCCTCACTGCCGGTGAAATACGGCTGTCTTTTTACTGGACTTCTTGCTCTTCTTCTCCGACTTCCTGTAAACTCTCTCAAGCAGTCAATTTGTTCACACAGAACAAACATAAATCAGGGTCAGCTGACTTCATTCTTCGTTAGTAAAATGTGTGTGTGAAAAAAAAAGAAAACTCTTTCTTTCCAGCCAATGACTGGAGGTTGTCTCATCCACTTTGTCCCATTCCACCCCAGAGAGAGAGAGAGATTAGGACCACTTTTCGACCAAATCTGCTCCATCTGTCAGTGCTATTAGAGAAACTGACCAGCATCCCTGCCTCAGTCCATCTCACACACACACAGCGTTTTACCCACCAGCACCATCCCCTTCCACTGCCATCACCACCAATCTGGCTCCACAGGCCCTCGGGGAGGTTGCTGTGCAGCATTGGTTAGCTGGTAGTTGAGGAGGGGGGGGGGGGGCTAGTTCGGTAGTACGGTGGTAATTCAGACAACACTCACCAGAGTGTCTCTGCCATATGTGGTGTGCTTGGCGTGGCCAACGCCTGGCCAAAGTGCACCGTCTGCGGGCCCCATCGGGCCCCTGCACAGTGTTTGTTCCCGTCAATCCATCTGCACAACCTGTGGAGAGAGCGGGGTGGTGGTCGGGGGGGATTGCTGTTGCGGGGAAGAAATTTGGAAAGAATCAACCGGGAGTAGAGCAACCAGGAGTAGAACATAGACTGTTTAGAAGAAGGGAATAATTCAAGAGAGAACAAGAGTCATTTTCTGATAGACTTCTATACAACCCATGGAGTCACCCCCTGCAGGTCATTAGAGATAATGCAAGTTTTAAGACACTTCACGCTTCACTTGGCCGTTAGGCAGAGCTTAATTTCAGCTAGAGCAAAACCCAGAAAAGAGGTTCTGATCCCGGGGGGCAGCCTGACTTCCTGACTGATTAACATGCATTCTGTAGCTCAAGTTACGCAGGTTAGAACCAGCCCGCTGTGACCCGCGGTGCTGGCGGTTTTCGACCAGGCCGACAGGGAGGATGAAAAGAAAACACCAGTCAATAGTTTATTTACCAGTAATTATGTATGATGGGGTGACAGTCAATATGAAAACAATAGAGCAGAGTTAGCTGATTATTTCATTAGATCAAGAGTCAATTTCTCACCCTCACAAACATTTCCACAAATGGCGTATGAAGTGTAAACCGAGGGAGTTATAAAGGTCAGCGAAAGTCCTGTTTCGGGTCAAGCACCTCAAATAAATGCTCTGCTTTGACTCATGTCGCCACTCCTCTCCGGCATGACAAAGTAGTACATTTCCCCGAGCTGTGGTTTTCATGTTCTACCAATCCAAGTCCACAGTAATCTTTATGAACAGATTCAAAATGTTTTTTGGAGGTTT
Organism: Cyclopterus lumpus; assembly: GCF_009769545.1. NCBI lineage: Eukaryota > Metazoa > Chordata > Actinopteri > Perciformes > Cyclopteridae > Cyclopterus > Cyclopterus lumpus. The sequence goes on from NC_046985.1 coordinate 18,302,883, forward strand.
CGATTGAATGAATGGCATCCTGTCACATCTTGATTGTTTCAGTGACTATTTGGCCTCTGCGGTGACCTTGTTAACCATTCCTTTTTACCCCCCCAATGTTGTGGAAGTGCAATACTTAATCCGGTTTGAGTAATTTCTTAAGAGGAACTTCAACAACATAAATAGGAAAGGCCAATTTTTCAACTGTATGGTATTATTACAGAAATCTGATACAGTATTTACATGTATAAGAAAGAGGTTGCATATGTAGATCTTGTTATTTGAGAATTAATTTGGACCTAAAAACTAAATATGCAATTTTCGTGCACTCCAGATTCATAAAGTTCTACATTGAGTCCCTTTTGCTCCCATGTGTTAGTGCACCGCCAAACTAATGGGAACAGATCTGGGCAAGAAAATGCCCGGAAAAATATTTAGCTGTTAGCTAAGGGAAATTTATTGGCACGGGACTGAGCATAAGGGGCCGAGCCTGGCATGGACCGGAGCCATACCGTTTAACTGTTAGCAGCAGGGGGTGCATGACTGGCACAAAACTGGACGGCAGACCGTGCCCAGCACCGGGCACGAGGACAGGGGCAGGAAAGCGAGCCAGAGGCTGTGGTTCTCCATGAAGTACTGCAGGGTGCCTGTTTAGGTGCCTGTCAGTTCTGCTGGAGCTGCCAAGTAGTGCTGTCACAGCCCAATGGCGGCATCTGTCCCTCTGTAGGCAGGACTCAAAGTGAAAAACAGCAAAGACGTTTAAGAAATTAATCCGATCTTCATACTGGAAATCCAACACTTTTCATGTAAACACTTATATTACATATCTTGGTGTCTGAATGCAGCGGGGTGTATTTGGGTGCTCTGCAGTGTCATCACACGCTGCCTTGGCTGCATCCGCTCTGCACTGACACAGGCCATCGAGATCCTGCCGTGCCCAGCGACAGATGTTCCTCTCCCATTCTGGGCCCCGGGACGATAATAGCAATACAAATGATAATAATTCTAAGGGTACAGCTATATAAATAAAATTCACCATTACTGTTGCAAATAGTGCCACATTCACGCAAACTCAACAAGCATAAAACAAGTGCACAATTGGCTGCAATAATTAGCTTGAGTGTCGAGCAGAGTGTTTATGTAACACATTTTATGGAGTGTAGTAAAGTCTGTGTGTGAGGGGACATTGGTTAACCCCAAATGGTACATATAGTATAGGCGCAGCTCTCAAAGGGAGTGCACTGGGGGGTTAATCCCTGGTGGCGCTGCCGCAGCCTTAAGGCCTCTAGTCTAGTGTCTGCATTGAGATGTGACTGGACAATCTGCTCCCATCCAGCTTTTCCTTCAGCTAGTTGAAGCAACCAGTGGGTTTCACACCTGGATTCAAACTCAAGGACAATTATATCATATATAATAATAATATACAATTATATCCATCCCGCGAGTAAATATCATCCGTCTATCATAGCTGACCCAGTGGTATAGCACGCACACCACTCATACTAAAAGTCACAGAAAAGACTTTGTTGCATACTCTCTTGCTGTGGATGAGCACAGCTGTCAATCTTGTTCCGTGGACTGGACTTTTGGGGATTAAATCCATTTGAGGAAGTATCTAAATGTGTGAATGAAATGAAACTGTCCTGGGACCAACTGACGGGAAAGACGCCAGATGTGCGAAGAAAAGAACGGATCAGTGGGGAGAAGATGCTGCGTGAGAAACGTGCAGGTGAGCTGACAGCGCATCACTGCATCGTGCACCAGGAAACGCTGTGTCGACCATCGAGTAAGCACCGTAACACGGAGAGCTCACTTTATAAGACCTAAAGGCTCAATTCACCGCCAATTTCTGTCTCTCCTTGAGGAGATGGATTCTGAACATGGCGCACACAGATGGCTAAGTCGAGGACAAGTGCTGACAATGTGATGGTTTATCAGAGTTCTGGAGTTCATCAGAGTTTATCAGAGTTTTGGAGTTGCCAGGAGAATTTATTCACAATTGACATCTGCTGTACTGTATCATTTGCTAAGGTAGAAAGAGATATGTCTCAGAGAAGAAGTAGTTTAAGCACCTTAATTGCCTCCATGACCTGTGTTTCACAGCACCACTGCAGCTCCGACTGCTGCTATGACAAGTGGACACAATCTGAGTCCCAAATCGTCCCCTTTCACCTTGATCTGGCCTCTGGTCGCTTGACTTTTTCACCCTCCATCAAGAAATACAAGGTTGTTTAGCTACTGGTTTGTGACCAACCCAACTGTGTACTTTGGAGGCTGAACACAGAATCTTTTTTGTGGCGTTTTGCTTCTGCCAGGATGGCTCGAACAGCTGTGACCTCCTTCTACTGCTTGCTTGTAATCTAGGGACTGTTACACTTCAACATTAAACATGTCTCTGGGTGAAAGTGTTAGATAGTGTAACCATCACTGTGCTAAGAAGAAAGGCACATTGACAGTGCATTTGCATTCTGGAGCTGGAGACTCAACATTGCAACATCATAGTTGTTTCCTTTTGAGGAATGTGTTCTTCATCTTGCAAATCATCTATTTTCCCTCTGTATGCCTTCACTGTGGTCCTCACTTCTTTTCTCTCAAAGTATATATCACAGAAATGTCATGAAATACACATAATGCACGAGAGGTAGCCAAAATGTACCCTTTCATCTTCAACCAACCATCTCTCAAACAACTCGGCTCTCACACACAGGTACAAACTCTCATAGCCAGGTTTCTATACTTGTGTAGATACACAATGAAGGTTCAGATTGAAAAGTACCCCCCTGTAGTTTTATTACTTCATATTCAACATGGTGCCCATTTCCAAACCGATGAATCATTATCATCATTGGCACTTCGGTGCTGAATCCTATCCTTATCAGCCACAGTAGGATTGCGTTAGGAAGAAATAATGGTTGCATCAGCCCCGGACCTGCTGCTTTTATTTCTGCATCATGTCTTTAAACGGCAACAACTGGGTCAGCACGATAATAAAACAGATATGCTGACCCTTTTTAATTGGTTTGTATTTTAACACATCTAAGAAATCGAGTTTTATCCAAAGTGACTCGTGAAGCTTTAGTTTAATATGCAAAATTGGGCCATTATCCAGACTCGTCAGCAGAGAGGAGGACCCTGACCCTACTGCAATGAAATACAAATCAGTTGATGCCACAACAAAACTGTTGATGTAGACTAGAGCTTTCAATCCAATATGACTTATGACCTGTTGACATCTCTCCTGACATCTATGCGTTTGTGTGAATGATGACTTTTGTTTGGTAGAAGGGTGAAGCAGAGTGATAAGGTTGCACATGATCACAGCCTCAATGTGAGTGTATTGATCAGGCTGCTATCTGTACGTAGGGTTAGGGTTGAACTAACCCTACGTACGTTAATGTTATTGCATTAACAATATATGTCATCAAGAGGAGTGGCCTTGGAAACGGCTGTAAGCCCTGGTGTATATTTGGATAGCTTTTCTCCCATTAACCTAGACCAATTGTCCTCAACGGTTTCTACTTCTAAACCGTCTACCTGTCTCTTGGACCCCATCCCAACGAGGCTGCTTAAAGATGTGTTGCCTTTAATTGGCACCTCTCTGTTGGATATTGTTAATGTGTCTTTGCTAACAGGCCATGTACCACATTCCTTCAAAGTAGCTGTAATTAAACCTCTCCTGAAAAAGCCCACTCTTAATCCAGAGGTGTTGGCTAATTACAGACCAATCTCTAACCTTCCCTTCCTCTCTAAGATCCTTGAGAAAGTAGTCGCACATCAGTTGTGCGACTTCCTACATCAGAATAGTTTATTTGAGGAGTTTCAGTCAGGATTTAGAAAACACCACAGCACAGAGACAGCACTGGTGAAAATTACTAATGACCTCCTAATTGGATCAGATAAAGGACTCATCTCCGTACTGGTATTCCTGATTCGATGTGAGGTCCTGGGACAGGGATGTCGTATGTGTACAGATTGTAAAGCCCTCTGAGGCAAATTTGTAATTTGTGATATTGGGCTATACAAAATAAACTGAATTGAATTGAATTATTAGACCTTAGTGCTGATAAAGGACTCATCTCTGTACTGGTCTTGTTAGTCCTGCGTTCGACACCATTGACCATGACATCCTATTACAGAGATTGGATCAGTCGATTGGCATTTCAGGTACCGCACCAAGTTGGTTTAAATCCTATTTATCAGATCAATCTCAATTTGTATTTGTAAACGATGAAGCCTCAATGACCACCAACGTTAATCACGGAGTTCCACAAGGTTCTTTACTTGGACCAATTTTATTTACCTTATATATGCTTCCTTTGGGCAATATTATCAGGAAACACTCCATAAACTTTCATTGCTATGCAGATGATACTCAATTATTTCTATCGTTCAAACCAGACGAGACCAACCAGCTCACTAAAATTCAAGAATGTCTTAAAGACATAAAAACATGGATGACCTGCAACTTCCTGATGTTAAACTCAGACAAAACTAAAGTTATTTTACTGTCCCTGAACACCTCAGAGATCAATTATCTGGTGATGTGGTTTCTGTAGATGGCATTGCCCTGGCATCCAACACCACTGTAAAGAATCTAGGCGTTATCTTTGATAAGGACTTGTCCTTTAACTCCCACGTTAAGCAAATCTCAAGGATTGCATTTTTTCATCTACGTAACATTTAAAAAATCAGGCACATCTTGTCTCAAAAAGATGCAGAAAAGCTGGTTCACGCGTTTGTTACTTCCAGACTAGATTACTGCAACTCCTTATTATCAGGCTGCTCTAATAAGTCTCTTAAATCCCTCCAGTTGATCCAGAATGCTGCAGCTCGTGTACTCACAAAAACTAAGAAAAGAGATCACATTACTCCTGTATTAGCTGCTCTGCACTGGCTCCCTGTAAAATCAAGAATCACATTTAAAATTCTTCTCCTCACCTACAAAGCCTTGATTGGTGATGTACCATCATATCTTAAGGAGCTTGTAGTACCATATTGCCCCTCTAGAGAGCTGCGCTCACTAAATGCGGGGCTACTTGTGGTTCCTAGAGTCCTAAAAAGTAGGATGGGAGCAAGAGCCTTCAGTTATCAAGGTCCTCTTTTATGGAACCAGCTTCCACTTTCAGTTTGGGAGGCAGACACAGTCACCTCATTTAAGACTTTCCTGTTTGATAGTGCTTATAGTTAGGGCTGAATCAGGTTTGCCCTGGTCGAGCCCCTTGATATGCTGCTATAGGCTTATAGGCTGCTGGGGGATGTTTTAGGATACACTGAGCACCTATCTGCTCTTCTCTCTCTCCTTATGGATGAATTTACATCTCTCCATTGCACCTTATTAACTCTGCTTCCTCCCCGGAGTTGTTGTGACTTCACGTCTCATAGGGTCCATTGGACCTGGAGGTGTCTGATGCTGGTGAGCCGGCCTCGCGTTGGCCCTGCTGATGCACCGCCCCCCCTCCTCTCTACCTCCTTCTGTTTCATGGATTAGAGTTCCATTCATACATTGTCATATTCATGTAATGTAATGTAATGCTGTTCATTCTGTACACATGACATCTATTCATCTGTCCATCCGGGGAGAGGGATCCTCCTCTGTTGCTCTCCTGAAGGTTTCTTCCCTTTTTTCCCTGTGAAAGGTTATTTTTGGGGAGTTTTTCCTGATTCGATGTGAGGTCCTGGGACAGGGATGTCGTATGTGTACAGATTGTAAAGCCCTCTGAGGCAAATTTGTAATTTGTGATATTGGGCTATTGTGGTGTATTCGCAGCTTCCTTAAAAGATCGATTTCCAGCATTCCAATGCACATGTGTTTCTGGTCAGGGGCCCCTCAAAACAATGCCCTGCTGATGTTGCAAGGGGGGTCTGTTCCTGTGCCCGGGGGTTATGTGACAGAGGCTTTTGTGTGACCCCATCTGCTATGTACAAATCCTGATAGGATACTTCTTCCTGGGTCTGGAAGATAAGTGTTTAGATTGGGGGTTCCTGAGTGACGTTATGGATCTCAGGAGCTGACCACGACAAAGTGAGTATATAACTGAGCTGATCTGACTCTCAAGTCAGACTCTCCATTGGACTGCGAAGTCTCCGAGCGATCTAGACGCTCGTCCTGACCTGTGATTCCTCTCTGTAATAAACTCTATTATAACGGAAAAGAACAGTGTCCGCGGAGATTCCTTCATCCTCATTCTTCAACATCACAGCCGTTTAAAAGACACGACACTATACAAAAAAAACTGAATTGAATTGAATTGAACTTACACTCTGCTCCATAAGGGGCTTGTTTTTCAGTTCTGAGGACTTGTTGGATCGGCCTTGCAGGACATTCATTCACAGATTACAAGACAATAAACACTGACATGCTTCTCCAAAGGAGGAGGATGTGAAGCCTTTTGTGGTCATTTGTAGTCTCGGCGTGGTTGGAGTCTCTTTTTGGTCGTTGTACTATGTTTGTGTGCTTTTTGCATCTCTTTGTGCATGCTTTGTGTATGTTTGTGGTCATTTCTATCTGTGTGGTCTTATTTTGGGCTTGTTGTTTGTTTCTGATATTTTGTGTAAATCTGCATTGACCTTTTGAGTCTCTGTAGTCATTTTGTGTCTGTTCATGGTCGATGATGGTCTCTGTGGTCATTTGTGTATCGTGGTGGTCTTTTTTGTCTCGTTGTGGTCTTCTTGAGTGTCTTCACATGTCTGCTGGTCTTTCTGTTCAAAAACCCCTAACCTGTTCCCCTTATGTGCAGAAGGCATCTTTAGTAACAGAAATGTGCCTCTAAGCTTTAAACATCCAGCTCACTGCAATAATAACAATAGTTTTGTATGGTCTTTTTTGCACCTGATTTATGGCCCCTAATAGCAAACCATAGTACCACTGTTTCATAAACAGGCTTCTTATCTCTTTTATTGTTGCACTTTATGTGCCCGCGGTACGTTCTATTTCCTGTTGCTAGTGAGTGGATACTTGTTGTGAGTGGGTTTATTCACATCATTATTCTTGAAGGTTACCTGCTCTCATCACAGTACACAGTCCGTTAAGTCCTGTTTAAATTAGAAGAGGCTCAATAATTAATCATGCCCTCAGCATCAAACTCCAGCTTCCTGTCTTGATTCTGTTTCCACACTTGATACTCTTGAAGTCCGTTGTGGAGGCGTTAAATTGTATGTGTGTGTGTGTGTGGGGAGGGGGGAGGGGGGGGGGGGGGGATATACAGCCCATGCATTCTAAAGTTCAGCCAAATCCAAGTGACGCTTCAATACTTTTTCATAGTAATTTTTAAGTACAAAATCCCTCTTTATGTAGACTGGTTATTTGTTTTGCTATGGCGAAGCAGCCCATCCCTCTCCCAAAGCATCACCTCAGCTCGGTCAGCATCCCTACACGCCATGTGGCCCAAGTTATGACGGGACCAACTGAGGACACACACATCAATTACATAATTTACTTTACGTATTGCTATTTCAAAAAGGCACATGTGTAGCTAAATATGTGATACTTATGTATCATGTCTTGCCATCAGTTCTTAGAAATATCACACATGACTGTAAATTGCTTCTAAGTTTGAACATATTTCTCCTCTTTATTTCCTGGGTTTGAAGCTCGTTTTGCTCCGTTTGGTCTCAGAGACGAAGGGGCTCCACCTGGGCATCTCCTCTGGTTTATGATTGACAGTCATTAGTGAATTAAATAGTCTTCATGAACAGTGTGGTCTGTCGAAACCAACCGCATAACCTCATAAGATAACGCCTGCAAGCAGGCTCACAGGAGCGAGATACATAAACATGATGAAAGATGATCCGTAACGTTCTGCTGTTGTGAACGAGGATGTGAACGTTTGATCAAGAATGTCGCTCAGTGGCCAAAACAACAAATCTTTAAACTGAAGTGAGCGTGAATGATTACATTTACAAATGGCAGAAGGTTGCTTATAGAAATGTTATGAAACATTATTTGTGGGTCATGAAGTACTTGCTAAACAATTCAACTTGATACGAGGCCACTAAAATTCGCCCAAGAATTGCTGCATTAACAACATATTTTTGTTTTCATGATTTGTGTCATTTGTTCACCTCAGTGTGTTGTTGAGGAATAATGCAGGTGTATTCGGTTATAGAAATGCATGATTGAGTGCTGCCATGGAACTTAAATATGAAAGGTTATATGAATACAAAAGCTACAAACGCATGATGTCCATTATTTCAGGGGCTGATGACACCGACTGGCTGAATCTTAATAAAAGCCAAACATTGTCCTTTTATCTGTGCAACTCCTGTGATCAATGAGTGTGTGTGTGTGTGTGTGTGTGTGTGTGTGTGTGTGTGGTTATGTATGCCGCCCCTCTGTCTCACTGTCCTAGTCTAAGGAGAAATAGCCCCTTTTCATGGCTAAAGGTTAACATTTGATTTTGAGAACCATTAGTGACATATTGATTTCTAAAAGGGAGAAGAAGGAAATCAAAAGGAATGACTAAGGGGCCCTAAGAGGATACATTTCCTCTGCTCTCTGCAGGTCAAACACCAAGAAAAATAAATAAATGCAGCAATGAATTATATTCTGAGAGATTTGGAGCAAAGCATGTGATGCTGCTGTGGTCGGAGAGTGGATACAATCTGTGTTCATAACGCATACGATGGCGGGCATTGGTCTCCGTCTACATCCGGTTTCAGTGATGAAAAACAATCTGCAGAAATATGGGAAACGTTTTACTTGAATGTGGTTTTTGTTTGAACTAATCTGTGGATAAAAGCCCATGTTATTTCTTACATTGAAAAGGCCGTGTTGGCATTTAGGAAGACAGACTGTTTAATCAGAGGTACTCATAAGCACCTTAAATGATTTCAGAAAGCTACCGCTACGGGAATGTTCAGCTGCATTTCAAGCAGAGCAGGCCCTTTCTTTGAGCTTTTAATGAGGTATTCTCTTTTTAAAAACATAGCAGCACCACAGTAAACACCTCTATTAGACAGGGATCAAGCTAATCGTTTGAAAAATGAATGTATTTCGAGTCCGTCGACCAAACAATCTACAATGTAGAGATGTCCCGGAGTGGGTTGAGAGCTTCATCCACTAACTGTGTTGCTGTTGAATTCTTTAAGAGTTCCCTGTGTCTAGACTAATGAAAAAGCAATTCCTCAATCATCAGTTGTGACCCACTAAGTGTGGGGTGTTATGCTCGTATTACTTTGTAACACTCTTAATCCTGGTGTGAAGGCTGCCGTTTCCCTGTTGGAACAATAAAATAGTGACAGAAATGTTGAGAAAGTGTGGATGACATGGACACAGTTGTACAGGTTGTAGACACGTCTTAAATCTGCATACCGCTCATTGTGAAAGAATGTTAACAGCTCACAGCAACCACCACTGTGGGCCCCGGACTGAACCCGGTAGAAGGTGGCGAGTTGTTTCCGATACCTGCTGGATTGGTTTGCTGTGGAGTGGGCGTGTCCTTTTGGGCCCGGATGGCGTTGGGCGCGGTGCTAGGAGCCAGTAGTGTTGTATCGTATATTGTGCTTTCCCTATCTTTGTGAAGCACAATTCACCAAACACGAAAAGTCTAACAATACCAAGGTCCACTGTTGGATAGAAAGGCAAGTCCACACACACACACACACACACACACACACACTGTAATGTATTACACATTCCCTGAGGACCGTTCGTGCATGTGCAAGTTTCTGTGTATCAATACTTGTGAGATGAGATGGCGGAGATGTCTTTCTGTGTGTGTGCGTGTGTGTTTGTATGCACATACATGTCCGTGTGTCTTGTGTGTGTGTATGGGGGGATATGTCTGTAGGGAGGGAGGCACAAATGAATGTGAAGTGAGTTGACAGGGGTGTGTGTGTGCGTGTGTGTGCAGGTGTGGTGACAAAAATGAGAAAGACAAGGAGGTGTGTGTGTGTGTGTGTGTGTGTGTGTGTGTGTGTGTGTGTGTGTGTGTGTGTGTGTGTGTGTGTGAGGTATCCCAGGATTAGCCCCAGGCAGGGTTATGGTAGGGTGAAGTCCACCGAGGCCAAGCTCCCGACGCTGGTATACCAGCAAGGAAGAAGGGCTTACTGTCGGTTTAACACCAAGTATCACACACACAGACACACAAACACACACACACACACACACACAATACCAGGGGCACACCCTGCTGCAGTGTGTATATGTGAGTATAGTGTGCCTGTGCGCACATACAGTGAGTATGTGAAGTGTGTGCGTGTGTGTGTGTGTGTGTAGATAGGGGAGGGGTGAGAGTTGGGGTTCACAGAGGCTACTTGTCACCTCAAACCCATTTGGGTAGGCTGGAGAACCGCCAGAGGGGTTTTTAATTTGTGGATTGGGGAAGGGGGGGGGTGGGCAGAGGGGATGTGAAGAGGGGGAAGGGATGGAGGATGGACGGAGCGATAGATAGATTTAACATGGTGATGGTCAGGGTATGTGCATATACACACGTTATATATACACGCTTTGAAGGCGCTTTACAACACGCTTATAAGGGACTTAGAACATCTTTAGAAGGCACATAAAACACGCTTTGAAGGCACTTAGAACACGCTTAGAAGGGACTTAGAACATGTTTAGAAGGCACTTAGAACACGCTTTGAAGGCACTTCTAACACACTGAGAAAGCACTTAGAACATGTTTAGAAGGCACTTAGAACATGTTTAGAAGGCACTTAGAACACGCTTTGAAGACACATAGAACACGTTTAGAAGGGACTTAGAACACACTTTGAAGGCACTTCTAACACACTGAGAAAGCACTTAGAACATGTTTAGAAGGCACTTAGAACATGTTTAGAAGGCACTTAGAACATGCTTAGAAGGCACTTATAAGACACTTAGAAGGCATTTAGAACATGCCTAGAAGGTACTTAGAACACGTTTTGAAGGCACTCAGAACACACTTTGAAGGCACTAAGAACACACTTTGAAGGCACTTAGAAGATGCTTTGAAATAATTTTGAACACGCTTAGAATGCGTTGTGTCAGGCTGCACAACCAGCTGAGCTCCCAGTAGACCACAAAACATTTAAAAACACTTCAATCACTTCATTCACTAGAACCTGTGCAATATTAATATCAATACACTGTGGAAATAACCATATTTATTCTGCCTGTGTGTATATATTATTGTATATATTATTCAGTTACCGTAGATATTCACTGTTTTATTTTCTGTTTATTGCCTATTGTTTATATCACTTGTTTTGATGTCTTGTGTGTACTTTACCCCTTTGCTGCTGTAATCATATACATTTCCCCACTGCGGGACTAATAAAGGATTATCTAATTTTATGTTGATATGCTACACATGTTTAGATTGGTTACTTTCTCCACAATTGAATTGCTTAGTTCATTTGAATGGTTTTTAAAAAGAAATGCGCTGCTCATATGTATCAATATGGAATGCAATGACCTATGACACATTTTGTCTTTACATTTGAGGAATTAAAGGCAAACCAGTCTTTTGAACACGGCACATTGTCAGGTCTACATGCCAGAGAGATAGATAGATAGATAGATAGATAGATAGATAGATAGATTGATTATTTATTCATCCATAGGGGGAAATGTGTTTGAACAATATATACAATACAATGGAAATAAAATAGCAGGGCAGGACATATTACATTTAAGAATTAAAATAATAAAGGAAATGAAAATTAAAAAAATTAAATTTAAATTAAAATGTCCTGCGTGCATTCATGTTCTCCTGCGGATGGACGCTACCGGTTTTAATAAACCGTTGTTCTCAGGTATTGCCCTCTGGACAATCTTTATATCTTTAAATTCATCAGTGCTTACAATGGCAAGATAAATCAACAACCATAATCTTATACAATATATTAAATGTTACGGCAGAGAAGAAGAAATAAAATATGTTTCTTTGACTCAAATCCTGATGGATAGAATAGCTGAGCAAGCTAGGGGGGAAAAATGAGAGAATCTGCGTGTTAATAGGCCATTAAAAGGATATTTGCCTCCAATTTCCATATAACAATACCTAATGTTTTCTCAGAGCAAGGGAGAGGAGGAAAGGAGGAGTGAGCATGTGGCGCACTGAGTGATGGAATGATATTGCTCCCTCTTTTTAGTTCATGCCGGGGTTACCTGCCCCGAAGGCAGGAGCCTTTGATTAGCTTTTTGTCTTACAGCGGAGAAAGCTCCGGCAAAGAGGGGAAACATAACTCAGGAAATGTACAGGCACCCGGTGAGAGAAAATAGCTTCGTCTCTGTGCCTCCTCTCTCCGAGGAGAGGAAAAACCCAACACTTCATTCACGGAAATGACAGTCAAGATGGCAAGATGGATTTTGTGGATTTCTCTGTTTGCCCCGTTGCTGGATTCGTGCCTGAGGGCAATTCCGCTGATGTCTCTATGTGTATGTGCGTTTGTAAGTCTATTTCCAGCACTCTAACTTCTTTCTGTCCTTGGAGTTAGTAGTATTTTGGCAGAAATAAACTAAACTGGTGCTGATATATTTTGTGACCTACCGATATTGCTTCATGGATGACAACTGAAAATACATGTTGACAAAACAGGTCAGGAGGAAGAGAGGTGGCTCAGATAGAGAAGGACCTCATGCTCTATGGGGTCAAAAGCACAGAGGCTAGAAAGAGAGGCGTTTGTGACCACTGGCTGAATGTCATTGGCCTGCCCACAGCTAACCGACCTCCTCCATGGCAACACGCTCTCACTCTGTAATAGAAATAATTTCCCTTCTTTTATATGATCAATATATTGTCTGATGGCACAAAGGCTTTAACATGGTTCTATGTCCATGAAACACTGACACTCCATTGAATCCTAAACAGATATTTGTGATGAAAACAATCTGTACAAAAAAAAAGTAACGACAAAACAATTTCCATTCAAGTCCATTTTTAAGTTGTGCAGCGGGTCAGTCCTCTCCGGCTCCGCCTCTCCTCTAACTGTGTCAATCTCGACTATCGTCAGGCCGCCTCTCGCTATTTGTTCTGGTCCGCGGCCGAGTACGAGTGCTATGTTCACAACTGGCCGAATTATTCACATCAGGAGTTGATCCGGAGTTCAAGTTGGCTTAAAAGTGTTGGCTTGTGAAAGTGCCAATAACTGATCTTGGGACAGCTGGGTGTAAAACGTGTATTTTTGATATACTTTTTTATAAATAACTTAATCTGAAAGTAACTTTTAATTTGTATCTTAAACCGTGGACATAATAGAACATTGATATAATGATGGTTAGATCATCTTCAATGGGAAAAGGACAATAGGTTTCTGCTCGAAATAACATACCCAAACTAAAAAGGGTGTATCTCTGGAACCACAAAGGCTATTTGGATAATTTTAGTGTTATAATAAAGGCAAACCATCTGTTCTTTTGTTCAGATGTGTAAATATAATTATATGTGTTACTGGTTAAGAGTAAATAAAGATGAAAGACAAGCAAAAGTTGAATTTCCAGGTTCGCCTAGAAAAAAAAGTTAACACACTATGGGACCAGTCTCTCTGCAAAGTTTGACTTTGAAAAAGTAAAGCAGAACAAAGTTAGAGAGGTTTTAGTACAGATTAATTAGGTCAAATGGGCATTTGGGCAATTTCAATGTTATCATGTACCAAGCCATATATTTCACTTGTATATTACTTATGGTGTTCAATACATCCAAATATAGCAGTCTTTTTTGTTTTTAAAGCCAAAGATAAGCAACATTTGTGACTGTAAGCGCTAAAGCGATTCATGTTGCTGTGTTCTTTGGCTCATATCTCAGAGATGCTTTGGTGCAGAGGGATTTTGAAAAGATATTTAGAATCTGCATGGAGTCCTCTTGCTTTTTTGGGCTTTTTCTGATAGCACCGAGCTACGGGTTGCTAGTTCCGGAGACGTGCTGAGTGGGCTGACTCCTGACAAAATGATGATTATGATATTTACATAATTCTTTCAGTTGGTGTTTGAGTTGTGTGGAAATGGCTTACTGATTCTTGTAGCCCAAGTTATCTTGTTTAATTTGATGTGTAACATCAATATATTTGCACATGTTTATTGTAAGGTTTTACACTATAATGTGTAAATCGCCACTTAAAAAAACGTGAGCCTCCACATTTCAGTTCATATCGGTCATTTGTTGTCATCGAGGAAAGCCAAAGTGAACAAAGATGGTCTTTTCCTCCATAGTCAGATTCGGTCAGAAACGAGTGGATGAAGACTTCGCTCCACTTCTGCGTGATGACTCGTATCAAAGAGCGGGGCCAATAACATACGCACTACGAAGCGCCTGACAATAACACAAGCAGACTAGCTCCATGAACACTCCATTTAATTCAGAATCAAAGCCGATGGTGCGAGGGAGAATGGCCGGCCAACCAGCGAGCCATCGGATTATCCTCTGAGAATTATTAAATTTGCCGGGTGATTCAATTAAATGTTTTTTTATGGTGGAATAAGGGCCGGTGTCAGTACACTTCCAGGCATGAGCGCAGGCCCTCGTCTGGAGTGTTGCCTCTGAAACGTTGAACCTCGCTCGTCTGATGCACTCTTGTGCTTTGGCACTCACAGGCGATTTAACTGCAGAGTGCACGTCTGTGTGTGTGTGTGTGTGTGTTGGGGGGGGGGGGGGCGGGGGGCATGCGTGTGTGTGGGGAAGGACGGAGCGTGGTGCTGCGAGAGTGACTGCACTCGTGCTGGAGAGGCGGGCCGAATTAGTGCCGCAACACACGTGGTCGCGGAGACAAACTGCAATCAAAGCAAGACGGGTTCAATCACACGGACGTAAAGATGTCTGCACACACTCGTAGTTACAATGTTGCCGTCATGCAACAGACCGCGTTCCTACACTCACACCGTCGACAGTGTGGAGTTCATTGTCATGCTGTTCATCTTTTGGAAACGGAAGTGCATGAACAAATAGCCAAAGATCAGTTGCCTCACCTTCAATATTGAAAGTAATTCAATGCTAGTAAATGTATTATAATTGATAGTGCTACACCTTTTGACACTTACATTTACATTCATTTAGCAGGCTCTTGAGTATGAAACAACGTACAATAGCAGCATTCGATTCAAACCAAAGCAGTTACCAAGAGCATGAAGTCGAGGCAAAAGGCATTCAAGTGATGGAATAGACGAGATGCATTGCTCTCGAATGAAGTAAAGTAACACCTGCTCACAGGAGGTTTGACCGGGATCCAGAGTGTTGTCCTTCCTAAATTGTCATCCTTCATCACGGAGGATGTTTCACACCTAAATAAACGCTCAGGGTTTGCCTCAGCTGGCAGAGATGGAAGGGAGCGCTACTGTCCTGGAATAGGAGGTATGTTTCAATGCTGGCTCAGTACATTAGCTTCCCTCAAAGCAGAGGTAAAGAGAGGTAAAGGGAGGTAAAGAGAGGTAAAGAGAGGTACAGAGAGGTAAAGGGAGGTAAAGAGAGGTACAGAGAGGTAAAGAAAGGTAAAGAGAGGTAAACAGAGGTAAACAGAGAGGTAAAGAGAGGTACAGAGAGGTAAAGAGAGGTACAGAGAGGTAAAGGGAGGTAAATAGAGGTAAAGAGAGGTACAGAGAGGTAAAGAGAGGTAAAGAGAGATAAAGAGAGGTAAAGAGAGGTACAGAGAGGTAAAGGGAGGTAAAGAGAGGTAAAGAAAGGTAAAGAGAGGTAAACTGTCAGGACTCAGCCAGCCGGACTCCCTCCTCAGCCCGTTCACACAGTGACACCCGGTACCTCAGAGCGCGCTGCCAGGGAGCTACGGGCTTGGAGGCGGGGACAAGCCAGGGGCGCTCCAACTCACACCTGAAGCCACTCAGCTCGACCCACGGCTGCAGCTCGTCAGCTCGTTGTATTCGGGGGGATAAAGATCAGGACTGTCTGTGTTGACGTTGCGAGTTCGTGCCATGATGTCCGTGGACTTTCCTCCTTGTGTCGTCACTGAACTTTCCCTCGTGTCTTTGCTGACTTTTTTGTGTGGAGTATTTTCTTGGATTTTTTGGGGTTTGATGTTCGATCACCCGTGGACTAAGGGGACACTTTGAGTTTTTTGTGTTTCTTTTCTAAGTGACTTGTTGTGCTCAATAAACTACGCCGTGTGTTCGGCTAGAACTAAACCTTGCTGTTGTCGTGCGCTTGGGGTCAGAGACAAACCATAACAGTACGAACTCGCCATGACGACCCCAGCCGACACAGAGAGTGGATTGTCCAGCTCTGTTCAGGTTGCCCTTAGTAGGCAGCTGCATCTGACCAACACCCACTCTCACCAGCTGGAGGCGGCCTCCATTGCCGTGCAGAACCTCCAAGCCCAGGTCCAGCCGCTCCACGCTTCTGTGGAGATCCTGACTCGTCAGCAGGCGGCATCGGCAGACCAACAAGCCGAGATCCTGCTACAGCTGCGGGCGTTGACGATGGCCCTCACCACCCAGCCGCTGAACCAGCCTGTGAACCCGCCCCCTGTGTATCCCTCTCCGGTTAACCCTGCGGTTTCCAACCCAGTACCACGGGAGCCTAGCCTCTCCAGCCCCCGACCGTTCGAGGGTGATTTTGAGACTTGTGCCACCTTCATCATGCAGTGTGAGTTGGTTTTCGCTCACCAGCCTAGCAGGTTCACCTCTGACACCGCTCGAGTCGCGTATGTGATTAACCTGCTCGCCGGCCGGGCAGCCCAGTGGGCTACCGCTTCCTGGGCCATGGGTGCCAGCTTCTGTCTCTCCTATAGGGAGTTTGTGGCAGAGCTACGTAAGGTGTTCCATCATCCAGCCAGTGGTCAGGACCCCGGTGCCCGGTTGAGCAGTATCCAACAGGGTGGTGGCAGAGTGGCGGACTACTCGGTGGAGTTCAGGTTGGCCGCTGCGGAGAGTGGGTGGAACGATCCTGCGCTTCGGGTCACCTTCCGGAGGGGGCTCAGCGAGGCGGTGAGAGACCAGCTAGCCACACGGGAGGAGTCCTCTTCCCTTGATGACCTCATCAACCTCGCCATCCGCATCGATGGACGCCTCTGTGAGAGGAGGCGGGAGCGAGTCCTCCGGGGATCCCTTCCCACCCCCCACAGACCCAGCACACAGGAGAGGACCCTCGCCGTAGCTCAACCTACTCCCCCTACTCCCGTCCTGCCCTCATCACAGACGACGACTGGCGAGGAACCCATGCAGCTGGGACGCATGCGCCTTAGCCCAACCGAACGGGAGGCCCGATTCAGGGCAGGCCTGTGTCTCTACTGTGGCCAGAAGGGACATCGCATCAGCGGCTGCCCCACCCGGCCAAAAGATTAGGCTCACCAGGACCTCGGGAGATCCTAGTGAGTCACCTTTCCTGTTCCCGTAGTCCTGCACCACCGAGCCGGCGGATTAGCGTCACCCTGGCCTGGGCGGATCAGCGGATTACAGTGGGGGCCCTCCTCGATTCTGGGGCGGATGAGTGTTTCCTGGACTCGGAGTTCGCTGCCCAGGCTAACATCCCTCTAGAAGCACTGGAGGAGCCCGTAGAGGCCTTTGCACTGGACAACCGCCATCTGGCCCGCATCACCCAGAGCACCCGTCCCATCTCCCTCACTGTGGCGGGAAACCATGTGGAGAACCGCAAGTTCTACCTGATCCAGTCCCCACTGGCCCCTGTGATCCTAGGGCACCCCTGGTTTGTACAGCATGAGCCACACATTGCCTGGTCCTCTGGGATGATACTGGAATGGAGTTCCTCCTGCCACGCCCAGTGTCTACAGGCAGCCCCCAGCCCGTTACCCCGACCAATCCCCAGTGTCCCTCCCCCGGACGTTTCCTCTATTCCTCCGGAGTACCACGATCTGGGAGAGGTTTTCAGCAAGACCCGGGCTCAGTCGCTCCCTCCACATAGGCCGTACGACTGTGCAATTGACCTCCGCCCTGGGGCTTCCCTTCCCAGCAGTCGGCTGTACAGCCTGTCTATTCCGGAGAAGGCTTCGATGGACGAGTACATATCGGAGTCAGTGGCAGCAGGGCTCATTCGGCCGTCGTCCTCCCCGGTGGCAGCGGGCTTCTTCTTCGTGAAGAAGAAGGATGGGGGCCTCCGACCCTGTATTGACTATCGCCAACTGAACGACATAACGGTCAAGAACAAGTACCCCCTCCCCCTCATGAGTTCCACCCTTGAGCCCCTCACCCAGGCTACCATCTTCACCAAGCTGGATCTCCGGAGTGCCTACCACCTGGTTCGAATCAGGAAGGGGGACGAGTGGAAGACCGCCTTCAAGACACCCCGAGGTCACTACGAGTACCGGGTAATGCCGTTCGGCCTTACCAACGCCCCGGCGGTATTCCAGGCGCTCATGAACGACGTGCTCCGCGACATGCTGGACGAGTTTGTGGTCGTTTACCTCGACGACATCCTGGTCTTCTCCAGGACCCTCGAGGATCATGTCCAGCACGTCCGCCGGGTGCTCAAGCGTCTCCTCCTTAACCGGCTCTTCGTCAAGGCTGAGAAGTGCCGATTCCACTCAACCTCTGTCGACTACTTGGGCTTCGTTGTGGAGAAGGGTCAGACTCGGGCCGACCCCCGCAAGATCCAGGCTGTGGTGGACTGGCCGAACCCCACGTCGCGAAAGGAGTTGCAGAGCTTCCTCGGGTTTGCCAACTTCTACCGGAGGTTCATCCGGAACTACAGTGTCGTGGCGGAACCTCTCACCAGGCTGACCTCTCCCTCCCAGCCGTTCATCTGGTCCCCAGCTACCGATGCCGC
The DNA here is from genome assembly GCF_009769545.1 of Cyclopterus lumpus. NCBI lineage: Eukaryota > Metazoa > Chordata > Actinopteri > Perciformes > Cyclopteridae > Cyclopterus > Cyclopterus lumpus. Next base: position 18,321,512 of record NC_046985.1, read on the forward strand.
GTTTCTGGCTCTCAAGAGGAGGTTCACCAGCGCCCCAGTTCTACTCCATCCCGACCCTAAGAGGCAGTTCATTGTGGAGGTGGATGCCTCCGACACCGGCTTGGGGGCGGTTCTTTCCCAACGAGCCGTGGCGGATCAGAAGGTTCATCCCTGTGCGTTCTTCTCTCGCCGGTTCCTTCCTGCTGAGGAGAACTACGACATCGGGAACCGGGAGTTGCTGGCAGTGGTAGCTGCTCTGGGGGAGTGGCGCCATTGGCTGGAGGGGGCTGAGCAGCCGTTCACCATCTGGACGGATCATAAGAACTTGACTTTCATCCGGGCGACCAAGCGTCTCAATGGTCGACAGGCTCGGTGGGCCGGCTTCCTCAGTCGGTTCGATTTTTCTCTGACCTATCGTCCCGGTTCCCGCAACATTAAGGCGGATGCCCTGTCCCGACTACACCAAGGGAGGAGCCTGACTGCTGAGGAGTCAGTTCCCATCATCCCCAAGGGCAAGGTGGTTGGCATGGTGGCCTGGGGCATCGAGACAGTCGTGAGACAGGCGTTGCGCTCCCATCCTGCTCCGAGTGGCGTGCCCCCACGCCGTCTGTTCGTTCCGGAGTCGGTCAGGTCCCGGGTGCTTCAGTGGGGACATGCTAGCCAGTTTGCCTGCCATCCTGGCGTCCACCGCACCTTCACCTTTCTGGCTCGCCGTTTCTGGTGGCCTACTATGAGGAACGAGGTAAAGGACTTTGTACTGGCCTGCCCCGTTTGAGCCCGCAGCAAGGCCTCTCACCGGGCTCCCGCAGGGCTACTGCAGCCCCTTCCAGTTCCTAGCCGTCCCTGGTCCCACGTGGCATTGGACTTTGTGTCTGGACTTCCGCCCTCCCAGGGGAAGACGGTGATACTAACGGTAGTGGACCGTTTCAGTAAAGGGGTGCACCTGGTGGCCCTCCCTAAACTCCCTTCGGCGTTGGAGACGGCGGACCTCCTGACGAGCCACGTGTTCCGGCTTCATGGTCTCCCCCAGGACGTCGTCTCGGACAGAGGACCCCAGTTCATCTCCCAGGTATGGCGAGCATTTTACAAGGGGTTGGGCGCCTCTGTCAGTCTTTCCTCTGGTTATCACCCACAGACAAACGGACAGACTGAGAGGATGAACCAGAGCGTGGAGTCTGCGCTCCGTTGTGTGGCAGCCAGGAGACCATCCTCCTGGAGTCGGTTCCTCCCCTGGGTCGAGTACGCCATCAACTCCCTGGTCAGCTCCGCCACCGGCCTCTCCCCCTTCGAGGCGTCTCTGGGTTACCAGCCGCCGCTCTTTCCTGCTCAGCAGTCGGAAGTGGCAGTTCCCTCCGTGCAGACCCATCTGAACAGGTGTCGTCGTATCTGGGAGGTCACCAGAGCCGCCTTACTCCGAGCGGCTGAACGTGGCAGCCGAGGAGCCAACCGTCGCCGGAACCCAGCGCCCGCATACCAACTGGGGCAGAAGGTTTGGCTGTCCTCCAAGGATCTTCCCCTGCAGTCAACCGCTAAGAAGCTGGATCCCCGGTTCGTTGGACCCTTTGAGATCACAAGGGTGCTCAGTCCTGCAGCGGTGAGGCTGAGACTTCCAACCTCCATGAGGATCCATCCAGTGTTCCATGTGTCGAGAATTAAACCTGTCTCCCACAGTCCCCTGATGCCTCCTGCCCCAGTTCCACCTCCCCCTAAGATCGTAGATGGGCACCCTCAGTGGAAGGTTCGCCGACTGATGGATGTTCGCCGACGAGGACGTGGGTACCAGTTTCTGGTGGACTGGGTGGGCTATGGTCCGGAGGAACGAAGCTGGGTGTCCCGCCAGCTCATCATGGACCCAGGACTGTTGACTGACTTTTATCAGGCCCATCCCGAGAAGCCTGGCAAGTCGCCAGGTGGCTCCCGTAGAGGGGGGGGTATTGTCAGGACTCAGCCAGCCGGACTCCCTCCTCAGCCCGTTCACACAGTGACACCCGGTACCTCAGAGCGCGCTGCCAGGGAGCTACGGGCTTGGAGGCGGGGACAAGCCAGGGGCGCTCCAACTCACACCTGAAGCCACTCAGCTCGACCCACGGCTGCAGCTCGTCAGCTCGTTGTATTCGGGGGGATAAAGATCAGGACTGTCTGTGTTGACGTTGCGAGTTCGTGCCATGATGTCCGTGGACTTTCCTCCTTGTGTCGTCACTGAACTTTCCCTCGTGTCTTTGCTGACTTTTTTGTGTGGAGTATTTTCTTGGATTTTTTGGGGTTTGATGTTCGATCACCCGTGGACTAAGGGGACACTTTGAGTTTTTTGTGTTTCTTTTCTAAGTGACTTGTTGTGCTCAATAAACTACGCCGTGTGTTCGGCTAGAACTAAACCTTGCTGTTGTCGTGCGCTTGGGGTCAGAGACAAACCATAACATAAACAGAGGTAAACAGAGAGGTAAAGAGAGGTACAGAGAGGTAAAGAGAAGTAAAGAGAGGTAAAGAGAGGTACAGAGAGGTACAGAGAGGTAAAGAGAAGTAAAGAGAGGTAAAGAGAGGTAAAGAGAGATAAAGAGAGGTAAAGAGAGGTACAGAGAGGTAAAGGGAGGTAAACAGAGGTAAAGAGAGGTACAGAGAGGTACAGAGAGGTAAAGGGAGGTAAAGAGAGGTAAAGAGAGGTAAAGAGAGGTAAAGAGAGGTACAGAGAGGTAAAGGGAGGTAAAGAGAGGTAAAGAGAGGTACAGAGAGGTAAAGAGAGGTACAGAGAGGTACAGAGAGGTAAAGGGAGGTAAAGAGAGGTACAGAGAGGTAAAGGGAGGTAAAGAGAGGTACAGAGAGGTAAATAGAGGTACAGAGAGGTAAAGAGAGGTAAAGAGAGATAAAGAGAGATAAAGAGAGGTAAAGAGAGGTACAGAGAGGTAAAGGGAGGTAAAGAGAGGTACAGAGAGGTAAAGAAAGGTAAAGAGAGGTAAAGAGAGGTACAGAGAGGTAAAGAGAAGTAAAGAGAGATAAAGAGAGGTACAGAGAGGTAAAGAGAAGTAAAGAGAGGTAAAGAGAGATAAAGAGAGGTAAAGAGAGGTACAGAGAGGTAAAGGGAGGTAAGGAGAGGTACAGAGAGGTAAAGATAGGTACAGAGAGGTAAAGAGAAGTAAAGAGAGGTAAAGAGAGGTAAAGAGAGATAAAGAGAGGTACAGAGAGGTAAAGAGAGGTAAAGAGAGGTAAAGAGAAGTAAAGAGAGGTAAAGAGAGGTAAAGAGAGATAAAGAGAGGTACAGAGAGGTACAGAGAGGTAAAGAGAGATAAAGAGAGGTAAGTTACCAAGGACGGAGCGTGGTGCTGCGAGAGTGACTGCACTCGTGCTGGAGAGGCGGGCCGAATTAGTGCCGCAACACACGTGGTCGCGGAGACAAACTGCAATCAAAGCAAGACGGGTTCAATCACACGGACGTAAAGATGTCTGCACACACTCGTAGTTACAATGTTGCCGTCATGAAACAGACCGCGTTCCTACACTCACACCGTCGACAGTGTGGAGTTCATTGTCATGCTGTTCATCTTTTGGAAACGGAAGTGCATGAACAAATAGCCAAAGATCAGTTGCCTCACCTTCAATATTGAAAGTAATTCAATGCTAGTAAATGTATTATAATTGATAGTGCTACACCTTTTGACACTTACATTTACATTCATTTAGCAGGCTCTTGAGTATGAAACAACGTACAATAGCAGCATTCGATTCAAACCAAAGCAGTTACCAAGAGCATGAAGTCGAGGCAAAAGGCATTCAAGTGATGGAATAGACGAGATGCATTGCTCTCGAATGAAGTAAAGTAACACCTGCTCACAGGAGGTTTGACCGGGATCCAGAGTGTTGTCCTTCCTAAATTGTCATCCTTCATCACGGAGGATGTTTCACACCTAAATAAACGCTCAGGGTTTGCACCAGCTGGCAGAGATGGAAGGGAGCGCTACTGTCCTGGAATAGGAGGTATGTTTCAATGCTGGCTCAGTACATTAGCTTCCCTCAAAGCAGAGGTAAAGAGAGGTAAAGGGAGGTAAAGAGAGGTAAAGAGAGGTACAGAGAGGTAAAGGGAGGTAAAGAGAGGTACAGAGAGGTAAAGGGAGGTAAATAGAGGTAAAGAGAGGTACAGAGAGGTAAAGAGAGGTAAAGAGAGGTAAAGAGAGGTACAGAGAGGTAAAGGGAGGTAAATAGAGGTAAAGAGAGGTACAGAGAGGTAAAGAGAGGTAAAGAGAGATAAAGAGAGGTAAAGAGAGGTACAGAGAGGTAAAGGGAGGTAAAGAGAGGTACAGAGAGGTAAAGAAAGGTAAAGAGAGGTAAACAGAGGTAAACAGAGAGGTAAAGAGAGGTACAGAGAGGTAAAGAGAAGTAAAGAGAGGTAAAGAGAGGTACAGAGAGGTAAAGAGAAGTAAAGAGAGGTAAAGAGAGGTAAAGAGAGATAAAGAGAGGTAAAGAGAGGTACACAGAGGTAAAGGGAGGTAAACAGAGGTAAAGAGAGGTACAGAGAGGTAAAGGGAGGTAAAGAGAGGTAAAGAGAGGTAAAGAGAGGTAAAGAGAGGTACAGAGAGGTAAAGGGAGGTAAAGAGAGGTAAAGAGAGGTAAAGAGAGGTAAAGAGAGGTACAGAGAGGTAAAGAGAGGTACAGAGAGGTACAGAGAGGTAAAGGGAGGTAAAGAGAGGTACAGAGAGGTAAAGGGAGGTAAAGAGAGGTACAGAGAGGTAAATAGAGGTAAAGAGAGGTACAGAGAGGTAAAGAGAGGTAAAGAGAGATAAAGAGAGATAAAGAGAGGTAAAGAGAGGTACAGAGAGGTAAAGGGAGGTAAAGAGAAGTACAGAGAGGTAAAGAGAGGTAAAGAGAGATAAAGAGAAGTAAAGAGTGGTAAAGAGAAGTAAAGAGAGGTAAAGAGAGGTAAAGAAAGGGAAAGAGAGGTAAACAGAGAGGTAAAAAGAAGTAAAGAGAGGTAAAGAGAGGTAAAGAGAAGTAAAGATAGGTAAAGAGATATAAAGAGAGGTAAAGAGGTAAATAGAGGTAAATAAAGATAAAGAGAGGTAAAGAAAGATAAAGAGAGGTAAAGAGAGGTAAAGAGAGGTAAAGAGAGATACAGAGAGGTAAACAGAGGTAAAGAGAAGTAAAGAGGGGTAAAGATAGATAAAGAGAGGTAAAGAGAGGTAAAGAGAAGTAAAGAGTGGTACAGAGAGGTAAACATAGGTAAAGATAAGTAAAGAGAGGTAATGAGAGGTTAACAGAGGTAAAGAGAGGTAAACAGGTATAGAGAGGTAAACAAAGGTAAAGAGAGGTAAAGAGAGGTAAAGAGAATTAAAGAGAGGTAAAGAGAGATAAACAGAAGTAAAGAGAGGTAAAGAGAGGTAAACAGAAGTAAAGAGAGGTAAAGAGAGGTAAACAGAGGTAAAAAGAATTAAAAAGAGGTAAAGAGAGGTAAAAAGAGGTAAAGTGAGGTAAAAAGAGGTAAACAGAGGTAAAGAGAGGTAAAGAGAAGTAAACATAGGTAAATAAAGGTAAACAGAGGTAAAGAGACATAAACACAGGTAAACAGAAGAAAAGAGAGGTAAACAGAGGTAAACAGGTAAACAGAGGTAAACAGGTAAATAGAGGTAAACAGAGGTAATTAGGTAAACAGGTAAACAGAGGTAAAGAGAGGTAAAGAGAGGTAAACAGAAGTAAAGAGATGTAAACAGAGGTAAACAGAGGTAAACAGTTAAACAGAGGTAAACAGGTAAAGAGAGGTAAACAGAGGTAAACAGGTAAACAGAGGTAAACAGGTAAAGAGAGGTAAACAGAAGTAAACAGAGGTAAACAGGTAAACAGAGGTAAACAGGTAAAGAGAGGTAAACAGAGGTAAAAATAATTAAAAAGAGGTAAAGAGAGGTAAAAAGAGGTAAAGTGAGGTAAACAGAGGTAAACAGAGGTAAAGAGAGGTAATGAGATGTAAACAGGTTGAGAGGTAATCAGAGGTATAGAGAAGTAAACAGAGGTAAAAAGAGGTAAACAGAGTTAAAGAGAGGTAAACAGAAGTAAACATAGGTAAATAAAGGTAAACAGAGGTAAAGAGACATAAACACAGGTAAACAGAAGAAAAGAGAGGTAAACAGGTAAACAGAGGTAAACAGGTAAACAGAGGTAAACAGAGGTAAACAGGTATAGAGAGGTAAACAGAGGTAAACAGAGGTAAACAGGTAAACAGAGGTAAACAGAGGTAAAGAGAGGTAATGAGATGTAATCAGAAGTAAAGAGATGTAAACAGAGGTAAACAGTTAAACAGAGGTAAACAGGTAAAGAGAGGTAAACAGAGGTAATCAGGTAAACAGAGGTAAACAGAGGTAAAGAGAGGTAATGAGATGTAAACAGAAGTAAAGAGATGTAAACAGAGGTAAAGAGAGGTAAAAAGAGATAAAGATATGTAAACAGAGGTAAAGAGATGTAAACAGAGGTACAGAGATGTAAACAGAGGTACAGAGAGGTTAAGAGATGTAAAGAGAGGTAAAGAGAGGTAAAGAGAGATAAAGAGAGGTAAAAATAGGTACAGAGAGGTAATGAGATGTAAACAGAAGTAAAGAGATGTAAACAGAGGTAAACAGGTAAAGAGAGGTAAACAGAGGTAAAGAGAGGTAGTGAGATGTAAACAGAAGTAAAGAGATGTAAACAGAGGTAAAGAGAAGTAAAGAGAGGTAAAGAGAGATAAAGAGAGGTAAAAAGAGGTAAAGAGAGGTTAAGAGAGGTAACGAGAGTTAAAGAGAGGTAAAGAGAGATAAAGAGATGTAAAGAGAGGTAAACAGAGGCAAAGTGAGGTTAAGAGAGGTAAACAGAGGTAAAGTGATGTAAACAGAGTTAAAGAGAGGTAAAAAGAGGTACAGAGAGGTTAAGAGATGTAAAGAGAGATAAAGAGAGGTAAACAGAGGTAAAGAGAGATAAACAGCAGGCAGGTTGTTGTTGACTGTCAGTCCTTTATAATTACATGTTGGTGCCATACATTGTCAATTAATTCTAATGAATGAGACTTGCTTTTTTCTGCTCTTAGTTTAAGGCAATGAATCAAAAAGAAATCTGAGCTTTAAAATAACTGAAATCAAGCATTCCTTCTAATCAGTGACCATAAGCAGATCATTCATCACCAGAAGGAGAGTGAATACCCACATTTTAATTTATAAGCAGTCACCTGGTCTGCAGCTATTTTTGCGAAACCTTGAATAGCAAAGTTCCATAATTGTTCAATGAGTTACAGTCTAATGAGGGCCTCTCAGAATTGGGCTGAATGATTGCCTTAAATAATAATAATCCAAGTTGTTAATGCACTGCTGGTGATTAATAGGAGTTGACAAGAAACTGATTCTGGAGAAATGTAGCAGAAAATGTGATTTAAATACAAAGAAGCTTTATGTTTTACATTAAGCAATGTGTCCTGATGAGAAAACAGTGGAGAAAGCAGTTGAGGAGAAAGTGGAGGAGACAGTGGAGAAAACAGAAAAGAAAACAATGGAGGAGACATTGGAGGAAACAGGGGAGGAGACAGTGGAGAAAACAGAAAAGAAAACAGTGGATGAGACATTGGAGGAGACAGGGGAGGAGACAATGGAGGAAACAGGGGAGGAGACAGAAGAGAAAACAGTGGAGAAAACAATGGAAGAGACATTGGAGGAAACAGGGGAGGAGACAGTGGAGGAAACTGTTAGAGCCATATATGGAGGGGACATTGGAGGAGATAGTGGAGAAAACAGTAGAGTAAACAGTGGAGGAGACAGTGGAGAAAACAGTAGAGGAAACACTGGAGAAAACCGTAGAGGAAACAGTGGAGAAAACAGTAGAGGAATCTATGGAGAAAACCGTGGAGAAGACAGTGGAGGAGACAGCTTTAAACGATGTGTGGAGGTAAATTATGCACAAGTACATTGAAATTGTGTTGATTTTGGCGGCCCCTGTGGTTGAACATTGTTGTGTGAGCACCAGATTCCCTTAGAAATCCTTTAATTTGACCGTCTGCCCCTCAGTCCTGGTCCTGGTTCTCCCGTTGCCTCCCTTCCCTCCTGGAAATATATCGGAGGACCAGAGAGGTGAGAAGCTCTGCTTGATGCCAGAAGACGGAAGATTCTGCTTGACAGTGAGCTCTCCTACACCCCCCCCCCCCCCCACCCCCCCACCCCCCCCACCCCAAACCGCCACCTGGATTCCAGACTGTAGGTGGAAGATCTGGGTCAGTCCGTGGGGGGGCTGGAGTCTGAACTGCTGGTCAACCTGCATGATTTCATCAGTTTTTCTGCATAATCTGACCTGATGGCACTGAAGACAAGCATTACGAATTACAATGATGAATACAGTAAATATAATGCAATTATAAGTCATGTAATGATTGGGAAAAAGAATCGATAGAAAATAAATAAAGGTCATTTTAAGTTGATGAGAAGATGAAGTGTTCCTCTGTGTGAGAGAACCTTGGTGTAACAATGACATGCAGACAGAAACTAGCTGCAGCAGCTGAGCTGTTGTTTTTTTGCAGCTGACAATAGGAACAATATCACAGAAATATACTGAAGATCTTCCAGCAAGCACAATGAAATCCAATTATAGGGGAGTCATGATGCTTTTGTGAGCGAGCGCTTGCATCGCCATGTCTGCTCAGCTCTGTGTTTTGTATGTGTGTGTGTGTGTGCGTGTGTGTGTGTGTATGTGTGTGTGCCCACTTTCCTTCCAATCCAACAGTGGACCTACACTCCCTTTTTTGGCGAATTTGTAATGATCCCTGTTGGTCATGCTTTAAAATCAAGCTAAACTCAGGTCTAAAACCCTCTGCTGTGTTGTTCTCACATTTTAGCCAAGAGGCGACTCAGATGTTCAGCGCTGCCCCCACTGGCAGGAGCAGGGACTTTAACGACCCCCCCCCCCCCCTGCTGTTTCCTTTTTAACGCTCAACAGCGGAATAGCCTGCGAGTGGCTGTTGAACAGGCTACTTAATGAATAAATAAGTCTCTCGAATCATGATTTGTTTTTTGTTTTTTGTTTAAAGGCTCAGCTTGAGGGGATATGACTAAACACAGTGTTGAGCTTGAAACGTAGGTAAAGGGCTATGCAGAAGGCAGCAGAGTAATAGGTAGTTGAGAATCTACAATAAAAGGGAGAAAGAAAAAACAGGTTTGATTTTGACTAGATCAATAAAATGTGTTTGTTGATGCGCATTCCAGTTATACAGGTCCACCCTTCGGCTGTTTGGGACAACTGGTGTCCACTGTCGGCCGGCACACCAAGACGCAGGATCCCTCTCGGACAGCACGGAGCAACGTGTATGAGAAGAAGAAACAAGCACAATTAGTAATAGTTGTGAAAAATGAAAAATATTATTCAAAAGTAAATGATTCGACACTTGTAATTGTCTATTTGTCACACAATTTAAAAGCTCATCTTTTTTCAGCTTGACCCTCTATAACAGTTGTTCTTTCGATTTAGCTCAATTCTGGAATGAGAGGTTAAATTAGTTTGTTGATCACAACAGATTTGAAGGCTACAATTCTCTACACTTTTCTAAAATGTTCTACATCCCTTTTGCATATGGCTTACTGATCATCACTGAATAGTATATTCTTTATGACATTCAAATGCTTCTTTCAGCTTTTGAGCCCTTACATCGATTTGATTATCACAATCCGTCAGACATTCATGTTTATCCCATACATATCTATGAATGTCTGGGTCGCCTGCTAAATTGGCCACAATGGCAGGTGATGGTAAAGTAGGAGTTACTGTGGACCAATGAAGTCTGGAAGCATATATGGAGTTCACCCACAGCACACTTGTTACCATTTGTGAACATGGAGGGACCCCTCGACAGAGGATACATTGTACGGGGAGAGGGATACGTGGTGGAGGTGGTAGGGAAAGACATAACATGGTCTTACAATGGAAGAGTACTGCCTAATGTCAACACATCCACAGTATCATCAATTGTGAAAATATTCCGTAGGGACCAGAGAAACATGTACTTGTTAATTACAGTTACAGCATTTCATTCACAAGGTAAATACACGTCTCAAAATTACACTGCAGTGCAAGCTATGTATGTCACGACGCACAAAACAGAGGTAACAAGTAATAATCCTTTACTGAGTGTCCAGCAGGAACAGAGGAACAAACTAATAAACACTGGGGAACTTGGTTAGAAAACACAAGACAATCTGGCAGAGGACAAGTGAGGGGACCTAAGTAGTGAGTGACTAACGAGGGAATGGGCTGCAGGTGACATGGGCTTGAGAACCAGGTGAAGGGAATGGTGAGAGATGATCAGGTGTGAAGCAAGATCTGGAATGACATCAGAGTTAGTAAACAGACAGACCAAATGAAAACAACTATTAGAAGAAAGAAGGTGTGGAGCTGAACTGTTACATTGTACTACAGTACAATGTGCATACAATATACTGTCTATAACGTGCTATATTTGTATATCTGGTGGCAAAGCAGCAGTATTCAGCCAGCAGCAGGTACGGACATTTGCAACATGGTCATAGCCAAAAAGAGAAAGCCAAGTAATAAATAAATGACACAAATTAAAACAAATTACAATTCTATCAGCCTCTCCACTATAGACGGAGTTTTGAACACAAATAAAAATGAATTTGAAACAGCTCCCCGAGGTGCTATTTTAGAGGAGCAGTAATGTGAGTGAAGGAGCTGCGGTGCACATGCTATATTATACAGGAAGTTACTGGACTGCAATGATGCCTGTTTTGAAGTTCCCATACAGGAAAAAAAAAAAAAAAAACTAAATTCTTTTTTTCTGTGTTATTATAGAGAAAAATGGACGTGGATGGACAAGGAAGGCTGCATTCTTGTTTTTGTGGAGGATGCTGGCTTTCAATCTGGCCAAATGCCAGGGACGAGCCACACAAGATACAGCAGGACGACTGTATGTTGACATTAGTTTATTGAAATAGTATAATAGGGTTTTCTTTCGCACACGTTAATGTTGCTCGCCCAATAATATATAATCTCTAGAAATGACTCCTCTATAATGTCTAGTGCTGGCTTCCTCGAGTTCTCTCTAACAAGGGAATGTAAAGAGCGTCAGGCTGTAGATTCACCACTCACACTGAACTGGTGGCCAGTTGGCCAAAGAGAATCCATCTCAAACGCCAATGGCTTCCGTCTCCAATGATGAGGTCAGTGAACAAATTAAGAAGCTTTTCATTACAGTCTATTTTGTTGCCAAGGAAGAATTGCCCATGTTAATTCCAACTACTTCAAACCAATGGAGTGGATTTGGAAACCATCTACAACATGACAGAAGACCTGGCAGAGAAGCTGAAACGTGCCTGGTTCTTCTCGCTGTCGTCGGGTTACGGTGTGAGCCGCTTCACTAAAGATTAGGAGCTAGCGTAGGCTATGTCACGGGGGAGATGGGACTCCAGTAAACCACTTTGTGGACGTGGTCTTCTTGGAACATGCCCGCAGCCAAGGGTTCCAGGATGTCATAATTCAGGGGCTGAATGCTGAGATAGTGGGATCTGGGTGTCACGGCACAGCCGTGACGTTGGGTGTCCACAATCGCATTGCAGCCAAGCTTTAGCAGCTTTTCCCATCATTCATTCACACCTGGTGAGCGGCACACAGGCTGGAGTTGTCAGTTCTGGACAGTGTCAAATCCGTCCCTGCCTCTCAGTGGCATTACCCCTCTTTTTCTGCAAAAGGCCTCCGGCGAGCTCAATGAGGTCGGGAGAGCCGTGAGCATTAAAGCACTCAAGCCAGGAAAAACCTAAATGGGACCAGATAGCCGCCTCGTACGTCCTAACGACCAAGTCATTTTGAAAACCGTGCCAGTGAGCCAAATGACGGGGAGGCCAGTGGGGCCGTGAAGGGCAGAGAGCCAGGTCCATTCCTCTCACCGGCTATGCCGCTAATGACCAGGTGTAGTCCCATCACAATGGTAATGCCCCTCTCAGCGGGGAATCAAATGGCCCTCTGTCAGACGAGCTCTGTCACTGACCCCTCACAGGAGGCTCACCACATTCATCAGTCACATCAATAGTCTTTTTTTTCTTCTTTTTTTCCCCCATACCTGGATCAAAATGAAATCTGAGCATCTCACAGTCCGAGGTGTGGGGGTGGGGGGCTCATACTGTAGTCATGATGCATCACCGTTTTGATACAATGACAGTAATGACCATTTGAAATATGATAATTGACAAGTGTGTCGGGACAAAACCCCGGTGTTGAGGCCGTGCTGATGTTGGTATCACAGGTTTCAGTTCCCTTGTGTCAAGGATTTGAATTGAAAGTACAGGCGGGAGGGAGGTGCAGGGAGGAGACACAATAAAAGAAAAGAGGGAGAAACGGAGAAGGCGGACTGGAGTGGCAGCCGAAAGCCGGAATGCTTCACTTCAGATTGACACTTCAGTGAAGGCGAGCGAGCAAGTTAGAGAGACAGGACCAGGACGAAGGGGGGGGACTTTTAAAATAGTATCCTTAGGCGAGGAACAGAGTTAAGTGTTCCCTTGCAGTCTTCAGTGTGGAAATGAATGGTTGACTCTCCTTGAAAAACTGAGTTGCTATGACAACCGGCCCTTTTCTCCATTTCTCTTTGTCCCCCACACCCCCATCCCTCTGTCACACACACACACACACACACACAGGTAGAGTGAGTGCAGCAGTAACACTATGAGTAGAAGGATCAGGCATACGGAGGTTTTAACATTCATGCCAGATTGAAGTCCAACTGATATTAATAGACATATGCCATGTAAATCACATGAAAATAAAATAAAATCTGAAACCGAAAGGTTAATTTTATAGAATAACGTGAGGTATCCGCCTCATTTCGACACAGCGTGGTATCAGAGTCTGAGCGGTCGGTCCCACGGAGGCAGCCGGCAGCACAGACAACATACCTGCTGATGTCACGTGGGTCTCGTTAGATGCTGCTGTGGTTATTACTACAAAAAAACCTTCAAAAGACCCTTTTTAAAATGTTGTAGAGGAATACTGAGTGCAACCACAGCCTGCATCAAACACAGCACAATTAGTCTCTGTAATGTCACCCACAGGTTTCCGAGGAGCCCCGGCGGCCCCGGCTGACGCAGCAGAGGAGACAGATAGCAGCTGGCGACCACCCCTGTCACTCAAAGCATCCATGCTCATAATTATGCATAACATACGCCTTAATATCACCAGGCTGTAAATATGTTCGGCATAAAAACAGTGAGGTCTGTGGGGATTGACTCACTTTCAGAGTAAGCCTCAAGAGGCCATTTGAGGAACTGCAGTTTGTGTCTATTTTACAGGCAGTTGCATCTTAAATGCTGTTAATCCAAATATGTTATCCTCCTCGAAACACATGAACAAGCATGCCGACGGCAGAAAATGTTTTATTTATTCTACTTATTGCAGCGCACTCGTTTTGGCGTCAATGTGGCGTTATTTATTTTTGCAGCAAGGGATGGACGAGGCTCTCAAGTTCCACGACTGTACACACACAAGTTGAACCAACTGTGCAGCCACACACCTGTCCTGTGACATGGACACTCACGTCGCCATGGGGATCATTCCCTTCCCCATCCATCTGCTATGATGTAAGAGTAGAACTAACCTATCCGAAGGGATCTTCATGCCGTGAATGATGTCATATTGCATATGAGCTTAACGACTTTGGTTGAAAGAGGAAATTAACTAAAACCCTTACAAATGTTGGGCTTGCCTTAATGGAGGATACCCTGGTCGTTAGTATTATTTGGACCAGAAAGCATTGAACGAGGTCAGCTGCTGATTATAGGATGTAGCTTATTTCTCTAAGAAAAGAAGTGAAATACTTGAGCAGCTCTGTCGGTGCGGTCCGGCACGTCGGCTTTAATGAGCTGAGAGAGCGAACGGCGCATCAATGAAATCAATCGAAATCAAATCAAAAGAATTAACACGTTGACGTCTCGGACTCATTTGCTTTCCGACATTCTCCCTGCATGTAATTATGCGGCTCAGATATGCAAGTCGGATCTGATTAATGCACGGCGGCTGGACGCTCCCGGCCTCGGTTTAGCCTTCAGAGGGCGAGGTGCCTCCAGATCCTCTCTGACCAGGTGGAAGACGGTGACTGGGACGGCTGCTGGTTTTGCTGGGACTGCTGGGAATGGACTGGAAGGTGACGGCTCTCCCGGAGATCATGGGGCATTTAGACAAACGAGCTTTCAAATACAAGGTCCGGTGGAGGTGGTGCAGTTGAGGAACATTGGGGTGGAGGAAGAACACATGAACAGTTATTCATTTTGAAATACAGCCGGCATGAATTCCACGTTACAGTTCTAAATCAGGTGAAAATACACTTTCATGCAACAGCAAGCCGCACATTACAATCAGCCAGTCAGAGAGACTGAAGGGTTCTGGGTGCAGAGGTCTGCTGCCGCTTGTGCTGGTGAAGTTACATTTTCACGAGGTGTTTTTCTTGTTTTTCCCAAAATGTGTAATCACATTATGGTGGAGTAATGTCTTGTTTTTACCGGCGACACCGGAAAAAAGAACAGCAATTCAGTCGAGGAAGTTCAGATTCATAATGATGTGCACTCTTATCAGCAAATTACACAGTTGATTCACTGGTTAATCCTGTGTAGCAGAAGCAGAATGTAGGCAAAAAATAACCACACTTCTTCAACGCAAATTCTCTGTGTCTGTAAAATGAATTATGACGCAAATTACAGGACTGCCTGGGTCAAATTGGACGTACTTATCCTGGATGTGTGCTGCATTGGACATATTTTCTGATGTGGGGACATTGACTACATTTACATGCACACTCAGATTCCGCTATTATTCCGAATATGACAATATTCCGAATCTCATGTAAACAACATTATTCACTTTGGATATTCTGATTTTGGCCTTATTCCGAATGGAGCATTTTCCAATGAAGATATCTGTGATGTGCAGATGTCATTCTGGTGTTAGCAGCATTCTTTGGACATGTACACAGCTCATTCAGAATAGGGTTTGTTTTTTTAACGCCTCTTTGAGTCACAAGACCTCTTTCCTGTGCGTTGAACATGAACCAACCATAGCCAACAGTTTGCAAAGCTACAGTAGAGAAACACACCCACTCCGAAGCATGATGAAGGACTTGGATGTCATGATCCATACTAGAGGGTGGTTGAAGAAATGAAGGAGGGAGGCTGTGTTCACACGGTCCAACAAGCCACACAAACAATGCAAAATGGCACAAGCAGCTTTACTTCCTCCTGTCGTGACGTTATAAGCGACACGATCGACCCGTCAAACACGGCCGAGAATGGACTGGACGTGGGATGAGGCATGGGGTGCTTTACGGTAATCAGAATATACACTGCTGCGTTTACACGGGAATACTAGTGGAAAATACACATATTGTGCTCTTAATAGGAATATGATGAATATGACTGAAGGGGTGAGGTTTTTTCAAAGTAACACATCACAGGAATCTATGGCTATGGAACACAGTTGGCTGTGGAGTGGCAGTTTGGCGGCAGCCCGGGTGTGTGTGGCGCAGGTGGCTGCACCACCTTGTCCTTGTCACAGCCGGAGGTGCTCGGGTTGAGTTTGAGGGCTTTTTTGGGAGGCAGCCCAAAGACTTTTGGGAGCCCCATGAGAGCACATCCGAGCCCAGCCAGGAAACGTCTGGCGGCTGCAGCAATCCCTCCGTGCTCTGCTTGGCCTGTCGCTGATCCATCCTTCCATGAATGACTCTCTTTCAACTGCCGCCGCCTCATTCCCCCTCACTCCGCCCGGGCCCTCTCATCCAAATGCTCGGCCACACTCCCCCCCCCCTTCGGCCCGGTGGCATCATCTGCCTCAGTGCCACTTGGCAACGCCCTGCGCGATTTGTGGTTTGGCAAACATTTAACTGAATGTATCCCATTCCAAATCTAGGATTACATCCTGCTGTTTCAATATTTGGGCGCCTCTGAGACAACGGGTCAAGTTGGCCAAATCCCCCTCCTTCTGAGAAGAGCTCAGAGCAGGGACTCTACGTGAACCCAAGGAAGGGCAGCGCAGGGACGACGGAGGAACAGGTCCAGTAATTCAGATTGTGGTTTGCACGATTTGCAGCAGGTTATGTCAATAACACTTTGGACATTAAGGAAGACTTCCTCCTGCAGTCAAAGGAGAAGGATGAAAACATCTGGATGTGAATGCATATTTAAGCTACACATTTTCTAACATGTCACCTGGTTGGTATCATTCATCTATGGATGGATGATCTATGATGGATCTGCGGTCTCTGGAGAATCACACATTTATGCCAGTTCTGCATTTTCACATGGAAGAATGACTGAATATTGAATGGTAGTTGTTTTATGGTTTGTTTCCTCTGATGGTGGAAATTCATTTGAAGATACTTTTCCTTCAGAGCAGTATATTAAAATACTATTACCGCCGTTTTTTTACAACCATTTATTTTTTGGGAACAGATCTTTAGTTAATGCAGACAAAACAGATAATTATCAGTAAAAATATTGTTAAATGTTTTAACATTTCTATTTCCCCACACGCTCTCTCGCTCACGGCATCCCCTTTAAGGAAATAGATTGTACAACGTGTCATATCTTTGCTCCTATGTGATTTATCTATAATTTATATTTCATTGCCTATAAATAAAGCATTTCATTTTCAAGGCGGGTTTCAGACATTTTTATATTTAATAGGAAGGCTCCTCTGGTGTCATAGAAATATAAGATGCTCTGTAAAAAAGGCTTTATGCCTTATAATGTCACCCAATAAAAGGGGAAGATGTCCTTCTGACTATGAAAATGTAATACTACACATTTACAGGTGGTAAATAGTGACTGGAAGCAGCACACTTATTTACTGTGCCTATAGATGGCTATATGAACTGAACAATATTCATCAGTTTTTTGAAAGCTTTTTAAACAGATAATCTGATTTCAAAGCATAAATGATAACCGTGTGAAAGTGAAAATATCTGTGTAACATGGACACATGTTCGTTCGTTCATCAGGTGTCTCATTTCTTAATTATTCCACCGTTTCATATCATACTCCCCACCCCCAAATCCTGATAGTAGTGTTAGTGATAAGATTACATACTTCACACACATGGACATATATTTTACTGTTTACATCTTTTATACATAAATACTAAATACAATATGTGACGGAGACATATTAAAAGCAGTATGAAGCATGCAAACGTGTTCTGGTAGAGACCCGGAACACAAGGATGGACCTGTGCATGAGAATAATGTGTCCCCTTCAAGGGGTGCGTTTGTTTGACTCTTTCTTTGCAGAAATATGATCTCCGTCCACAGTCGGAGGCCTATCACAGAGCAGGAAATGAGAAAGACAAGCGGCCGCAGACGACGTGAAACAGAGTCTGTAGAAAAGTCCATAGCTTCCCTTTTCCCTTCGAGACCGGGTGGAACATTCAGTATCAACACTGATCCACTTCCATCAGCACGGTCTGTTATCGCGGCCTTCAGAGAGAGACGGCTCGCCCCTTCTCAAATCAAAATCCCCTCTCTCGTCTTGAAAATCAATATTGATAATTTTACAAGATCAGGACAAATCCGCTGCGATGCTGCCGTTATTATCACAATAAAAACATCACAGACAGGTATTTGCTGTGGAGCCTCCACTGATTAAAGGTCCTGTTTTTCTCCTTATCTCTCCCTTCCTTTCCTTTCCTCCCCTCTCTCTCTCTTAATTCCCACTTTCTCCTCCGAGCCATAGAATAAGCCCCGCTGTAAAATAGGTTATAAATGCCCTGCTTCTTAATATCACCGGCTGGTTTTAAGTAATGACATAAATAAAAAGGGCCTATTGTATGAAGGAGTTTCACAGGGGCGGGTGGAGTCAAACACACCCAATAGGACAGTGGTTCTCAAATGGGGGTAGGTGAGGGCACTTTAAAAAAAAGAAGAAGTAAATCCTTTAAAAATTGTTATTTAATAAATATTCAATAAAATATAAGTCTAGGTTCATAAACTGAATTGTATATATTCTAAATTAAATCAGACACGGATAGAAAAATGCTTCTTTTCCACCCAAAATGCTTTGCACCGCCAGGATACCCAATGGACTTTATTCACAAGAGCCCCTCGTCTGTCCTTTCAGTGCTTTGTTGGGTCTGCAAATTATGATTCTGCCTCTAATTCTGATTTCATACATTGTATAAACCGCGCTCTTACATTCCCCTTCCCTTTAAACTCTGCATGCCGCATGTTAGGAGCTGTATATGTTTTGATCAGTGCAGTGTGAATTACTGCTGTTAGTAATCCTTCATCATCATGTGGATTATAACGTTTTTACAAGTTATTCAGCTGCTGTCCGCAGGGCAGATCCACGGGCGCACGGGGGGGAACGCCGGATTTAGACATGTTTAAACTGAACACCCAGAGGCATTAAGTATTTAAAGGATCATTCGGTTCAAAATGAAGACTGGTCAAAATAGGTGCCGCTTAAAATGTAGACCGTCTACTCCACCGACGTGTGTGTGTGTGTGTGTGTGTGTGTGTGTGTGTTTGATCCACAATGCCTATACTTCATGTGGCTAATAAAATGATGTCAAACCCTTTATGACTCCCACATTGTCAACAGCAGCACATCGACAGCCTCACTCGTTCCGTTCTGACCTTTCACAATAAAAGGCCCTCGACTCATACATCGCATCGTGAGGCAGCTCCATAAAAGCTGAATGCGAATACACCGTGAAACTTCATTTCAAGACGTGTACAAAAAGAAATAGAGACAGATGTCTGAGTAGCGTTCGGGTAGTGTAATCCACGTGATCATGAACGAGGTAAAGACCGAAAGAGCTCGCACAGGGTGAGTTGGGAGGTAGATGTGCATGGGTCCAGCACAGACCCTGTATACATATCTGATAGTAACAGTTTCTAATAGTCGAGGCACTATTTTAATTATTAAACCTGGGGTCAAAATCCTTATGAAAAAAGCTAGTTTGTTAGCTAAGTTTTTTTTTAAATCCAAGCGCTCTGCCTGACTGTACGGCTGAAGGATGAGAGAGGAGCACAGTATGGGAAATGGACTTGGACTTGTATAGTGCTTTTTCTAGTAATACTCAAAACACAAGATGTTTATTCACCCACTCAAAACCCATTAATAAACTGATTCCAGGGGCTACCGGCCCATCAGGACACCAACTAACCTAACATTCACACACTGAAGGCACAGCTACAGCAACCTGGGGTTAAGTACAAGGACACATGGACATGTACGAACAGAGCTGAGGATGGAACCGCCGGTCCTTTGATTGAAGGAAGACCCATTCATTATCTTGTCTGTCTATCTCTTTGGCAGGTTGGGAACAAGACAGGCAGGTATAGGCCAGCTAATCATTGGCTTCTTACTGCCATACCGGATTTACATTCCATTTATTGATGTCTGTCAGGCACACACACACACACACACACACACACACACACACACACACACACACACACACACTTTACATAATACTACTTTATATTTTTACTTTAAAAAAAGCAACAATTGTGCATGACTTTCTGGTTCTCTGAAATATATGTAAATATGTTTAAAGCTCATGTTGTTGTTTCCCGTGACCCTCTGAAAGCTTCTCTCGACCCTCTTCGGGTCTCAACTCTGCCATTTGAGAAGCACTACATTAGACCAACCGGGCTGTCATGTCCTCCTGAATCTCGTTATCTCCACGCAGAGACCTTGGCTAACAGGAACCTAACGACTACTCCTTAACGACACGTCTCCATGGAGATAACCAGACATCACCTGGAAACCATGACTGCAGCGCCTGATGGCCTGAAGGACAATTTAAGGCCATTTAATGTCTATACAATCACACACTCTGTGTCTTCCGGGTTACACACATTCTTGAAGGCTTGCCCCCCCCACCCACACACACACACATATCCCTCCACTCTCTTGCCTCTGAGGTAATGGCCGCACACTTTGCAGTGCAGACAGCCACAATTGGGACTATTTCTGTCGTCTGATATTAAAGAGTAATCTGCAGAAATGAACGGCGCCGTGTCTTTGCGGTTCATCCTGTCATTTCCCTCTTTCGCTGTAATTGAGAGGTGGCACTCAGTCATGTGTTAAACATGCTCAGCAGGCCTCATTCTTTTCCAAAAAAAACACAGGAAAAACGACAGTGAAAGGCCAACATTGTGTCAGTGTCTGGGGACAAATTGGTTCTTCTCAATCCATGAAAAGTTGATTTTGGAGGGCAAGTGGACGCTTCCATTATCCAGAGTGCAGTGAAACTTGTGACCTGTCAAAGTGGGAGCCCCTTCTATCATTCACAGTGCCTCCCAAACATGTTGAATGTAGCTCTGTGTGGTCGGAAGACGTGGCAGAATTAGTGCTGAGGAAACAACGCATTTAAACAAATACGTACTGGCACTAAGCGTGCATGTTTAGCCGGCGTGCCATATTAATCTGTAGCATTGCAAACGCATAGGCTTGAATAGCATGCTGTATTAGTGACGTCAACATCTTATGGTTTAATCAAGACGGACAAGTATTGTTCATGTTCAGTTGATTTAATCCGGAGTTCTGTTGTTTCAGCTGTGCTCTGCATGCTCTCCAGGTGTTAAATCATGGATGCATAAGAAGATTGAGGCAGTGCAGTGAAATTTGCTCAATGGTGCATTAAGATAAAGAAAGTGTGTCTTCCCGAGTATAAGATTCAGATGCAATTGCCTGAATCTTCAGCTCCCATGAGCCCAGAGAGCGGGCCTGTGGCGTTAGATCAGATAGATTTAGTAAAGAAGTAGAATTATGGAAGTAAAGCAGTACATATACATAGTTGAGTAAAGTACAAGTACAGAATAACAACAACAACAAAAAGCCCAGGATAGTTAGCATTTGCTATTTTAATATGGTATTCTAAACAAACAAATAGAAAGCATGGTAAGAAATGCAGAAGGTGTAAATAAGACAAATCATTTACAATATTATAATATAGTAGATTCATATGAATAAGATGAATTAAAACTAGCTCACTCAAGCTAAATTCCACATGAAGGTGTTAACAAGTTAGAAGAGTTGTGTGTTTTTATTTTTTATGAAACTATATTCCACCCATGCAATGAGACCTTCACGAAAAATAATATTATTAACAGTGTTAATAACTTAACACTGTTAATTAACAACTCCTTCAGGCTACTATCTGCTGGTTCACGGAAATATCATAAAAAGGTGTGTGAAGGAGACCTATGTTTGGTAAATTGTCAGGTCGTGCCCTCATGCTGTCCACACCTCACTGAGATCTGGGGTACATCCCAAGTCCCTCACATCCGAGGAGAGAGGAAAGGAGGAAATATGTTGTAGGAGATAGGAGACGTCCTTCCCTCAGTATGGTCACGTGAGGCGACGTCTGCTTCTGGTGACGCCTGGAGCTGCTGACATGGGAGAAGTACCCCTTGATGGCTTTCTGCCACAGAGGGTCTTATTCCAGTTCAAAGCATGGTATGGTATTAAACCTGAGCAAGTGGGCTACCCGAGACCGGGGAGGGTTCTAGCAGAAAGCCCTGAATGGCCCACCGCTACATCCACACACAAACAATACACCCACCACCTGCACGACAGGTACTTTTATTATATTTCCATAATGCATTGCAGACCTAAATAAAGAGTAGAGATAAAGAGTTAATTAGCACAAACAGAGAAAAGACATCCTTAAAATGAATGCACCAGTTTGATTCATATTGCCGTATTAATACTATTAAAAAAAAAAAAAAAATGACCTTGTATCAATTATACAAGACCACATTGATTATTATTTTATTATTACACTCTTTATGAAAAGCAGTACTAACAGAGATGTGGTCATGCTAGTTAACCCTTCACCTGCAATACAGTTGACTCACTGCCATTCAGCAGCTGAAGGTCGGACAGCATCAGGTGAGTTGATCAACTACCAGCTGGAACTCATGACGTTAATAAGAAGACGGTACCAGGGCTGTAGAAGTGTTAGACAAAAGATGTTCACTGTATACACACGATGTCTCCGTGTGCCAATGTCTTTTACAACATGCTGCAGCAAGAGCGGTCTGCAGCGTGCCATCGTGTATTTAATAGAGGCACAGCTAAATCCCTGCTCCAGTCCTTGCTGTGCTCTTTGATGGTCAGAAAGTCTTCATGGTGGACTACAGGCTGGTGGACTCTCATGGTGGATTACAGGCTGGTGGACTCTCATGGTGGATTACAGGCTGGTGGACTCTAGGCCCTTTTGAGGATTCTGCCATCAAAGAACTGATTGGCACATGGCTTATCATACAGTGTGGTGTCCAGGGCTTTCAATGTTCCCAAGTCTACATTCTGCAGACCAGAGACCAATGGAGTGGAGAAAATATCAGCAAGGTTGGACACACATTTACCCAGCTGTCCAGCAGTCCAGTGATCTCCAGGTTTGTGGGAGCTATTGATGGCTGCCATGTCCAGATATGTCCAGATATAATCTATAACCATCAATTACTGAAAAATAGTCATTACTTTCACACTCTCCACATGATACTTTATTGCGAGTGATGGTGGCAACCCCTGCATAGCAAGAGCTGTGGCCATCATCACCCCATAGAGAGAACCAGTGCAAGGGTGCAAAACCTTTTCAACCACATATTTTACCATTTGTGCTGATAAATGTCCTGATAAAAAGGTGTATGAATATATATATGAAATATATATGTGATTACAAACTCGGACAAAGTGTTCTGACACACTTCTGTTCTTGGGTTAATTAAATTAAATATCGACACATTTTTATTTTAACCAACTCCTCAAACAAATCTAAAAAGTGACTGGAAGCGTTCTTCGCCTCCTCTTTTAAAGAAGTCCCCCCCCCCAGTGACCTGTCATGTTCTGGGTGGGGAACAGACAGAGTGTGTTAATCACCCCCCAGGCCTTCTCGGCTTTATGCTTCTTTCCCATGAAGAAATGGTTATTTTCTGATCTACAGTTTATCGATTTTGTCTTGGATTTGTCCGAGACACTTTATATGTCAGTACACTGCCGCACATTATTTCACTCGCATGACATACAGAACAATTAATACACAACAGTTTTACCCACATGGTTGTTAAAGATGATCAGCTGAACATGAAGTGTGTCAGCCACGTGTAGCCGGCACTGATGCGACCGCAGTGACGTGACACGTGATGAACAAACGCGACTGATGAATAACTGATGCTGTAACACTCATTAGGTGCATTCATGACACGATTTAACAGGTTGTGGACAGAATAAACAAAAGCATGTGTTGCACTTGTGCTATGGTCTGGCTCTAAAACCATGGCAAAGGATGGAAGATCACAAAGGATTAACTCAACAAATACTTTTATTTAACAAATATAACCAACATGAAAGTTCTCATAAAGAATGCTGGCAGGCAAACATACTGCTAGCTCGACACAGTCATGTTGAAACCAAACATCCAGCACAAGGTGTCCGGGGAGAAGAAGCCCACACTCCCCAGGATGGGGCGGGTCTTATCACACACATATACACACACACGCACACACACACCCCGGCTGAGGCCCTGGGGCCGTCACGTTATATTTAAAAAGCACAAAACATCTAATAACGGACACTTGTGTTGTTTCTTCCTAATTTCCTTCAAAAGTTCCAAATGTTGATTGGAGGTGGAGGCAGCTACACGACGAGGCTGCTCTCTTGCTTCCTCGTTCATGACTCCTCAGAGATCCCTCCTCCCCCCTCAGAGAAGAAATAAAAGAAATAGAAAGCCTCAGAGGGCTTTACAATCTGTACACATACGACATCCCTGACCTTTGAACTCACATCAGATCAGGAAAAACTCCCCAAAATAACTTTTCACAGGGAAAAAAGGGAAGAAACCTTCAGGAGAGCAACAGAGGAGGATCCCTCTCCACGGATGGACAGAAGCAATAGATGTCATGTGTACAGATGAACAGCGTTACAGAGTTACAGCCCATTCAATGAATATGAAAGAAAATATTAATAATGAGTAATAGGCATACACCACGATCCAGATAATCACAATCCATAAAGAAGGAGGAAGAGAGGAGGGGCATCAGCAGGGCCATGGTAAGAGGCCGGCCCCATGAGGCAGGAGGCACGGCCAATGAGGCGGGAGGCCAGGGCCAAGGGGCAGGAGGCAGGAAGCAGGGGCAAGAAGACAGGGGGCAGGGCCCAGGATCCAGGACCTGGTCCAGACACAGTCACGATCCATGGAAACCTGGAGAGGCGAGAAGGCACAAAGACTCTGGGGAAGAAGTAGAGTTAATAAGGTGCAATGAAGAGATGTAAATTAATCCATAAGGAGAGAGAGAAGAGGAGATAGGTGCTCAGTGTATCCTAAAACATCCCCCAGCAGCCTATAAGCCTATAGCAGCATATCAAGGGGCTGGACCAGGGCAAACCTAATTCAGCCCTAACTATAAGGACTATTAAAGAGGAAAGTCTTAAGTCTGTTCTTAAATGAGGTGACTGTGTCTGCCTCCCGGACTGAAAGTGGAAGCTGGTTCCATAAACGAGGAGCTTGATAACTGAAGGCTCTGGGGTAATATGGTACTACAAGCTCCTTAAGATATGATGGTGCATCACCAATTAAGGCTTTGTAGATGTGCGTCAATATGGCGGCGCAGAACAACCTGCTGTTCAAGTGAGGAAATGACAAATAAGAGACTTGGGATGCGAGCCGAGACCACCTCTGAATGCTGGGCTGGTGGATGAGATTCTAATGCTAGCAAGATCTGATATCACAGTTGATGAGCCACAACTCTCATTGAAATGACGAGCGCAACCACAGCATGAGGTACTCTGACAATGAGGTGTAGGAAGTGAACCTGTTTATGTGGAGAGTGGCTGGCGAGGGAATGAGAAGCAGGTGAGGAGGTGGATGGGGGGAGGGGCCCGACAGAGCTGATTCGGGAAGCAGGGGACAGGTGAGTCCATGGGCAGAAAGTTTTGAGGGCATCTGGTGGAAAAAAGGAAAAATGGCATTGGAGGAGAATGTGGAGGTACAGAGAGACAGACGAGTGGACGACGGTGGGAGGAGTCAAAGACTGCGGTCATCGTCGCCCTTCTAGAAAAGCCGAGCGTAGGACAGGAAGCCAGCGCGCCAACGAGGACGTGGCACTGAATTCCGGTGACTACAGATCGGTGATTCATTTGACGAGGATACACCAACGCCTAACAGTGACACACACGAGTGGATCGTGAGCTGAGCTGAATTCGACAGACATGCTCCCCCCCCCTATGAGACAGGCAAAGCTTCTCATGCATCACACACACAGTAGTCAGCCTTACTTCACAGCACCCCAATGCCTTTTGTGTGTTCAAATGAGACACATCCAAAGGCTGCTAATTTACAAGGAAACGGCGCACCCAGCTCTTTGTCCCCACTTCCATTAAGAGCGCATGAGAAGGTGGCGAGGACGAGGGGGGAACGGGCTGGCGGGCTGATCTGAAAAACCCGCAGCTCTTTCATGCTCGGTCTGGCAAAGTAGCACTCTCGCTGCTCAAGCAAATGGAAGATATCACAGGCGTTATATTGCTGATGCTCATTAACAGCAGACAGCCGAGGGAAAAATCAATTGGCTCTCTGATGCACAGTCGCAAAGTCTATCTTCAGACGGAGCAAAAAAAGAAACAAATAAAGGCAGAGATGTCATTTTCTCGTGCCTTTTCTTATTTTGGTTTTGCCATGCTTGAATCAGTATAATAAAATGTTTTTAGAAGAACATGACATTGGAAATATTTGTGAGCACTGGAATGTCAAGAGTAAAGTATTAATAGGAATGTCACAAATGTTTATATTGTAATATTATGATATGTAGCAGCAAAAACATTAATTCATAATTCAGTTTGTGCAGTATATGTGTTCTTTACTAACATTTCTTTAGAGCTTTCTTTTATTTAATACACTGTATATTGACTTCTTAATATCCTTTGTTGGTTCCGTACCCAAACAATTACTGTCAAAATAGTCTATTTACAAAAATTCTACAACCATCAGTGGGTGTCAGCTGTAGTATGCTAGTTAGCCAGGTTCAATGGATACTGATTTCTGTTAAACCAGTGGAAGAAAACAAATTCCAGTATTCATATTATTCATATGTTGGTGAGTTTATTAGCCAGTATCAGTCTGAATTTCTACAGTGAATAAAAGATACTTGGAGAAATGGGGTTTGGGAGCAGTCTTTGTCTGAAAATTAGGTTTCTCTATGAGGAGAAAGTATATTTTCCGATCGTAAAACATCATAATGCATTCTATTTGTAAGGCACTCTTCATCCAAGAATCTCAGAGTGCCACAGAGCCAGTACATAGTTAAAACTAACAATAATTTAAAAAAATAAATAAATAAAAAATAGTTGACAAGTCATAAAACTCAACTCAAAAACACCTTCCTGAATAAAAAGGTTTTTAGGCCAGTCTTGAAAGAGTCCAGGGTCTGTGTTCCCCTCAGGTGGTCAGGGAGACTGGTCCATAAGTGCGGCGCTGCTGAGCAAAATGCCCGGTCGCCCATGGGGCGGAGCTTGGTGTTGGGGACCCGGAGGAGCGAGCGGTTTGTAGATCTGAGGGTGCGGGTAGAGGTTTGGGGAGTAATGAGTTCTTGTAGGTAGGGAGGTGCATGTCCATGTATGCATTTATGGGTGAGGAGTAGGACTTTGTAGTCAATCCGGGTTGAGACAGGGAGCCAGTGGAGTGAGTGGAGAACGGGTGTTATGTGCTCATATTTCCGGACTCTCATCAGGATCCTGGCAGCGCTGTTTTGAATGTATTGTAGTTTCTGGATGTTCTTGCCAGTGATCCCAGTGAAGAGTGAATTACAGTAGTCCAGTCTAGAGGAGATGAATGCGTGGACGAGCTTCTCTGCATCTGACATCAGTTCTATACCACTCATGAACCTGTAACTAGTAGACAGCTGTGAGCAGCAGTAATACATTGCCGACAGTTCTTTAAAGTGTTCACTGGTATCAGTGATTGCAGCTTTGGAAATTAAAGGCACCTCCACAAAGATATATCTCAGGACTCCCTCTGAGTAATTTTTTATTTGACCCGTGCTACCTCTCTGCGCACAGTTGTGTCCCAGTGGCTCTGCTCTCTAAATATAATAATTATACCTACGTACAGGATGATAAATGTTGTTATGTGGTG
The DNA here is from genome assembly GCF_009769545.1 of Cyclopterus lumpus. Taxonomy (NCBI): domain Eukaryota; kingdom Metazoa; phylum Chordata; class Actinopteri; order Perciformes; family Cyclopteridae; genus Cyclopterus; species Cyclopterus lumpus. The sequence goes on from NC_046985.1 coordinate 18,348,599, forward strand.
GGAGTAGACCCCGCGGCAGTGAGTGGTCTTGTTAAATGGATCTCAGCCCAGGCACAGGGAGCCCCTCTAGCCAGGACATTGGGGCTTTCTACTCCATTATTTCACCATGGAACACCATAAAAAAGGTGCCAATAATGTAGTTCAAGCTAACACGAGCCGTCAGAAGTTGAACGCTTTTGATGTGTCACAGAGAGCGACACAAGTAAGATAACTTACGTTTAACTTTATGTTTAAGTGAGCGAGGCCAGAAGGACAGAGGCTTCCATTCTCATAGCATGTTTGTTGATAATTACCGTATTTTCCGCACTATAAGGCGCACTTAAAAGCCTTTAATTTTCTCAAAAAAACGAGAGTGGGCCTTATAATCCGGAGCGCCTTTTTTATGAATTAATTCTGGTTGTGCTTACTGACCTCGAAGCGATTTTGTGTGGTACATGGCGCTCTGTCAAAATGTTTTAGTACGACTTTGGTAAACTACAAAGCCGCACCGCTTGCAGCATTATGGTGCGTTCACACCAAACGCGTTGCGTTGCGAATACTCGCATCAGTTTATTCGCCAGTCAAGTTGTGTTCATTTGTGTCTTTCGCAACCAGTTGCGAAAAGGGGGCGTGGCTTATCTCTGTGGCTTGTCTCAGTAAAAACATCATTTCCATTTATCATTTCCTTCATCCACCACGGTTGAAATAACCACTAGTTCTGCTTTATACTTGTTGTGGACATCCCATAAACATCGGAACATCTAACGCCCTGGTGTTTGGGTTCATAACATCACCCGTAGGCTTACACAGCTCAGGGAGTTTCACTGACTCCGTCTCGATAGCTTCCACTTCCAGCGCTACCAGAGCAGCAGCAGCCCAACGGGCGGAGCTTCTCAACGCTGATTGGCTGCTACCAGAGCAGCAGCAGTCCAACGGGCTTTACGTGTTACAACTGAACAAGTTATTGTGAATACGCTCATTAACGTTTGAACAATGTTGAGAGTTATTGTGAACACGTTTAATAAAGTTTGACTGACTGACTGTTTTGTTTCGCATAATGCGCCTTATAGTCGTGTGCGCTTTATATATGAAAAAAGATCAAAAATAGACCATTCATTGACAGTGCGCCTTATAATCCAGTGCGCCCTATAGTGCGGAAAATACAGTACACAAGATGTTCGGCAACACTGCCACCACATTCAGGGACATGTTACATATGGCTTCCTTAAAATGATCAACCCAGTTTTGTCATGTTTGGACTCGCTGTCATTGATTTATGGCCAAATCCCCCAAACGGTCTTGGTTTTACCAGGTTATGTGCTGGACTAGTTCTTGGCTGAAGGCAGTGATTTCCAAGTGTAAGTATGATTCCCAAATTGAGTCTATATTTATGTCAGTCATTTTCTGAGGATTCTTCCATATTTGCTATGGAGAGTTGCATATTTAAATTGTGTTGTCATAATTATTTTCAAAATGCAATGGTGATATACCATTCCTTGACCTAGCACTTAGCTACCACTCCACCAATGAAATTAGACACAGTGTGGTCAGGCTGGTAGCGGAGCTTTTCTAAAGTGCACCAACTAATGTTCTATCTCTGTTATCTACGTCAGCTAGTGCTAATGTGGGTTGGCCACAATGTAGATGGATAGATATAGAGATAGCTATAGAAAATATATATTTTTTAATGTTGAGGTATGTTGACTGTTGGTATTAAATGCTAGTCCATATGCTTGATGACACTTTTACAGACAACAAAACCTATATTGCAAAAAAAACAGTCATGAGATACTCATGATCTCAATTCCTTTTTCATCATGGATCATGTAGTCCTAGTCCGAGTGATTCTTCCCAGTTGGTTGCATTCAGAATGTCTCCCTAGAGAGATGCCCCGGAGGCATCGGAGGCATCCTTAAACACATCTTGAACTACCTCATCTGGCTCCTTAAGAGTCAAAGGAATAGTGGTTTTACTGGTTAGCTCCTTCTGTGTCAGAGCTCCTCACCCTTTGTCAAAAGGTGAAACAGATTTTTGTGCATGTATTAGTGTTGCAATATACATATATATTTTATATATATATATATATATATATATATATATATATATAAATACATACACATATATATATATATATATATATATATATAAATATATATACATACACATATATATATAGATATATATATATATCTATATATATATGTGTATTTAGCATATATTAAAATACTCCCACAGGCCTGTACATTAACAACAAATTTACTTGTAGATCCAAATGGTTTGCAAACTAATTGATAGTAGGTCCTCTCAGCTGTACAGTCAACAAGTGACATAGCAATGAAAGATGAACTAATCAGTCCAACAAATCAGAAAATGTCACATATGGCATATGGTCATTATTACTGTTCTTTTTAATAAGTCACATTTCTCGATACTGACTCTCACTTTTTCACGCAGTTAATCTCACATCCATAAAAAAACTAATGCAACTCAATCACTTGATAGACATCTCAGGATAAACTTATTGAAAACATGTGTCTCCCAACAGAAACCCTCATTATACAATGATCTAAAAAAAACAGGCATCAGAACAATATGTATTACAGGTGTCTTTGAAGTATATTGTATTGTTTTATATTTGGTATCGATTGAAAGGAACAAAAAGGGGGGACAGGATTATGCCACCTCACAGTAGATGTCCCACAATAGGTTTCTCTCAATAGGCTCATTGTTTTGTGGAGAGTAAATCAAAATTCACAAAATCAACACCTGGCTAATTAGATTTTTTTTTGCATGCCAGATCCATCATTAGCATTGTCTTGTAGTCCTACCTTGTGATTGACAGGTCATTATGGTCTTCTCAACTTTAACCGTTCCATGGTGTGTTTTCAGTTCATAAAAGTTAATTGGTACCTTTTTGGTTTTAAAAATGTAATTCAGTGTTTGGTGTATTTTGGTGTACTATTTAGTGTCCTTTGCTCCACCCTACTGCCACAATCCAAGATGGAATACCCCTTATCCATCCATCCATTATCACCCGCTTATCCGGGGTCGGGTCGCGGTGGCAGCAGGTTCAGCAGGCCGACCCAGGCCTTCCTCTCACCCGCAACACTTTCCAGCTCATTCTGGGGGATCCCGAGTCATTCCAAGGCCAGCCGAGAGATATAATCCCTCCAGCGTGTCCTCGGTCTTCCCCGGGGCCTCCTACCAGTTGGACGTGCCCGGAAAACCTCTAATGGGAGGCGTCCAGGAGGCATCCTGACTAGATGCCCGAACCACCTCAGCTGACTCCTTTCGACACGAAGGAGCAGCGACTCGACTCCAAGCTCCCCCCTGATGTCCGAGCTCCTTACCCTATCTCTAAGGCTGAGCCCGGCCACCCTACGGAGGAAGCTCATTTCGGCCACTTGTATCCGAGATCTCGTTCTTTCGGTCACGACCCAGAGTTCGTGACCATAGGTGAGGGTTGGAACTTAGACCGACCAGTAAATGGAGAGCTTTGCCTTCCGGCTCAGCTCCCTCTTCACTAAGACGGACCGGTACAGTGCCTGTTTTACTGCTGCAGCCGCACCGATCCGCCTGTCGATCTCCCGCTCCACCTTACCCTCACTCGTGAACAAGACCCCGAGATACTTGAACTCCTTTGCTTGGGGTAGGCAGTTTGCCCCCACCTGGAGGGAGCAATCCGCCGGTTTCCGGCAGAGCACCATGGCCTCAGATTTGGAGGTGCTAACTCTCATCCCTGCCGCTTCGCACTCGGCTGCAAAACGCCCCAGTGAATGCTGGAGGTCACGGTCCGAGGAGGCAAACAGGACCACATCATCCGCAAACAGCAGAGAGGCGATCCCGAGACTCCCGAACCGGATCCTCTCCGCCCCCTGGCTGCGCCTAGATATCCTGTCCGTGAAGACCGGTGATAAAGGGCAGCCCTGGCGGAGGCCAACACCCACCGGGAACGTGTCTGACTTACTACCGAGGAGACGAACACAGCTCCTACTGCAGGCGTACAGAGACCGGATGGTCCGTGCCAACGGGTTCGGCACCCCATACTCCCGCAGCACCCCCCACAAAAACCCCCGAGGGACCCGGTCGAAAGCCTTCTCCAGGTCTAAAAAGCACATGTAAACTGGTTGGGCAAACTCCCAGGACCCCTCCAGTAATCTTGCGAGGGTAAAGAGCTGGTCCACTGTTCCACGACCGGGACGGAATCCGCACTGTTCGTCTTGAATCTGAGGTTCGACAAGCGGTCAGAGCCTCCTCTCCAGCACCCTGGCATAAGCTTTTCCCGGGAGGCTGAGCAGTGTGATACCACGATAGTTCGACCACACTCTCCGGTCCACCTTCTTGAAGATGGGAACCACCACCCCGGTCTGCCAGTCCATGGGCACTGTTCCCGACCCCCATGCGACACTGAAAAGGCGTGTCAACCAAGACAGCCCAACAATGTCCAGCGCTTTCAGCATCTCAGGGCGGATCTCATCCACCCCTGGCGCTTTGATACCAAGGAGCTTTTGACTACCTTAGCGACCTCTGCCAGGGATATGGGTGAATCCACCCCAAAGTCTTCCGGCGCTGCCCCCTCTCCGGGGGACATGTTGGCCGGGTTTAGGAGCTCCTCAAAGTGCTCTTTCCACCGCCCGACGATGTCCCCAGTCCGGGTCAGCAGTTCCCCCCCCCTGCTGAGAATAGCCTGGGGTAGACCCTGCTTTCCCTTCCTGAGCCGTCGGATGGTTTGCCAGAACTTCCTTGAGGCCAACCGAAAGTCCTTCTCCATGGCCTCCCCGAACTCCTCCCATGCCCGAGTTTTAGCCTCCGCGACCATCGCCGCTGCAGCCCTTCTGGCCCGCCGGTACCCATCAGCTGCTTCAGGAGACCCCTGGGCCAGCCAGGCCCGAAAGGCTTCCTTCTTCAGTTTGACGGCTTCCCTCACCCCCGGTGTCCACCACCGGGTTCTCGGGTTGCCGCCACGACAGGCACCGATGACCTTCCGGCCACAGCCCCGAGCAGCCGCGTCCACAATAGAGGCTTTGAACAAGGTCCACTCGGATTCCATGTCCCCAGCCTCCCTCGGGATTTGTGAGAAGTTCTTCCGGAGGTGGGAGTTGAAGACCTCCCGGACAGGATCCTCTGCCAGACGTTCCCAGTTCACCCTCACTACACGTTTGGGCTTGCCAGGTCTTTCTAGCCGAGTCCCCCGCCATCTGATCCAACTCACCACCAGGTGGTGATCAGTTGACAGCTCTGCTCCTCTCTTCACCCGAGTGTCCAAGACATACGTACACTTATGAGCCACCTTATGTTCGAACATGGTGTTCGTTATGGACAAACTGTGGCTAGCACAGATCTCCAACAACAAAACACCATTCGGGTTCAGATCGGGCAAGCCGTTCCTCCCAATCACGCCCCGCCAGGGTTCTCTGTCATTGCCCACGTGAGCGTTGAAGTCTCCCAGGAGAACTATGGAGTCGACAGGACCCCTCCCACCGACTCCAAGAAGGCCGGATACTCCGAAATGCTGTTCGGTGCATAAGCACAAACAACAGTCAGAGCCTTACTCCCCGCAACCCGTAGGCGCAGGGAGGCGACCCTCTCGTTCCCCGGGGAAAACTCCAGCTCAGTCGGGGGCTCGTGAGTATCCCCACTCCCGCCCGGCGCCTCTCACCCTGGGCAACTCCAGAAAAGGACTAAGTCCAACCCTTCTCCAGGAGCTTGGTTCCAGAGCCCATGCTGTGCGTGGAGGTGAGCCCAACTATATCTAGCTGGTACCGCTCCACCTCCTGCACCAGCTCCGGCTCTTTCCCCACTAGTGAGGTGACGTTCCACGTCCCTAGAGCTAGTCTATGCCGCCAGCGATTGGCCCGCCCAGGTCCCCGATAATTCTCCCTGCGGGTGGTGGGTCCACAGGGTGACTGCTGCTCCATGATGTTTTTTTCGGGCTGAGCCCGACCGGGCCCCATGGGCGAAAGCCCGGCCACCAGACGCTCGCCGACGAGCTCCCCTCCTGGGTCTGGCTCCGGGAGGGTGCCCCGGTTTCCCTTGTCCAGGCAAGGTAGCTTCAGTCCGTGGGCTGCTTATCATCAGGGTTTATTGAACCGCTCTTAGTCTGGGCTCTCCCCCGAGACCTGTTTGCCTTGGGAGACCCTACCAGGGGCTGATGCCCCGGACAACATAGCTCCCAGGATCACTGAGCCACTCAAACTCCTCCACCACGTTAAGGTGGCAATTCATAGGAGATCATAAGGTTTGATATACCCCTTATATCAAACCTTTATGTGCTGTGAAGTAACTCCTGTGAATTCTAACGATCCATTGAAAAAAATTTTGGAAAATAATGCAGGGGCACAGTGGTGCTTGTAGAGAATTAAATGTCAAGTCCACCTCTCCCATGTCAGTGTAGCAATTATGCCCAGACTTTGGGAAATGCAGCGGCACAATATAACACCTGCCCGCAGTGCGTTAAGGACAGCTCAGGGGCTAATGGGGGCTCTGTCATATTCTGTCTTGCTGATCCCACCATCAAAGTTTTTGAACCTTTTTTTCCAGGTGACTGAGCAGCTGATGGAGCCCGGACTTGATTGCTCTATTTCACACAGTTGAAATATATTCTCACAAGGAAGCTTCCACAATACAATACTAGCTGAGGCTGTTTAGGGAACAGATTATCATAAACACACACACACTCGCCAAAAGAACATAGCAACACAAATTAAAATTTGACTTTGTGTGCGCGCAATATCAAAACTGACTGTTTTACATATCTTTTTGGCTTTTCCATCGACTAGATCCCTTTGCAATTAACATTACATTTAGCTGACACTTTTATCCAAAGCGACTTACAATCATGTTACATTCATACACTGTAGACACAGCTACAGGGAACAATTCAGGGTTAAGTGTCTTGCTCAAGGACACATCAACCAGGGTGGGGATTGAACCGACAACCCCCTGATTGAAAGACAGACCTGCTAACCACTGACCCACAGTCGCCCAACAACAATTTCTATCTGGGGGGTTCATTTATTTGTTGACCTTTAGTCAGACTCAGAGACATGAGTTTCAAATAGTTTGTGTCAACATTTATTTGGAATTCTTTAGGATTCTAATGGTGCTTCCCATGATTTCTATTTTATTTGCCGGAATGCATTTCCGAGATCTCCATTTCAAAGAAGTTGCACGTTAACTCCAAAGGGGATGATTTGCTCATCAGTTGTCTTCATTGATTATAGCAATGCTAGCAGTGTGGCTAAAGGGATAGTTATGTCAGTCTGTCAGTCCATCACTTAGCTCTAGACGTAATTGTGATCCATGCAATAGTTTTGGAGATAATTGAATCTGGTACCGACATTTTCCCGACTTGTTCCCCAGAGGTCCTCTGACTTTTCATCTGGTTCCACCAGAATGTCAAAGTGTTGACTTCTATATTCAAATGTGGCTTAGAATTTTGTGGTTTTGACTGGAATTTCTAGATGGATTGGATGGATTGCATTTGTGATCCTTTCGAATTTTCCTCCATTTCATCTTTCATGATTTTGGCTGATGGACAAATACGTGCCAAACTATAACCTCACCGTCTTCCCTTTGGCTTCTCTTTATCTTTATCTCTTTGTCCTTGATTTCCTCCATTCTCCACTACCACCCCCCCCCCCCCCCCGTCCCGTCCCGTCCCCCCCGTCCCCCCCTCTCACCATCGCGCTCCTTTCTTCCTCCACCTCCTGACTCACAGTGTTCAGGGGAGGTCAAGAGCGTTACATAGAAGTGAAGAGGAGATAATCCGTCATATTAAAGTCTGCAAAAGCTGCTAATGCCAGATCAAATAGTGATGTATTCACAGCCGACTGCTGCTGATCAGTATCGCGGGGCGCCCACAAAGGACGGGCAGCCCGCTCGCCGAGCCTTTGTCGGGCACAATGATACAGCACCGCTCTCCTGGATTGAAATGTATCAGATATCTGTTAATGAGTGTTTACAAGTTGTGTCCACAATCTGGCGTGTGCATCTGAGACTAAAATGTTTGGGGTAAAGGACATATAGGGACTACTCAGGTTCAAACAATGTCGGTATTTAAAGACCAATGGCAATGTATATTTATAAGTATAGTTATGTATATAAACTCATATTTGTTCAAGCAAAAAGTGCTCAACTATTTTTCCATTTGTTTTTACTTTACTGAGATTGGAAAAAACATCTCCAAATTCGACCATTGTTTGGGCTCTCAGGGTCTCAAGTCCCTCAATCATCTGGGAGCCAAGCCGGCAGCATGCAGCTGTTAGCATGGAGCAGAAGACCTATTAATACAAGTTGATCTTCTCCTTATGAGAAAAGTCTTTAACACTCTGAACTCCAGGTTGAAAAGCATGATTTCGTTTCAGAAGCTTGAACACATCATGTGTGACAAACGCTTTCATATGAAAAAGCAAAATGAATCTTGAAATTGTGATATTTCATGAAAAACGCCGCGGAAAAACCTTTTGCTTTAGAAAATCCTTTAAAAAACATAAATACATAAATATTGCAACTAGGAAGTGCTAATTGATTCGCCTGCTGAACACAGACCATCGAGGAGAGGTCATGAGAGGTCGTAAACATGGAAATAGTTCAATGGAAATAGCATTTGGAGATTCTTTCTAACATTGGTCACATTTGGAAAAATGTTGGATATATTGATCCCAGTGTTTTCCAATTTTTGTCAAATTAATAATCAAAAAGTAATTCAACTTGCTTTTTTATTTGTTATGAATTTGGCTGAAATATATACTGCACACAATATATGTCTGAGTTCTCTCTGCTGCATGATTGCGCTGTTTCCATAGAGGTGCACTGAAATGAATTGAGTAAGAAATGCCCCAAAACTGCTCAATGTTCATAGCGTTTTAAATAGATCTATATATATATATATATATATATATATATATATATATATATATATATATATATATATATATACATGAGGTCACTCATGTCACTGTTCTAGCTCAGTAGAACACTGTTTAACTTTGTTCAGTACAGATCCCAATGTAATAATCTGGGATTCTGTATAATTTATTATGTGTCCTTGTATGATTATGCCTCTGCTGTTCGAATTCAAGCTATAACGTTGTGCATCATAGAGTCGTTCAATCGTCTTCGGGAGTCCATAAATGTGCGTCAGTGTTGGCCATTAGTGGAGATATGGGCTGTGAGCCTCCATAAATGTCAAATGTGTCGGTTTCAGAATAGATTTGCAAAGAAGTCTTATCAGAGACTCAATAAAAAGGTCATTAATTGGGACAGTTTTAATAGTCATCCCCGGGCTAAGGAGTTGAAATTCTTGAATATTTTAATAACAGTTATTTTATTTGTCGTTTATTTTTCCAGAACGGGTTACCTTGTGATATTGAGGGGATTAGGAGCAACATATTTCTCTTGTTTACAGAAAAATAGCCGGTTAATATTTGGTGTACACAAAAGTTATAAACTCACTGTCTCGTAA